>NC_090927.1:923750480-924053510 GCF_040938575.1 Ambystoma mexicanum | reverse complement strand
AGTGCGCTTTACAAATCCAAAAAATAAAATAAATATTGCAACCAGGGGCATAGTGAAGTGCACATTTGGAGTACTCAAGTCATGCTTCTGCTCCCTTGACCGCTCTGGCGGCCAGCTACTATATTCACCCCCAGTAGTGTGCAGGATCATTGTGGCAGCATGTGTCCTGCACAATGTTTCAACACGGCGGGGTGCACCGGTGGACATGGTGGTGGCCCAACATCCCCAACCACAGGCACAGGTGCTGCTCATGGGAGGGGAAAGGGCACGTGGTGAGGCAGCCCGGACTAAGCTTGTGGCCACATTTTTCACCTAAACTCCCACCTCTGCGGAGTGCACACAGGCCTGGCACATACAAGGTGATAATCGATGATGACAAAGAGACAGTCAACTGTCACAACCATACCACCCTGAGAATGTTGCCACGGAAGTGCTACATTGTGTGCATCCTTAGCTACTTAAACATAACCAATCCTGTGTGACCAAAAGGAACACATGCTAGGTGCATATCACACCTCCCTCCTGCAAAACAGGCCATGAAAATCACTGGTATGTCACCCAAACCCTCCCAACCCCCATCACCCTCGTCGGCCACACCATGACATGGCATGCAACAGATATGAAGTGACACATGATAAATGGAAAAAGGCCTGAGCCAATCACACCTGACATGGAATCAGATGAAATGACCCACCAACAACCTCCCACACATTACAAAGTCATACACAAATGCATGCCACCAGTGGTACCATCAACAAAAGACAGAATGCCTGTTGGCATGCACATTGGCCAATCCAAATTGGCAAATCCCAAAACCGTGTGCTGTGTGTGTCTCCTGCAACACAACACTCAGCACACAGCATAGTGAGCAGCCATTGTATTGGGGATACACCTTGAGCATCATATAAAAAGGACAAGCAACAAAAATAACCCAGTGACGCAGGTACACGATCCCCAAATGCTAAGTGATCATGCGCTGCAGGGACACAGCATGCCAGAGAAGGCAATCTGTGTGCACATGTCGGCATGGAAGGGTGGTTGTATGTGTGGTGGTGCATTGTGTAAGTGTGTGTGTCAGTAGGGACATGCACTCAATACATGCATGTGAAATGAAGTGACCCTCAGTGTCCTGTACACATTGCATGTGGACATTGCCCATGTGAACATTTTAGTATGTCAAACCACACCAATCCCCTGACACCTGGAAAGTAAACCCAAAACAGGAACAGCCATTGACCAGCCGAACACATCATGTCCATAGTACCCCACAATGACAGAGAGTGCCCAATCACTGTAGTCCAAGCGTACTGTCCAACACCAAAAGCCCCTTCTTCATTTCCTCATCACCATGACCTTCGGAAGAACTGTGTCTGGGGTCTGTTGGCTTCTTCCTTATAGTCTACCTGGCTTCATAATCCTCTTTCTCCCTGATTTCCTTGTTCTTCCTTTCGTGTAAATAGGGTCCATCCCCCTCAGAGGCCACCTTGAGTGGTAAAAATACCAAATCGCAGAGAACTCCAAGGAGCCATACCCCCAAACCAGGGAAAAAGCCTCTAGGCACCAAAAAACCCTGAAAGAAATTCCAGTGTATGGCTTGAAGTCGCAGAATATGGCCAAGCACATGTCCAAGCTGAATGACAGAATAACTACCAAGGTAGCACAGTTGAACAATGGTTCAACAGGATGGGTAGCAATTTGAGTACACAATATTCAATGAGGATGCCACAACTGATGGGTAGAGCTGGAACTTGAGTAGAAAATAACCAAGGAGGCTGGCACAACTGAATGGTTGAGCAAAACCCAATACATCCTTGATAGCGTGAAGGAAGAAAGGCAGAGACAGCACAAGTCTGGAAAGGCACAGTGAATACGAGATGGCCAGAAACAGCCGACAGCAAGTTAAGAGCCACAGCAGTTGAATAACATTGGTAGAAGGCCAAAGTCAACATAAAGGTATGGATGTAATAGATGAAAGACAGGAGAAGCAAGAGAGAGATGCTGTGGAACAGAAGTGTACTGAGCAAACCGAGGCAATGTAAGAGTATGTGGAAATAACTGCCCGAGAGACGGGCGGACTGATCTGCAACAAGGACAGCAGCAGGAAGAAAAACAGGGACTAAAGGCACCAGAGTATGAATAACCAGTAAAAGAGCTGTAGTCCAGTAGGAAAACTGCGCCGTCAGGCAGCAGCGAAGTCCAAGAGGGAAGACAGATACAACGTGCCATCCAAACAGAACGGAGCATAGTAATAGTATAGGCGGACATCTCAGGTGAGGACTGGACCATGAGTTGTGCCTCTTGGGTCACATTCCTAATGCATCCTCCTTTGCCACAATCCCCAGGGGCTGAACTCAACATGTACCAACTTGACAATGTCACCACCCGACCCCCTCCCACCATCAGTGTGACTTTGACAGCTAAAGGGTGCAGGCTACCGTCTATAGCATGAAGTGCATCAAGTACGTATACAGGCAAGAAATGAAAATACATCACAATCAACTTCAATAAATGGACAGTTCTAAAAATGTACTCAACAAAATGTATTGCAGACATGCCGTGGAGAAAACATCCATAATTCCCACTAGTTGTGTAAGCACAAGTAATACAGCAGCAGACATGTTACAGATATGACGAAAGTCCAATGCCCTTGTGTACATTTTTGTCACACCGAACCATCCTTGCAAGCTCATGGAAAGGGGAAGCAAGAGTGGCATGTGTCATGACCCCAAGCCACAAACTCATACACAAGACAAGCTTGAATGGGCCCAGCTGGAAAAGACAGTGGATGCTTTCAAAAGCCACAAAGCACCACACAGTCACATGAATGCACAATAGACAAACATTTTTAAACTAATAAAATAAAAAATGGCCACATACGACCTGGGGGGGAAGGCACCCAGGAGGGGGGAGGTACTGGGTGCACCTCAACACCCACATGCGATGATGTTGAGATTAAAAAAAACCTCCATGGGCTCAACGCCTGCACAGCCCGACCTCTGTAGGAGATAAGTCATCGTCCTGCTCACCCTCTGGATGGAAAACAGAAGGTGGACGTTGCACAGTTGCCTGACCATGCCTATGCGCAGCTTGCCCCTCGACGGCAGCAAACATGCAGGTCTGGTAAGTCCAGTCCTGTGTGGCGATGGCACCTAGGTCAGCATGCAGCACCTCAAGTGATACACGTGCTTCCTCTTGAAAGGTAGCACGTGTAACACAGAGTTCTGCCTGCATGACCTCTTATGACATCCGGAGCACCTCCCGGCTTGCACGTAGCTCAGCCGAGATGGTGTTCTCAAGCTGCTGTAACCTCTCCTCTGACCGCTTCCTCTGGGACATGTTGAGCAAACCCAGAGTAGATCAGAGGGAATCATAGTCAACCCTCAGGGCCTCCATGTGTGCCTCTGCATGAGCAGCAAGTGCTTGATACAGAAACACCATTTCAACCTGGCATGGCCTGTCTGAGGCTGCCATGGACAGCCTGAGTGAGCGTGCCGTGGACTGTGCTGCACGTTGCTGGAGATCCACCTGCCTAGCAGGGGGGAGCACGGATTGGGCCACACGTTCCATGCTCTAAGCGATCTTATCAATAGCTGCCCCTTGTTGTTCTGAATTGGCATACATGGATTGCTCCCACTCAGTATACCCCAGTGGTGCACGGCAACCGCGTTGCCGGACTTGACAACCGCGGGGCCCAAGGACCCGTTGTCCTCGCTGGATTGGCATGGGCCACAGCTGCAGGACTACATCCCTCCATTGACATGATGCCCCAGGCACATCAGCAGCTGCTCTGCAGGGTGACTGTGTGTACTGATCCACCACAAGCGAAGTTTCCAACACTGTCTGGCCCCTCAGTGTAGGTGTCGCGGACAGAAGATCGTCCACATCAGGATCACTCACCGTCGACGAATGGACATGACGCGTCTCCAACTCAACATTGTTGTCAGAGTAATCATCAGAGCTAGACTGATTGCCAGCCCTGGACATGATGGTCTGTAGCACAAGTGGGTTCTCGTGGTCTACCACCCCACAACCCCCACTTGTGCCGGGTTGCTGCTGTAATAGCAACCCTGTGTCTGGAATGACATCACCATCCTCTGCCTCCATTGCGTCATCATCTGTAATGTGGAAAAAAGAAACATGAGTACACATGCCTGAGGCCCATAACAAAGAAATAGGGGGGGCATAGAAGGAGTACCCTCTTTTTTGTTGAGCGGGGGCCTGACTCTAGAGGGTGGCTATAACACACCATATGTTTGACAACAACTGCGTACAACTACTAATGAGTAGTATTTGAAATTGCATAAATAATCTCGCTACTAACCCTCACAAGAAAAAATGTGGAGTTTATTGTGTGATATATACAATTTTTGTTTATGTTTTTAAGGCCATATGTTGTGTTATAGGCCTATATTTTTTAGATGTGTATCAAATATTAATTAAAGCTCTTATTTTGAATTCACTATCCTGATATCGTGACCTTCCTTTAGCAAGTATTTGCTAAACCTAGCTCCTGCTGCACTCCCCACTTACCTTAAATGTGTCTCTGACACAGTGGTAGTTTTTGACTCTGCTTGTTCCCTCGGCAGAGGCACATAACCCACACACACATAGACATCACATGGACCGCCAAAACATGAAGCAGACATGTCACACACAACTGAAATTCCGCATTGCATCCAGTGGCATTGATATGCAAACGCTTCCCAAAAGCAGAAAAAGATGTGTGTAAATAGTGTACCCTACACATGTACTGAAAGTAGCATATCACCTCTGTCAGGCACATATCACAGGCAGACATGACAGATGGCAACAAAGAAATGGCACATACCATAAGCATGTCTGAACAGCCAAATGGCCACAGCTGCAAGTGAATCCAAACACACCATGACACACATAATATGCATGTACACATGCATCACTAAATAATCATCACCAATATACCTTCATCCATCTGCAGCTTGGCCCGTACCGGGCGTCATGGGCCATGTAGACATAGTGAATATCCCGAGCAAATCGAGGGCCTGCAGCCAGGCATGAGGGATGATAATGCCCAGTACGGTCTGAGCTGCCGGTCCATGAAGCCTCCAGAACACCCGCCAGGGCCTGATATAGCACATTGTGCATTGATTGTGCCCTAAAACATTATTCAGTGTGTGAAATCATCACGGCCAGGCCCCACCAGATTAGCTAAGTGGGCCTGGGTGTACACATACTGCACAACAGTGCACCTTCAAGATTGTGCCAGTTGAACATAAGGGGCGCAATTCTGAAATCGCAGCAGCATTAACGTTAATCAACTACATATTAGTCATTCAACAAAAAAGCTGCAGAGAACACATGTGTAAATGAACACTTTCACACACACATAAGTGAGTAACTGCAATGTTGCACAACACAACGTTAAAGCTGCTTGCATATGTACATGTGAAAGTGTTCAAGAACACCCGTGTTCAAATACACCCATATGGTGATTAAGAACAACACCCTATACAGCAAAGCAAGCAGCTACTACGCTGCTTGCTTTGATGTATGTGAACGTGTACACATATGATATGATAGTTTATTTATATAGCGCCTATACACAAAGGACCTCATTACGAGGTATGCCGGTAAGGCAAAAACGATGCCGGTGTGGTAATACCGGCATCATTTACCGTCCTGTTGCATTCCGACCCGCAAACCCGGTATTAGCAGCACACTAAACAACGGTGCCGCTAATAGCGGCATAGGTGCGTACACGCGCACCTTCATGGAGCAAATACCGGCATGCCGGTAATAGGGGGTAATTCCAACCCACGCATACATGCAAATACCGGCATCGCGAAGCCGGTAATCACGGCCTGCACGATGCCGGCCATAGAGACATCTCAGACCACCCGCAAACAGCAAGCACGATACAAGGCAGCTGCCACAGGTGCACACAATCCCCACAGGTGGAGTCAATGGAGGCTGTGCCAGTATAAACTGAGCACACCCACACACCACAACCCCCCCACAGGTGTAGGCAATGTAGAGTGGCCCAGTACAAAAGGAGCACACCTACACACCACACCCCTTCCTACACCAAAATGCTAACACTAGCAGTTGCAATCATGGCACTGGAGGACATGCCTATACTGCTACAACTACAGCAACAACAGCAGCAACAACTACAGCAGCAACAACAACTACAGAAACAACAACAGGCAGCACAGAGGCGAGGCAGGAGGAGAAGGAAGGTGAGACAGGGCCTGCAATTACCACCAGCGCAGCCACCAGTGCCTCGTAGGCAGCCACCAATCCCTCGCACCAGACCCAGCCCATTCAACCTAAACCCTGAGCAGATCCACACCCTGTACCGGTTGGACCGTGACACCATCACCACCATAGTGGACATGATACAGAACGACATTGCCAGCCACATAGGAATACGCACTGCCATCGCCCCACTACTAAAGGTGGTGACTGTGCTACACTTCCTGGCCACAGGCACCTACCAACACACAGTGGGCCAGCTGCATGGCATTTCACAACCACTATTTTCACGCATGCTGAACCAAGTGCTGGATGCCCTCCTGAAGCACGCAAGCACCCACATATCCCTACCATGACAGCCCAGGAGATAGCCAAAACTAAAGTAGGCTTCCATGCACTGGCAGGCATGCCCAATTGTGTCGGTGCCATCGACTGCACCCATGTGGAATTGGTAGTCCCCCATGCCATAGAGGCGGTGTACCGCAATCGCAAGCAATACCACTCCATCAATGTGCAAATGGTATGTGACTCCAGGAAGATCATCACCCATTGCTGCGCCCGATTTCCTGGATCAACACATGATGCCATGTTACTGGGTAATTCCACGCTACCCGATCACATGGAGCGACATGCCGGACCACGTGCCTGGCTGCTTGGTGAGTTGCACAACCGTCCCATGTCAGTGCTTTGGGGTACTGATGTGTGGGGATGCATAAGGGGGGGGAATACTGCACCTGGGTGGGAATAGCCGGTGATTGGAGAATGCATGCAGAGCCAAAGACTCCTGACCTGAACCAGTCAAACGGTACATGACACTTCACTGGGCCACATATCACAAATAATGCATATCGATGAGAACAAGTAAGAGGCACAACCAGGCCACCATGGTAATGGCAAGCAATACATGAATGAACAGGATGGCAAGTGTGGCAATGTGGGCAGTGTGACCATGCATAGTACATAATTAACAGCATGAATTGGAGTCAAAACATTGTTGCACTACCAAAGCATATCTGTAACGCTCACCTGGTTCCCCCGGAGGCGCAGGTCTTGATCTGGCGAGGATACTGTCTTCAGTGTTAGGCGCAGGGTTCGTTTTGCTCCCGGACTGGGCCCCCTTCCCACCGACAGTTTAAGCTGAAGAGTGAGATGTCTGCAAGGGTAAACCAAGGTATTAGTGTTTGGAAGGTTCGGAAAGTTCCTAGCCCCTCTCGCCCTTTCTTTCCCCGTGGAACTGGGTTGATATTGCGCTTACCTTATATAGGTAAATGCCGGGCTCTCCATCCTGCGTCTTGTGCAGGGGCACTGGATCCAGTTGCTTCACTGGGTGCGAGCTCTGCCTCTTGATAGCAGAGGATTTGCTGAGAGCGAAGACGCCGTTAATGCACGAGCGTGCCTTGTAAGTATTAAAGTTCCTTTTGCATTGTTCTCTTCTCTTTCAAAAGTCTTAAGTCTGTAAAGTCTATGTCTTTCCCTTTTCAGATGCTGTGACGATGAAGATTATCCTTCTAATGGCACGTAAGTAGAAAGACTGCACTAGCGCTGGAGAATGCTCCGTAATGTCTCTTTTGTCTTTGCAGGTGCTGAGGTGCAGGGCGAACAGATTGAAAGCGACGGGTAAGCAGTCTTGTAACTAAGCGTTACTAACAGATGTATCTTGCCTTGCAGGTGCCGGAATGCAGCGCGAGCTGAGTTGGAACGGGCGTAACACAGGTAAGCAGAACTTGTAGTTGAATATTACTGACCGATGTTCTCTCTCTTTGCAGATGTCGGTTGCCGGAAGAGAAGGGCAGAAAAAGGCGCCTTGGATGCTGCCGTTGGATTAGGTAAGTAGATTCACTGCCTTTACTTTAGCCTAATCTGTGCCTTTGTTTTGCAGGAGCTGCAGAAGACTGAAGAAGACTGAAGATTGGATTCCAGCAGGTTATTTCGTGTTCACAGGATCTGGAGCTGGAGGTTTCCTGGAGCTGACATGGTGAGCGTCCTTCTGCAGATGCAGAATAACGCGAAGCACGTGAAACCAATCGGGTGTGGTTTAAATAGCCTTCTGTAGTGCTTAGGCGTCTCCTTCCACGGCCCCACCCAGGTAAGAAAAGAGTTCCAGATTTCTAGAAGAGTTCCTGTGTTCTGCTTCCAGGGAGTGGCTCCTGCTCCACCCAGACAGAAAAAGTAGTTCCAGGCAGAGAAGGATCAGGAGACCAGTTAGCTGGTAAGTAAGCAGCATGGTCTGCTACAGGTAGGTCCACCAAGCACTCTTATCTAATATGAGCCCGGCGCTTCCTGTGCCGGGACCAGTCACCATCATGAGCCTGGCGCCACTGGCGCCAGGACAAGGTCCAGAGGGTCCCTATAGGGACTGGCTGGTTCCTGGGATCAGAGTCATGGGCCTGCTTCCAAGGTCGTGGGGCAAGTCCTGACCCCTTGGAAGCAGGGATCATGACAGCACCCCCTCTCAAGGCCCCTCCCAAGGTTGACTTCTCCGGAGGTCTTGGTTTGTTAGGAAATGTCCGATGAAATTTCTTGATTAGTCGGGGTGCGTGTACATGTTCTGCAGGTTCCCAAGATCTTTCTTGGGGGCCGTAGCCTTTCCAGTCAATCAGGTAGTGTAGTTTTGATTTGGAGATCTTGGAATCCAGGATATTTTTGATTTCAAACTCAAGTTCTCCGTCAACTAGGATAGGTTCAGGAGATTTAGTCAATCGGGTTTCTGGTTGAACTGGTTTTAGTAGTGAAACATGGAAGACTGGGTGCATTTTCATGCGAGGGGGTAAATGCAACTTGACCGCTACTGGATTTATTATGGCAGTAACAGAGTAGGGTCCCAGGTATCTTGGGTTAAAGGTGCGTGGTCCCTTTAGGGGTAAATATTTGGTGGATAACCAGACTTGATCTCCTATTTGGTATTGAGGGGCTTCCTTTCGATGTTGATCTGCTCCTTTCTTGTATTGTTCCTTGGCCCTTTGAAGGTGGGTAGTAGCTTCCTTGAAGGCTTGGGTGATGGTTGAATGTAGGTGGTCAACTGCTGGTGTTCCAAGATCCTGAGGTGGATCCAGGTTAGAGGTTCGAGGATGATTACCATACAAAAGAAAAAACGGGGTCTTTCCGGTTCCAGAGTGGACTGAGTTATTGTAAGCGTACTCGGCTATCCAAAGGATGTCCTTCCAAGTTCCTCCTGTCTGTTGCAGCATGCAGCGTAGGTACTGTTCCAAAGTCTGATTGGTCCTTTCGGTCTGACCATCGGTTTGTGGGTGGTGACTGGTGGAAAGCCTCACATCAATTTGAGCTAACCAACAGCAACTCCGCCAGAAGTGGGAGATGAATTGACTTCCTCTGTCTGAGATTAAAACTGAAGGAAAGCCGTGCAACCGAACGATGTTTTCAAGAAATTCTCGAGCCAGGATTGCTACTGACGGTAACCCCTTTAGTGTGATGAAATGTGCCATTTTTGAAAATAAGTCTACGATTACCAGGATTGTATTGTATCCGGAACAGGGAGATAAGTCGGTGATAAAGTCCATGGAAAGGGTATGCCAGGGATGAGGTGGGATTTCAAGTGGTTGTAAGAGGCCTGCTGGTTTTTCCTTAGGACTCTTGTTCTGGGCGCACACTCCACAGGACATGACAAAGTTTCTGATGTCTTTTCTCCAAGATGGCCACCAAAAGTGACGCTTGACCTTTTCCGAGGTCTTGGCCATACCCGGGTGTCCTTCCATTAAGGAGTCGTGATAACAAGAGATGACTTGATTTTGTAAGCTGGTACAGGGTAGATAAAGTCGTTCCTTGAAGTATAATAAGTCGTTCTTTACTGTGAAGTCTTCCCCCTGAAGCTGCCATTTTTGTATGTCCGTTGGAGTTACAAGTTGTTTAACCTGGGTTTCAATTTCTTCAATGGATTGCATGCTGATCAAACCCAGGATTCTTTGTTCAGGAATAATAGGTACGAGCTCAGGGTTAACCATGTGTTCCTCTACTCCGATTCGAGAGAGGGCATCCGCTTTACCATTCTTATTGCCTGGTCGGTAGGTGATTATAAAATCAAATTCGGCAAAAAATAATGCCCAGCGAAGTTGTCTGGAGGATTGAGCTTTGGCTGATTTAAGATACTGTAGATTACGATGGTCAGTAATGACAGTGACTGTGTGTCGGGCTCCTAAGAGATAATGCCGCCAGGCCTTAAAGGCGGACTTAATAGCCAACAGTTCCTTATCGGTAATGGTGTAATTGATTTCTGGGGCTGATAATTTACGAGACCAAAACGCCACGGGGTGCAACTGGTTGGTTTCTGGATCTCTTTGTGAAAGCACTGCTCCCATAGCAAGGCTGGAGGCATCGGTCTCGACGATGTAAGGTAGTTCCGGGTGGGGATGTTTTAAAATCAGGGCGGAGGTAAATTTAGTCTTTAGCTCCTGAAAGGCTTGTTCTGCCTCGGTAGACCATTCAAAACGTTTGTTTTTTCTGAGGAGAGCTGTAATGGGTTGGACTACCCGAGAAAAGTCTGGAATAAACCTGCGATAGAAGTTGGCGAAGCCCAACATACTTTGAACCCCTTTTACAGATGATGGTGAGGGCCACTTGATTATTGCATCTACTTTCCTCGAGTCCATGTGAACTCCGTTAGGTGACAAAATAAATCCCAGAACTTCGACCTCAGTAACATGAAAGACGCACTTCTCTAATTTTGCAAA
The DNA here is from genome assembly GCF_040938575.1 of Ambystoma mexicanum. Classification (NCBI taxonomy): domain Eukaryota; kingdom Metazoa; phylum Chordata; class Amphibia; order Caudata; family Ambystomatidae; genus Ambystoma; species Ambystoma mexicanum. Next base: position 924,042,591 of record NC_090927.1, on the reverse strand, counting down.
AAGTTTGTGTTTGCGGAGCCTCTCCAGTACTGCGGTTACATGTTTTCGGTGTTCTGCCTCAGAGGACGAATAAACCAGAATGTCGTCAATGTATACAACTACACACACATCAATGAGTTCACGGAGCACGTCATTCATAAAGAACTGGAATGCGGCCGGTGCGTTACACAACCCGAAGGGCATCACTTGATACTCGAACAGTCCATACTTGGTACGAAAGGCCGTCTTCCATTCATCGCCCTCCTTTATTCGCACCAAATGGTAGGCTCCTCTGAGGTCTAACTTAGTATATATGCAGGCGTTTTTGACTTGGTCAAGTAGTTCTGGGATCAATGGCAATGGATACCTGTTCTTAATTGTAATCTGGTTCAGGGCACGGTAGTCTATACACGTTCTTAAGTCTCCCTCCTTTTTTGGCACGAAGAACAGAGCTGAGGAGGCCGGGGACTTCGAAGGACGGATGAATCCGTTAGCCAGGTACTGGTCCAAATATTGCCTTAGGTGGAGATTTTCAGGTTCAGTAAGGGCATAAATCCGACTGCACGGAGGAGTGGATCCGGGAATCAGGTCTATCTGACAGTCGTATGATCTGTGAGGAGGCAAAGAATTAGCTTGGTCTTTCCGAAAGACATCTTGGAATTCCTGGTATTCAGGAGGCAGTTGCGGACTCTCAGAAACAGTTGCAGCTAGTTTGGTGGAGAGCTGAGGGTAGCAGGTAGAAGCGCATTCTGGAAACTGGATTGTCTTTGCTCGCCAATCAATTTGAGGATTGCGTTTCTCCAACCAAGGAACTCCCAAGATGACTTGAAACTGAGGGGCCTTGATCACATCAAACACGATCTTCTCTTGATGCCCATCTTGGCTTACTAATGTTACTTCCATGGTGGTGTGAGTTACGGGTCCGGAAGCTATTTCCGTCCCATCCACGGTGGTAATGACGTCTTTCACCGTCTTTGGACAAAGAGACAGATTCATCCTGGCGGCCAGCTCACAGTCCAAGTAATTCCCGATTGCGCCACTATCAATGTATGCTTTAATGGCATGCATACGATTAGGTTGTTCAGGACTCACGAGGACCATGGGCATGATGAAATGAGAGGTCAAAGAACTGGTTTTAACGCTCAGCAAGCGGACCTCTACACTTGCCGGGCGAGGTCGTTTCCCGGCTCAGAATTCTCGGTACCTTTATCAGACGCCCCTACTATCTTCTTCTTGGGCTTCACTGGACAATCTCGAAGAAAGTGCCCTGAGTTTCCGCAATAGAGGCATAATTGCAGTTGTCTCCTCCTTTCCCTCTCCTTTTGGGTTAAAGGTCCTTTTACACCCCCTATTTGCATGGGTTCCACGGAATCAGTTCCTTTCGTAGAACTTTGTGGCCTTGAATAAAGTCGGGTTTCAAATCTGGATCGATCGGCTTTCCGATTCTGTAGTCGATGATCCAATTGCACTACCAGATCGATATATTCGGAACAGTCTTGTGGAGGATTTACCACTTGAGCCAGAACGTCTTTTAATTCCCCACGCAGACCTCTGTAAAACAGTGTGATCCTCTTATCCTCCGGCCATCCGGTTTCCACCACTAGTCTGTTAAATGATGCAATATAAGTCAGAAGATCTTGATTGCCCTGTCGTAGTGAAAGAAGTTCATTGTCCAAGGCCTGTCCCTGATAGTGCCTTGCGAACAGTTTCTCCATACTGGCTTGGAAGTCCTGGAAGTTATGGAGAATGGGGTCATCTTGAGACACTAAAGGAACAGACCAATCTGCGGCACTGCCACTGAGATAAGAGAGCACGAAGGCCACTTTAGCCTGGTCCGTTGGAAAAGCGGCGGGTCTGCACAAAAAGTGCAAGCGACATTGATTGAAGAACACAGCAAACCTTTTTGAATCACCTGAAAAGCGTTCGGGCGGAGCAAAAGGTATATTTCCTGGTAGATTGATTTGTACCGGATTCGAGGAAGCTGGAGGAGCGTGGCCCCCACTTGGGGTTGGTAGAGGAGTTTGTCCAGCTTGGGCTTGCAGCAATTGTCTAGCCAAATCGTCTGTTCGCTCTTTGGAGACCACTAACTCCCTCCTTAGGGCATTTGTTTCCTGACGTGCAGCGTGTACTTCCGCCCTCAACTCCCCGAGTAATTGGGCCAACTGGTCTGTGTCTGAGGTTTCCATTGCGCCTGGGCGGGAATTTTGTGGTAAGGCTTCGCGTTCTGTAACTCTCACCTGGTTCCCCCGGAGGCGCAGGTCTTGATCTGGCGAGGATACTGTCTTCAGTGTTAGGCGCAGGGTTCGTTTTGCTCCCGGACTGGGCCCCCTTCCCACCGACAGTTTAAGCTGAAGAGTGAGATGTCTGCAAGGGTAAACCAAGGTATTAGTGTTTGGAAGGTTCGGAAAGTTCCTAGCCCCTCTCGCCCTTTCTTTCCCCGTGGAACTGGGTTGATATTGCGCTTACCTTATATAGGTAAATGCCGGGCTCTCCATCCTGCGTCTTGTGCAGGGGCGCTGGATCCAGTTGCTTCCCTGGGTGCGAGCTCTGCCTCTTGATGGCAGAGGATTTGCTGAGAGCGAAGACGCCGTTAATGCACGAGCGTGCCTTGTAAGTATTAAAGTTCCTTTTGCATTGTTCTCTTCTCTTTCAAAAGTCTTAAGTCTGTAAAGTCTATGTCTTTCCCTTTTCAGATGCTGTGACGATGAAGATTATCCTTCTAATGGCACGTAAGTAGAAAGACTGCACTAGCGCTGGAGAATGCTCTGTAATGTCTCTTTTGTCTTTGCAGGTGCTGAGGTGCAGGGCGAACAGATTGAAAGCGACGGGTAAGCAGTCTTGTAACTAAGCATTACTAACAGATGTATCTTGCCTTGCAGGTGCCGGAATGCAGCGCGAGCTGAGTTGGAACGGGCGTAACACAGGTAAGCAGAACTTGTAGTTGAATATTACTGACCGATGTTCTCTCTCTTTGCAGATGTCGGGTGCCGGAAGAGAAGGGCAGAAAAAGGCGCCTTGGATGCTGCCGTTGGATTAGGTAAGTAGATTCACTGCCTTTACTTTAGCCTAATCTGTGCCTTTGTTTTGCAGGAGCTGCAGAAGACTGAAGAAGACTGAAGATTGGATTCCAGCAGGTTATTTCGTGTTCACAGGATCTGGAGCTGGAGGTTTCCTGGAGCTGACATGGTGAGCGTCCTGCTGCAGATGCAGAATAACGCGAAGCACGTGAAACCAATCGGGTGTGGTTTAAATAGCCTTCTGTAGTGCTTAGGCGTCTCCTTCCACGGCCCCACCCAGGTAAGAAAAGAGTTCCAGATTTCTAGAAGAGTTCCTGTGTTCTGCTTCCAGGGAGTGGCTCCTGCTCCACCCAGACAGAAAAAGTAGTTCCAGGCAGAGAAGGATCAGGAGACCAGTTAGCTGGTAAGTAAGCAGCATGGTCTGCTACAGGTAGGTCCACCAAGCACTCTTATCTAATATGAGCCCGGCGCTTCCTGTGCCGGGACCAGTCACCATCATGAGCCTGGCGCCACTGGCGCCAGGACAAGGTCCAGAGGGTCCCTATAGTGACTGGCTGGTTCCTGGGATCAGAGTCATGGGCCTGCTTCCAAGGTCGTGGGGCAAGTCCTGACCCCTTGGAAGCAGGGATCATGACAATATCTGCCTCAGCATGCATGATTACACCCTGCATCATCTATTGAACACCATCCAGACTACCACACCTCATGACAGTATAGATTGCACCTAGATAACATTTTTTCATGCTTACAGGGACATGTGCATGGCCACACCAAATAGCTGCCGCCATGACTGTGCTCCCTGAATGTGGCAGTTCAGAGTGACACACACCTATTTGAATCTGCTTGCAGGTGATGGAGGATATCCCTTCAGGCCGTGGCTACTTATCCCTGTGCGTAACCCGCAGAACAGCCATGAGGAGGAGTACAATCATGTGCACACCCGTACCCGTGTTGTGATTGAGCAGACCTTTGGCCTGTTGAAGGGGTGGTTCCGCTGCCTCAGCAGGTCTGGTGGGGCACTCCTATATAGGCCTGAGAAGGTGGCAAAGATCACCATGGCCTGTGTCATGCTGCACAACATGTGCGTCCGGAGAAATGTACCACTGCCACCTGACATTGACATGCATGGGCCGGATGAGGATGATGAGGATGGAGACGGAGGTGAAGTAGCCCCCCTGCCAGTACGTGATGCACGGGATGGCCATGCTGTACACCAAGCACTAATTCACGAATACTTCTGAAACACAGGGACTATGAAAGACTTGTGTCAGTCAGACACTGGGCCAATGTGGACATGCACACAGGGAATGTTGGGAGTTGGGCACTGAACACCGTACCACATTAAATGGATGCACACAAAAATAACAATGTCAGCCATGGATTTTTCTTATCACAACGTGTGTATTATTTACAACAGCAAAAATGTGACCACTCGCCCCTCCCATACTCCCCCAACAAACACCATGACCCCCTCCAACAAACTCCCTGACCCCCGCCAACAAACTCCCTGATGCCCCCCAACAAACACCAACACCCCCAACAGACTCCACAAGATGCACCCCTTCACCCCCAACCTTGTGTCCCACTACCATTGTCCCCCACACTACTTCCGGGACTTCTTCCTGTCCAGAGGCAGCATTTCAGTGTGCCTTGCACTCCTACGTGTGTGGCGCACTGGGCTGGTGGGGACAGATTAAGCTGGTCTGAAGGTAGTAGGTGATTCGCTGGCAGGTTCCACACCTCCTGCAAGCCGTGGCCGCTGCATATGAAGCAGCATTGAGGTCAGCACCCTACGTGTGTGGCGCACTGGGCTGGTGGGGACAGATTAAGCTGGTCTGAAGGTAGTAGGTGATTCGCTGGCAGGTTCCACACCTCCTGCAAGCCGTGGCCGCTGCATATGAAGCAGCATTGAGGTCAGCACCTGTGTCACCGCCCCAGGCAGTCCCTCATTAGCCGAGCCGATGCATTGACAGCGGCTGTGTTTGCTTCGGTGGCCGCGGTGGTCCCTGCAATTGCTGAGGCAATACCCCACCTGGTTCCTCCCCGTCCGCTATGTACTGGCGGAGTAGGTCTAACATGGCCTCCTGTTGGGCCTCCACCATCGACAATCGTGTCTCCAGGGTTCTGGAGGGGGCTGGAGTGGTGGGTTGTGCAGTCACATGGATGGAATTTTCGGGACTGGACTCCTCAGAGGTGGGTAGGTCACAGTCACAGAGGCAGGGATCAACTTCGCTGCAGGTGGGTGACTGCAGGTGTTGGGGCGAGGGTGTGAGCACGGGGCTCGGGGTGGCCGGGCATGTCACCTCAGTGTCTACCTCAGGCTTCACACTGGCATCACGTTCTTCCCCAGTGGAGGCGGGTGCTTCCAGGGACTCCCCTTGGACAGGTGTGGGTGTGGCCTGCTTGTCTCCAGCGGAGATGGTGGTGGTGGTTGCCTTCTTCTTACGGTGTGAGGTGGATACCCTCGCAGTTGTCTCCTGGGTTGCTTCTTCCTCATCACTGCCTGGGGGGGTTAGAAGAGATGCAGGGCATCAGTGATGGTGTGACATGGCAGTGGCGGAGCTGTTCATTATTCATGTCTTACAGGTGTGTCACGCAGGGTATTCAGAGAGGGCATGTAAGCATTCACTGCATGGCAGGTGGCATGCTGTTGATTTTGGGTTTGTGTGAAGTATCACATGGGCAAGCTCCAGGTGTGTTGGCTGTGTGTTGGTTAAGGGATGGGCACTCAGCATGCATTTCAGTGTGGCAGCGTTTGGCCCGCCATCTATATTTGGGTATGGTCATGTGGGTGTTGGGACATGCATTGCCTTGCCTAGACTCTCTACCACTTCACTTGTGCTATTTCATGGTCTCCCTTACAGGGATCTGCAGGGTCACACAACTCCTTCCGCGGTTGATGCCGCACCCGTCTCCATCTCGCATAATCCCTCGATGGACTCAGGACTGATGAATCTGCTGGCCGTCTCCTCCCAGGGCATCAATTTGGCAGGGGGGTGGGCATCCCCGCCTGTGGCCATGGCCTTCCTCCGATTGGTGGCCATGATATTGCGTACCCTCAACCGGAGGTCATCCCACCGCTTCCTGCAGTCCCTCACACTGCGCAGGGTGGGACCTACGGCTGATACCCTGCGGGCTACCTCCTGCCATATTTGCCTCTTTTGTTGCTGCACCTCCCGCTTCTTGTCGTGGGATTGTATTGTGTCTGCATGTGCAGCTAGAGTGTCCGCTAATATGGTGAGCTCTGCGTCTGAGTAACGCTGTTTACGCAGCCGGGGGGTAGTCTTCCTGGTAGCCTTTGACATCCTCTATGGATTTCCACTGTGCTCTCCGAGTATCGTCTGGTGGTTATGAAGGATGGCAATGGATTGTGTTTTTAAAGATGGCCCCCGGCCCATTTCCCGTTCCTGCGCGATGACGTAATTTCCGGGTCTGTTTTTTGACGAACACGGTATTACCATGCCGGTATTACCATGCCGGTATTTAGGGGTTGGTATGAGGCAGTACCGTTATGGGCGGGTCCCGCGATGCCGGTATAAGGGAGTTGGAGGCCCTTTAGCGGCATGGCGGTATAGCCACTACCGGCATGGGGGGATGCGCGTGCTCGCGCACTCATAATCACCCGCTATTAGCGTGTTCATACGAGCACGGACCCGCTCATTCCGGCATGCCGGTCATGAACCCCGTTTTACCGGGCAACTCGTAATGAGGCCCTGTGTTTCAAAGCGCTTCAAGGCAAGGAAGGGAACAAGGGAAAATACAACGACATTCTTACAGGCCATGAACAGTAAGGATGTGAAATTAACTATCGTACTCGGCCTGACGACATTTCAGATAGTGCAAGTGCTAAGACATAGATAAGGAAGGGAGGGGGAGAGTGGGAACGAAATGACAACAGACAGGCGACTACCTTACTAGGCCTGACGACATTTCAGGTAGAGCCGGAGGAAAACAAAAGGTGAAGGAGAGGGGTGCAGAAAGGGAGGGGAGGAAGAAAACAAGTGACTATTGTACTAGGCCTGACAACGTTTCAGATAGTGCTGGAAGGAGGGGGGAACAGTAAGGGGATAGGGGAGCGACAGATGAGGTTGCTATCATAGCAGGTCCAGGGACAATTCTGATAGATTAAGTGCATAGAAGAAAGTAAGGGGAGGAGGGGAGGAGATAGGAAAAAGTAGAGGGGAGGGGAGGAGAGAACACACGTGAAAGCAGCTCCACAATTATTACAACCCGATTGGCATCCTATAATCAATCAGCGGCCTATACCAGTTAGAATAGGCCGGAGATTGACCAATCAACTTTGCTAAACATCCACTAGGGTGTTCCAATACTGAGTACATGTGTCACAGGATGCACCTGTGCCTGTGCCTTTCATGGCAGTGAAGGAATGACAATCTGACCATACATGCCAGGTCACTTTGACATTGCAGCAGTGAGTAGGCATGTAGAACGTTGTAACATGGCTCAGAAGTGGGTTGGTGCAGTGCAGAACATGTGTACTTTACCGACTATCTGCATCAACAAGTACATTATGATGTCAATCAATAAACATGAAGGCAGTGTAAGGGCAAGTTCAGGCATCACGTGCAATGTGCATGCAATAGGTTGCATAGCTACAGGCAACTCTCCACCCCCTTAGTGAAAATCCAGGGAGGCATTGCATGCAGGGCAGTGAAAGGTTGACCAGAGAACTGTGTATTGGCAGACAGTGTTGAGTAGCGTCAATTGCATCATCTGAGTCAACTGACAACACAGCAGATGAGAATGGGACAATAAGCAGGACACATGATGAACCCTCTGCAGTACACCCATTTGTGCAGAAGGAACTACTCCAGTTGAACAGAGTCAGGGGGCCTGAAACATGGGGAGGCCTGTGCCCCACACAGACTATGACACCCTAAACATGTGCGTGATGCAGGACTGAGCCTGAGTGAGCATGGAATGGATGATAAAATTCCATTAAATGTATGTCATCCTGGACACGTACTACAATGATCATCCTACCAAGGACCCATAGAGGCATGCATGGAATGCACATGGAGCATGAATGGGCACTCATGTCCCTGCGCAGCAACTGCCATCTGCACAGTCTGAGTGAAACACCCTGTATCAAGGACAAAGGATGTAGCCCACAGTATGTGTCTGGCATGTTGGCAGGGGGAAGTGTGTATGTACACAGGAGCGTTGAACAGGCCATTGCAGTAGTCCAACATGTTACCCACTAGTGCCATGGTGTAATTGTGGTGCAGGGGGGTGGAGGGGCAAGGGAGCATGCCTATATGGAATTCCTGCATGCAGGCAGAACACACACGCACATCAGTCATGCTGAGTGGAAGGACACCCCAGGCTACATGCAGAAGGGCCAGTGAGCTGGAACATGGACCAGAGGGGCAGCCGAGTGACTAGCATGTGAGTAGGGTGCAAGTATGGTGATGAGGACAGTCCCCAGCTGCTCTACATGTCCAGCATGCTGAACAGCAGGCACGCAGTAGTGAAGCATTGCATGACTCGCACATGAGAACCATGTACACATAACATGTAGTGGCAGTCAAGCAAAACACATCACACAGGCAAACCACATATGGGCTGGACAAACACGCAACAATACTCACTGGGTGGGGCATCAAAATCCAGCATCTCTCCCACTCCTTCGACCAATTCTTCCGGGATAAACTCCGCAGCGATCAACTCGTGCGGAGTGAATTCTTTCTCCTCAGGTGGTGGCCCACTGCCAGTCACCTGAGTAATGGCATAATTGGAGGCACGCTTTAGCTTAAGACAGCATCGGAGGTGTTTGTGCCCACCCTGACTAACATGTGTAAAAAATGAATAAGACAGACACTCCCTGGACAGGGAATAAGGCACAAAAGTGCAGGCTGCGAGAGTTCCAAGGAAGGTTTATCTAGATCTCTGAGAGCGCTCTGCCCACATCAAAGTGACAACACATTTATATAGTACATCTACATTTTTAACATATGATGCTACGTTGGGCCAGGATTGGCCAGCCGTGGTGGGGACTTAGGTGTGGGCATCATCTCTTCCTCCGGGTTGGTTGCTTGGTTGGCAGGAGGATTGACGTCAGACATTCATGCTCCGGATGGGTGAAGGTCAGGTCACTGTGAAACACGGTGGTCACTATCTAAGCTAAGAAAATGCATTCTGAATAATGCATGCACTAAATAACAGTTGATCAAAAGACTCTCAGTAGTGTATCATGTCATTATACAAATCACTCAAGGGCTTACACCATCTACACATTTGGGTTACACAGGTCACAGGTTTAAGGGCCTTGACCACTATAATACTGTCATTGAACTATAGGGTTAGTCTCACAAGAATCTCAGGTATGTGGCACTTGTTAGTATTGGGCACGATATACTGCATCGGGGTCTAATGTTAGCTGGCAGGTTTGTTGGGTGGGCTTCATAGTGAGGTTGGCAGTCTGGCATATGAAAGGGATGCCTTGGAAGGACATAAGGTTAGAATGGCAATAAGTTTCGACTGGCGAGGGTAAGAGGGCAAGGACACTTTTGTGGAGACGGACGAGCTCTGTGCTTGGCTCATGTCGGTTCACATGAAGGACAGTGATCTCACAGGAAAAGGGATGTGTTACCTTAATTATTTGTTGCAAGCAGCTCCGGCCTCAGCGTGAGAATGGAGCTGCGGAGTTTTCCAGTTGGTGTGGGGACGAGGGTGGGTGCCATGTGCTCCAAGCTGCGGCGGCGGGCAAAAAGGGGAGAGATAAATTTTGTACTATCGCAGTGAGGCCTAGCTACCAAGATGGAGTCGAAAGGGGGTACAGAAAATGGATGCCCTGTGTCCTGCTCGGTGGTCCCATCTACGCAAATGTAATCAAAAGTTAGTATCGCATAAGGGCAAGGGGCGTCCCCACCACTGAAGCACTTGGTCCAAGTTTTGTACTGAGAAGTGTCGTAGAGAGGGGCCCATTGGCCCCTCGCTCGCACACATTTCCCCCCTTTCGTTACATCTAAAGTAACAAATTCTTCTACTTTTTATTCTTTTCATTTTCCCTTCGGTAGTACTCAACCTCTGCCACCGCCTCGTTCCATGCAGGGGTACCTTTTATGGGCATCCAAGCCCTGCAGACGCTTCTTAGGCTGTTCCCTCTTCTGGCATATTCATCTGGGGTACACATTAAGTAAATACATCCATCCCTATCTAGATCTTCTCATACTTCTTGGTACCATTGCAACTCTCTTGGCTCCTTTATTGTCGTGTAATGCAAATTATCCACTATGTCCCCATATTGCCTGTAAATTGCTGTCATTCTGTACTGTGGTGTGGTGTACTCTCCTGTTTGCATTTGTGCATCTATCATGATAGCTACCGTTGTAGGTTTGCCCATTGTCACCATCATCATAGCCGAGGTTGGCATGCTTTTCTCACAACACCGTAGTCTCAGTTGGCACACACAAAAGAACAAGAACACAAAAACGATGATGGGGATCAGTATTTTCATTGCCACATTTACCCATGATGGCATCCAGCTGAACAAATTGTCGAACCACGTACTTTCCTCTGTTCCTCCTTCCGCTCTCATTCTTTCCCCTAGGTTGTGTGCTGTATTTATCACATGGGAGAGTGTCCCGTTATCAGCGTCTTCAGTTGGCACGGATGTATAACACGCCCCCCAATTTTTTGGCAAACACCACCGTCCATCACCGTGAGGAGATCGAGGACATATCTATTTCGCATTGTCATTAGGCGCAATGCGCGGAGTTCTATCTTTATCACGTTGAACCCCTCTTCAGTGTCTTAGCCAATTGAATGAGCTCCCAGCGCACAATCTGCAACCATTTGGCGTTTGCTTGTGCTTGTAGTCCGGAAGCGAGAAGTGAGGCAAAGAATGTCTCTGCTGATGAAAAAAGCTTGTATTTCTGCGGGATCTCAGCAAGTAGTTTCGATGATTCGGATGAGATGTAATTGGAGGATCTTTTACTTCGTGTCAATGTTTTCTTCAGTTCATATTCTGACAATAGTTCATATGCTGGAGCTTCTGTTCGTGTTAGTTGGGGCGCTGTCGATGGTTCAGCCGATTGCCCTGCTTCCGATATGCCAGCCGATTGCTCTGCTGCCCCTTGGATGTGGCTCTCTGGTATTACCATCAGGGCTGTGTGGAGGGTCTTTAAAGCACAAGTTCCTTTCCACGATGCGGGGAGGTGCAGGTAAGCTTGTTTGCCGCAAACCCAATACATGTCCATTAGTGCAGCTGTGCCTTTCTTCATGTCGGGGATTATTACTGTCTTGTTACATTTCCTTGCTTTTCCCATGTTCACCTTTCCTTCCCCGCAGAAACACAGTTTATGTGGCACTTCTTTTTGTATTTTGGTAGGTTTTTCTAATGCTGTGACCCATGTTAGCTTTGCGACGTGTTGCGACCAGATGTGGTTACATGCCCCTTTTATCCATTGGAAAGTGTAATTTGGTAGGCCTCGAAGCGCTTCTGCTTTGCATTGTATTCTTTCTTCGTGCCATTTATTGTCTGCAAATCATGTCCCCTTGATGACAAGAAATGGTTCCTCGAGGCAAACTACTCCTTGGCGTCGGCTTGTGCATGTTTTCTCGTTCTCCAGCTGTTCCAATGTGACAGTGTGCGCCTGGAATGTGCTCTTTATTCTGCATAGAACCAGATGAATCAAGCATTGGGCCTCCGACAAGGGCACTTCCTGTGGTACTAACAATTTCGGTGTTCCTGATGCGTGCGGGATGAGTGAACAGACGTAGCAGCTCTCATTTGTTGCTTGCTTCACTGTGGCACTCATGTCAGAATACCATTTATTTGATTGATCAGGGTGGCGGGGATCCTCTATTTCATCTAATCCCAGGTTGTGATAGATGTCGTATCTTTTCCCTCCCGCCCCCCTTTTCCTGCTCCTCCTCCTCCCTTCCTGGTCATTGTTTTTCACCCTTTTGTAATGTATCGGAAACATCCCAGCCCATGTTGTATCATTACAATTCAATATGGCATATGTATCATCATTAGTAGCAGCTATTTTATTCGAGGTAGAGTGTATGGTGGTTTGTGCATTAATGCTAGCGTTAATTAGATCATTTGTCCAATAACAATCTCCATCATATTCGTTATATCCATAAGCATCACTCATATTTACATCGAAACGTAACATTGACACACTTGTTGATTCCACAGTGATGTACTCTGAGGGGTGCATTCCATCTGTTTGGTTAAGATTAAGTTCATGTGACTCCTGCCATATTGTCTTTACCCCAGTCCATATCATTTGTGATCCTTCTCTTATCAAGTTAGCCCCGCTCCCTCCCCTTTGCATGTCATCAACACGAGATAAAAGGGTGTAGTACCATGCTGCAAAAAACACCATTACCAACATAAAAATTGCAGCACATTTCAAAATGCATTGAACATCACTGAACCTCTTAGCCCTAATGGCGACCCTATCGCTGTCTAACATTAATTCGTTCTCTCCGATTGTGGGTCGTTGGGCCATTGTTCACCTGGAGGGGCGATCGGTAAGGCATCACAATATATACAAATATTTACATTCTTGTTCGACTTCACGTTTAATAATTGTTTTCAGTCAGGTTTGTTCTGTTACTTTATTGTTCATGCTCTTTTGCTGTAGAGAGCAACCATCAAGAAATTAAGGTGGGAGACAGAGGGGGAGAGATTGGTGAGGTATAGATAATATGCTTGGCCAATTGAAGAAGAGAGTGGGGAAGAGGCAGAAAGGAAAGAAGGAGGAAGCAAGTTGTGCAGAACAAAATACACATCATCATTTTTATCTCTGCATGTTCTTTTACTAACTCTTTCGTTATTTTCCTACGACCTGTTTTGTGGTCCCAGTAGCGCTGTCTTGCTCATCCGGGGTGATTGTACTACTGTGTGCCCTCCTCACATCGGATAAGTGCACCCAATACTTCAATCCCTTCACTTTCACCAAGGTGGGGGTACTGTAAATGACCTCGTAGGGGCCATGAAACCTGGGTGAATTCCACCTTCTCACAAAACTGCGGAAATACACATGCGCCCCTGGCATTAGTGGCCCGCTTGAACTGTCTGCGGCCGGTGTAGTAGTGTCAGTCATCACATTTTCAGTAAAAGCGGTGCTATTTGTCACGCTATGCTACGTACTGTGTGTGTTAACTGGGTTAGGTATTCCTTGAACTCCTCCCCCAGAACTGTGGGAGCCCTGTGCGCGTCCGAGGCTCTTCTGATTGGGGATACTGGTGTGTGTATTCGCCTCCCAGTCACAATTTTGTGGGGGCTTAGGTGGTGGACTTTACACGGCTGCATCCTGAGCTGGAACAGTGCTAGGGGCAAGCAATGAACCCAGTTCTTCTTCAATGTGTTACACAATTTAGACAACTTACTCTTCAATAACCCGTTGATCTTTTCTACCATTCCATTCGCCATTGGGTGATAAATCAAGCATAATTTGTGCTTCACCCCCAAAAGTGATCTCACTTCCTTAAAGAGGTAATTCACAAAGTGCGTGCCATTATCTGATCTAATGACGTTGCATATCCCCCATCGCGAAAACACCTCCCGCACGAGGAATTTGGCTGTACATTTCGCATCTGGGTGGGGACATGGGTCTGCTTTCACCCACCTTGAAAAGGGGCACACCACCACAATCATATATCTTGCTCCGTTACACCGCTCTCCCATATCAGTATAGTCTATGTGGAGCTCTCTAAATGGTCCTGTTGGTCGGGGCAAGGTGCCACGCAGTGTTCTTAATGTCATTCCAGAATTATATGTTTGGCATGTTATACATTCTACAATGAATTTTGACAGGTGCTCTTGTACGTTGGGGATGAACCACTGTTCTTGAATCTCTGCAGCAATGTGTTGTTTCGCTACATGGCCGGGGAAATGCAACTGCTGGAATGCTATTTCCAGTAACTCTATGGGCATTACAACCTTCCCTATCGTCTCTTGTCTCCAAATAAGATCTGTGGTTGATTGTACACATCCCTGTTTGCTCCACAGCTCTTGCTCCTCTTGGGACGCACGTTTTTGTACCTCTATTATCTGTGCTATTGGGGTATTATTGTATGCTTCCTCTCGTGGGTCTATCGTGGTTGTTTTTGTGATGCACTCAAGTGTTGGTGTCATATTGAAATACAAGGCCTCCTTCGCGACTGCGACGACTGCCACGTTTCCCAATGAGATTGCGTCTGTGTTGTTGATATGGGCTTCGCACTTCACCACTGCCACTACTGATGGTACTGCTAATGCATCTATCAGCTCATTCAACAATTTTGCATGCTGTACTGGAGAACCATCTGCCCTCCTGAATCCTCTTCTACGCCACTGTGACAGCGCTGAGTGCACCGTGGTAGTTGCATAGGCTGAGTCTGAGTATATTGTCACTGTGCAGCCTTTAGCAGTGCGCAGTGCTTCAATCAATGCAGTTAATTCTGCCGCCTGTGCTGAATAATGGGATGGAAGGCGCTTTTGCACAATTGTCTCTGTTATTCATCTTCCTCCATGCGCACTACCGCCATTCCGACGTGTTTTTCTCCTGTCTCTGGGTCTATTGATGCAGACCCATCTATGAAGTATATTTCTCCCTCCATTAGGGCATTCTCACTTGCTTTATGGATGTCGTCACCTTCCCCCTCACACGTGGCACAATCGTGTTCTTGTATGTCCTCTGTCGTGCTGCATGGTTCTGTAATAAATGTTGCGGTGTTTACTGTCTTGCACCTCACAACGTGTACGTTGGGGCTTGAGATTATTACCTCATATGCGGTTGCTCTTTGGGTCATTAGTGTTGATTTTGTTCGCTCAAGGATGGCGAACAGAGAATGCTCTGCATATAGCGTTACCGAATATTCCATGACAATGGTGGCGCTTTTCTCAATCGCGAAGGCCGCAGCTGCGACGGCCTGTTCGCACACAAAATGACCTTGCATTACTGGATCTAGTGTCCCACTGTAGTAAGCCAATGGTTTGTGACCTAGTGATGTCTTCTGTGTCAGTACTGCTGTCATCAGTGTTCCATTGCAGTGTGAAAACAAGAACAATTCCCTCATATAATCTGGGTTCGCGAGGACTGGGGCGTCGGCAATATGGTCTTTTAATTTCGAGTACTGTGTTATCATTTCCTGCATCCATTTTATTTTCGCCCTGCTCTTCTGTGCTTCTTTTAATGCTTGTAGTAAGGGGCGTGTGTATGCCTCATAATCAAGGATCCAAGCTCGGCAGTAATTACAAATGCCAAGAAATGTGTGCATGTCTTTCACAGTTTTTGGTATTATTATGTTGCGTATAGCAGCTGCTCGGTCTGGGAGTATTCGCTTCCCATCTTTTGATATCAGCTGTCCGAGGTATACAACCTCGGCAAGGCAGTAAAGCAATTTCCCTTTGTCTACCTTGTATCCTTTGGCAGCTTGCACATTCAGTAGTGTTATCGAGTCTTCTTGACACTTTTCTTCTGTATGGCTACAGACGAGCAAATCATCTACATATTGAATGATGGTGCTCTCTACATCTATGTTTCCAATGTCTTCCCGTAATACCCTGTTAAAAATGCTGGGGATTTCGCAATATCCCTGTGGGAGTCTACAATGCTCATACCTGTTGTTCCCTAATGTAAATGCTTTCAGGTATCAGGATCCTGGGTCAAGGGGTATGGAGAAGAAGGCGTTTTTCAAATCAATTACTGTAAAATATGTTGATACTTTTGGCACACTACACAGTATTGATGCCGGGTTAGGGACTAGAGGGAACTCTTTTTGAATGACGTCATTGAGTGCGCGGAGATCCTGGATCATCCTCCACGCCCCTCCCTTTGCTTTTTTGATCGGAAAAATCGTTGTATTGCATGGGGAGGTTGATGGCACTATAATGCCTTGTTTCAGGAGTGCAATTATCGTTTCTTTAATTCCCTCCTCCGCTTCCTTTGATATGGGATATTGTTTTACTCTCGGCAGCATTGCACCTGGTTTGAGTTTTATTTTTATTGGTGTCACCTCATGCAGCAGCCCTACACCATGGGGCCCGGTAGTCAAAATTTCAGGTGCTACTTTTGTCATGTCTCCCTCAAATATAGTCAGTGGCGCTTTAATGCTAGCCATCAATGGGTTATGTATCTCTTTGTATTGGACCATAATATCACATAGTATGCTTATTTCCATTATTATTTCTCCATCATCCTCACCATCAGTGAACAATTCCTCATCTGTTATGTCTCGTAGCATTACATTTGGGTCTATGCATAACACAGTCCTCCACTCGCACCCTTGCCCATCCAGTCCTATGACCACAATACGTTTACTGGATACTTGAACTGCCTCAATGTCTATGGACATTATTGTGCCTGGTACAATGTCTGTGTGTGCAATTGGGCGAAATATGAAATCTGATGGTGTTCTCCATTCTTTTCTCGTTATCTCTGGCACCACCCGTGCCAACACCTTGATACCATATATGAACATGCTTATTTCAACGGGTTCCCCTCGCACCACAACTTCATCACTGTGCTGATCATCAACATTGCTCGTACTGGGCACACTTCCGGTGTTGAGTACACTATTCCTCGTTCTGTAAAAGAGATCGTCATATTCAATTTGCTCAACAAATCTCTACCCAGCAGGTTTATTGGCGCGTCTTCATGGTACAGTAAGGGTGCGCACACGGTTTTCCCCCCACCGTTATATCAAGATCTTTAGTGCAAGGAACTTTTAAAATAGCCCCAGAGAACCCCTGTGTCTCTAAATTCCTGCCTTAGAGCGGAAAACGCCCTTCCATAAAACATGATTTCTCTGCTCCAGAGCCTACCATGAAGATAAACTGCTTATTTCCTATCTCTGCCCCCACTAGTGGTTCCTCTTCTGCACATAGGGTGGTGGATAGGACTGGACACGCAAGTGTTCCCTGTGGGCTGTCCTAATCTGAATTTCTTTCTTGCCCTGGTACAGAGAAGACATTATCTCCGATCACTGTCACTCCACGGTACGGTGCAGGTGCACCATTCGCAGATGTTGTATAACAATTACTGGTCGCGCTTCCCACTGCATTTTGTCGTGCCATTGGTTGTGGTGGTGGTTGCTGTCCTTGCTGTACCTGAGGTTCGTTATAGCAGTAGTCTTGTTGTCTCCCACTTCCCATTGGTAGCCCGTAGGGGCTACCTGGGTGCGGACACCCCAACCTTGTTCGTTCTCCATGGGCTGTTGCCCCTGGAAATACCCTGAAGGCCGCATTCTACAATCTCTAGCGTAGTGTCCCCATCTCCCACAGTTCCAGCACGACCCTTGTGGTCCGCCTCTCATTCCTTTGCCGCCAAATCCCCTATTTCCCATACTTTCAAACCCCCCTCTCTGGCCTAGGTACCTACCTCTTCCTCTTGCCGGTTGGTCTTGCCACTGTTGTCCACCGTATTGCTCTTCTCCGTTCCACTGTCCTGGCCCTCCGGTAGCCCGTAGTGCTGCTATTGTTGCTGGTCTGTTCCCTGCTCCTTCGTCCCCCTCGTTTTCTCGGTCTGTGGTTGCGCTGGCATTGACAGCGGCGACCTTCACTAATTTGTTCTGTACCAGCTTCGCCTCGTCTGCCAGCCTTTTTTGTGTTATCTCCTTTTCTCTCTCTTTGATCCTCCTGCAGTGATGCACAATTATACTCTGTATTTCAGGCCAGCACTTGGTTTCTATCCCAGCTATTTGGTCCACGGCCTTCTGCACCTCCTTCGGGAGCCCCTTCTTGATGATAAAATAAAACAAGGCGGTAGACTGGTTCCACGGCGTGCCAGTTTCGCTTCTCCCTAAATCCTGCACCCGCATTATGAATTGCGTAGGATCTTCGTTCTCTTCCATTGTACACTGCATCACTAAATGTAAATCTGGAATGTCTGGAAACGTGCGCCTTAATGCATCCCATACTTGTGCTTGAACATTATTGAACGCCGATCCATCGTGCCGATCACAACTCATCGTCACTCTGGGAAATCCGGCTCTTTCCCACACTGCGTCTGCTTGATCACCAATTGCTGATACTAATAAGATCTTCACATCCCCTATTGCTAGCGGCACTCCTGCTGTGTTTTTCTCAAAGGCATGTTATCCATTTCCCAGCCCCTCCCAACATGGGGGGAGGACCTTTAGCAAGTTGTTTTTATCAATTTGTGCCCACGGAATGTAATGCAGCCTACCTGCTCCTTTATGTATCAATGGCATTTGCAACTTGTGTTTCTTCCCTATCTTACTTACCGCACCTTTCTTTGTCTTACTTACCATCATATTTCCCCCTCGCTGTCTTAACCTACCCTGCCATAGTGGTGGCGATGGTGTGTCTGGATACCGGCGGTTTGGCAGTGGGGACGCTGTTTCGGCAGCTGCCTCTTCATATTCATCTAAGTCACTCCATACTTCTTCTATTTCTGTTTCTTGCTCATTGTTCCCTTCACATCCTTCTCCTCTCTCACTTTCTGGGGTAGGTGGGCATATAATCCTCACGGGTTTGTCATTTAGATGGAATAGGAACTCCCCTGACCGCCATTCCTTCTCTTGTCCTTGTGGTATGCGTGTTCCTTGTGAAGATACTGACCGTGCTGGCTCTGAGATCGCTTGCGCTTCTTCTCCTGCTGTGCTCAATGTTGGTGTTAAATCCGCTATGGATAATGGTGGCACCTCTCCTCCTCCTTGCAGCATCTGGCTCCTATCGCACAATGCTCGTAGCCGCGTTATCTCCATCTGTGCATGCGCTAGCTGGCGGTCTAATTCTCCAGTGATATGTGCTAAATTCACAGGGTGTGCACTTGTTGGGCTTACAAACCTCCTTTATCATAGGGGGGTGGTGCTGTGGCAACTGCTCCTGTTGTAGGTGTAGGAGTTGGACATGCTGGTACGTACAGGGGCTCACTATATCCTACTGCTGGTCTGGACATTAGAGGGTATACCGCTGTAGTGGTTGTGCACTCGCCCTTTGGTGTTCCACTTACCTCTTCCTGTGTTTTCTGTGTTTCATTCACCTTCTCCTTGCTTACCTCTGCTGTAGGTGCAACTTCCTCAAACATTTGATATAGGTCTAGTACTTCCCTTCTGTTTTGCAATTGTTTCCCCTTATACCTTGTAACAAGTGTGTAGATACTAGATCTAATACTCTTTTTTCGAATGACCCACCTTCTGGTCAGATTGGTGTCACACTGTCCCCTTTTATCTACGTCAACCATTGATCATGGTATTTTTGTATTTTCTCACTGCATAACGGAAGGTGCTGACAAATATGTGCTAGTGGTGTTATTCCTCCCATGATAATGTGTTTCATTCCCTTCCTCTGTCTGTACTTACCTTTTGACCTCCCTTTCCACTTAATCCCTTCTTCACCAGTTGGATAATATACCATGAACCTTGTCAATTACTTGTAATTTGTATGCATATATATGCATCAAGATATATATGTATATATATATATATATCAACCCCCTTTTTCAACGTTAACCTTTTAGTTATTCCCTGTTCAAATTCAACAGTTCATTGTTGCATAGTTTGCCACTTTAACCACAAATTAATCACAGTACTTGGATATCCTTGATAAAAAATTGACAGAACATAAAAGCACATATAACAATTATCATGCACATGCACTACCTGCGCGCGTTTTCTTCCCTGTTGCTCCCTTTTTCCCCACTCCCTTTCCCGTTTCACCTGCTCTTCTCATTCACTCCCCATCTCTTACACCCCCTTACTCTTTTCCAAGAATCCTTTCGTACCCAGAAAAAGAATGTTCTAAATTACTACTCCGAGTCTACTCAATATACGAGACTCCTACTATTTTCTCTGTAACTTCACTTATTTATTCTGCACTGGATGAGACAATGCTACGCGGCGCTGCGTTCTACCCCGTTCGGGCTAGGATACCACTTCTCTTTTTCTCTTCACTTCTTACCAAAACCTAATGGCCATATAAAGGATAGATCAGAAAAGCCTCATCATCACTCACACAGGCCCTACTCTTCCCTGCTACCCGTTACCACCTTTCACCCTTATTTCCCCCTTACCTTTCCTTTGCAACCTTCGCAACCGGCACTCACGTGTTCAGTCAGGTGACCCGAGGGTCGCCGCTCGCAGTCCGACCCCAGTCAGGCTCGCACCCCAACCAAGCCGTGGCCCACCTCGGCGAGCAGCTTTTCAGTCGGGTATTCATCAACCGGGAACCCTTGACCCTTCTCCGTAGTGCGCACAGGCTGGTCAGCCACGGAGGCGATGGTTTCGATGGGGGGTGACCTGGATCTCGCCGCTCGGCGCCGGCCTCGAGGCACCTCTCCGATCACGTCGCAGGGGGTCACCAAACATTTGTGCCCACCCTGATTAACACGTGTAAAAAATGAATAAGACAGACACTCCCTGGACACGGAATAAGGCACAAAAGCGCAGGCTGCGAGAGTTCCAAGGAAGGTTTATCTAGATCTCTGAGAGCGCTCTGCCCACATCAAAGTTACAACACGTTTATATAGTACATCTACATTTTTAACATATGATGCTACTTTGGACCAGGATTGGCCAGCCATGGTGGGGACTTAGGTGTGGGCATCATCTCTTCCTCCGGGTCGGTTGCTTGGTTGGCGGGAGGATTGACATCAGACATTCATGCTCCGGATGGGTGAAGGTCAGGTCTCTGTGAAACACGGTGGTCACTATCTAAGCAAAGAAAATACATTCTGAATAATGCATGCACTAAATAACAGTTGATCAAAAGACTCTCAGTGGTGTATCATGTTGTTATACAAATCACTCGAGGGCTTACACCAACTACACATTTGAGTTACACAAGTCACATGTTTAAGGGCCTTGACCACTATAATACTGTCATTGAACTATAGGGTTAGTCTCACAAGAAGCTCAGGTATGTGGCACTTGTTAGTATTGGGCACGATATACTGCATCAGGGTCTAATGTTAGCTGGGGGGTTTGTTGGGTGGGCTTCATAGCTAGGTTGGCAGTCTGGCACATGAAAGGGATGCCTTGCAAGGACATAAGGTTAGAATAGCAATAAGTTTTGACTGGCGAAGGTAAGAGGGCAAGGACACTTTTGTGGAGATGGACGAGCTCTGTGCTTGGCTCATGTCGGTTCACATGCAGGACAGTGATCTCGCAGGAAAAGGGATGTGTTACATACATTATTTGTTGCAAGCAGCTCCGGCCTCAACGTGAGAATGGAGACGATGAGTTTTCCAGTTGGTGTGGGGACGAGGGTGGGGGCCATGTGCTCCTAGCTGCGGCGGCGGGCAAAAAGGGGAGAGATGCATTTTGTACTATCGCAGTGAGGCCTAGCTACCAAGATGGAGTCGAAATGGGGTACAGAAAATGGATGCCCTGTGTCCTGCTCGGTGGTCCCATCTACGCAAATATAATTAAAAGTTAGTATTGCATAAGGGCAAGGGGCGTACCCACCACTAGAGGCACTTGGTCCAAGTTTTGTAGTGAGAAGTGTGCAGAGAGGGGGGCCCATTGGCCCCTCGCTCCCACACAGAGGTCATCCAAACGCTTTTTGCACTCCTGAGCTGTGTGTACCTCATGTCCAAATGCACTAACAGCCTCTGCAACATGCTTCCAGTGGTCCAAACGCTGGGCAGCCGTAGTATGATAATTTGGGACCACTAGCATCTCACGTTCGTGTCCCGACACATAGTCCACAAGGAAGTCCAGTTCCTGCTAGCCGAAAGGCTTCTTCCTCGACGTGCCGGAGGCTGGAGCTGTGAGTGGGGTCCCAGCCTTTTGTGTAGGAGCAACCTTCCTCCTCTTGGACATTGGTCCGGACCCTGACTGGCAAATGCCGCCCTGATCAGTAGGGGCAGTGGCGCTGGTGGACTGGACTAAGGGAGTGGCAGGTGGAACTAGGACGGAAGCCCTGACTTGCGTCAGTGGCTGCTGGGTGCTCTTGACTGGACCCACGGCAGCAACCGCCGCTGTGCAAAGGTCATTGATCGAGACTGTCCTGGCTGGCAGACTCACAGCCGGGGTGGTGTCGGGCGCATCTGCAGTTGCCAACACCCGGATGCTCGGGGCAGCAGATGACAACACTGCCCTAGGGAAATGTGCCTCGATCAGAGCAGCCCTGCATGCACTTACCTTGTGCCTCCTGACCACCTGAAATTCTGCGTGGGAATCACCAGGTGCCAACGCATCATGCGCTGGCCAACCCTGAGCCTGGGTGGTGGTCGCCACAGCTGCACCTGCAGCTACCACTACCATTGGGCCCATGGCAGTCGATGAAACTGACTTCCGGGTCACATGGGCGCCAGTGTCAGATGCAAGAGCTGCATCTCTCGGAGCCAGAGGGAGTGGTGGCATGACTGTACCAACACGTGGCAGAACATCCTGCCGAAGTGGTGCACCCCTACTTCTTCCCCTTCTGCAGCCACCCTGGGCACCCTGGACTACCCCTACTTCCTGGTCACCCCAGCCACGTCCTTGACCACACCCACCACGTGGAGGACGCCCAGCTGAGGTGCCCCTCACCTTTCGTGGCCTCCTGTTACGCTCACCTGGCTCCCACAGGGGCGTCGATCGGAGCCGGACTGCTGCAACCTCCTCCAACGTGAAGCGTAGTGCAGGGATGACAGACTGGACTGGACCGCCTAATCTCGTCTGCTTGACCCGTAGAAATATTCTCCTGCAAGTGGAGAAAGGGATTCAGCCACCCGTGGATTTTAGTAATGGCACCCCACTGTTCTCCCCACTAATCACCACCGATATTCACTTTTTGTAAGCTCACCTTATGTTTGTAAATGATGAGCTCTCCATCCTGCGTGGAATGCAGGGGGGCGTAGATACCAGTTACTTCACTGGTTTGAGGGCGTTGGAAGAGTTCCGGATGAATATTGACTCCGAGGTTCCAGGCGAGAACCCGTAAGTATAAAGTTCAAAGAGTTCAATATGTCCGATGTTCACTCTTGTACATTGCTTTCTTGTGTTGCAGCTGGGTCCAAGGGAAGATTGTCTTGTGGCAGCTGATAGTGTTGAGGTAAGAGTCTGTATTACCCAACACTGTCCAGCAAAAGATGCATGTTTTTAAATTGCTGGTTTCTCTCTCCTTAGAGGTGCGGCGTAAGAAGTTGCGGTTTGTTACAGAATAATGACTCCAGTTGTTAATCAGGTAAGTCTATGGTGGAGAGGTTGTATTTATTGGCTCTCTCGGCTCACCTTATGTTTCTTTTGTCCCCTAGATGGTGGAATTCGGCGGAGAAAATGATGAAGGCTGCGCCGGATGGAAAAATGCTGTGAGGACTGGTGAGTATGGCGCGGCGCTGCAGCTGGCGATGCGACGCGTGTGGAATAATGTCCTTTTCAAGTTCGAAGACGTGATGGATCCGGAATTCAGGTAAGGATTGAAATAATATTTGTTTTCTAACTATTGCTAGGAGCTCTGGATTCGAGACGGGCGTGGCTGAAGACTGGATGCTGACTGCAGGCACGGTGAGCGTTACGCTGCTGGATGCAGAATAACACGAAGCATGTGCTGCTGTTCGGGCGTGGTTTAAATAGTCTCCAAAGTAGTTCCAGGTAAGAAGTCTCTAGAACCACACCCGAGTAAAAAATAGTCCCTGTAGAACAATAGTCCCATCCAGGCCTCACGTTGGCTTGGATTCATTTGCAGCATGGTTTGCTTGAGGTAAGTAAGGTCTATGAGCCTGGCGCCTATGGCGCCAGGACTGATTTCTATTATGAGCCTGGCACCTAAGGCGCCAGAACTGAACCCAGACAGCCCCCAGCTGGGGCTGCTGGGGTTTTATTAAATACCTGGATGCCTGCTCCCGGGGCTGATGGGCTTGATCCGGATGCCTGGGGGTAGGCATCATGACACCTCCCAACCATGGCACAGATGTAGTAGTGCCAATGGAAGGTGTACACGCCAATTGTCCTGGGCACAGAGGTGCCTATGTGTAATCCTGTCCCCGATCCTGTGACTGCATCATCCGGCACCAGCAGGGATGCTTCAATCCAGACCCGTTTTCAGGGAGGGGATGCGCAAATAACAACTGGCTTTCCTCTCCCTGCGGACGTTGCAATCCATGACCAGATTGAGCCTGTCCTAGATGGGGTGGCATTACACCAAAGTGGTATTCGGAATTATGTGCAGGGTCCTCATCTGGACAAGGCACATCATTTTGAATACCTCTTTAGCTGCGTTGACCTACTAGGACAGGTCGTCGGCACTGGTTTCATCCGTGTGCTGGATCTTCTTGCGACCCCCTCCTCAACTGAACCCCCTATGCGCTAGTCGTCCTCCGTGCCATCTTCCCACTCAAGTATCACCTGGGCCCCCTGTAGAGCTGCACCTGAGCCAGTGGCCAGGCTGGTAGAGGACACCTCCCTGCCACTGTTGGGAGTCGGAGGTCCAGCAGGGTTGACCACCCCACCAACTGGACCCCAGCAAGAGGAGGACATGCAGGCATCAACAGGCAGGGCACGTGCAGGGCAGCAGCAGGCTCAGGGTGGGAGCGATCATGGCTCGGGGCCATCAACATCCCAGGGGCAGGCATTGGCCGGCGGGCAGGAGGACCCAGGATTGGAAGCGTCTTCCGTGTGGCAGCTGTTGGGCCAGCAAATAGATGCGCGGCGGGCAGAGAGGGCATGGCTCACAATGGTCAGGGCGAAGAACTCCATGCATCGGGCGTTGAGGTGGGCTGAGTGCTCGAGGCAACTCGCAGGGAGTTGAAGGAGACCATGGCTGCATCCCTGTGAGACCTCGGGGCCAGGGAAGAGGCCTGCGTCCGGGACATTGAACTGGAGTTCGATTATGCCCTGGCCCGGGACATCAATGAGTGAGATGTCGGACTAGGCCGCTGCCTTATAGTTATGTAGGTGTAGGTTTCCTTTTTTTTCTTTTTCTTTGGGGCACATGGACTATGCCCCGCCTTTTTGTAAGTAGTTGTTTATTAGGTAGGTTTTTGCTTAGGTTTCCTTTGGATTGTTGGGCTCATGGACCCTTGAATATTCATTTGTATATAGTTATGGACCTGGATTTTCTTTATTTTTTGACTCATGGAAGAAAGCTTTGCTTTTTTTGGAACTTTGGATTTTGTTTTATTGACTGATGATTTTGAGCCATTTTACTTTGGAATTTATTGATTAAAGCCTTCATTTTTGTTGCTCAATTTTGAACATCCGGACTTGGATTTTTTTTTCTTCTTTTGTGCTTTCGATTTATTTAGTATTTAATACAGTTTTTTTCTCTACTTTAATTGTGTGGTCTTCTCTCATTCGTTTTGTGCATGTCACAATGTGGATTTTCTCACTCATGTGTCGCCATTGTGTGGGCCTGACGGACATGTATTCATGGGCATGCTGGTTATTTGGTTTCTATCATGACATGGGGAATTCAATGTGGAGTGGATGGAATGCTTGGTTGGGTGTTTAGACTGGGGTGGCGTGGGGTGGGATTTGGGTGGCCATAAGGGCCATGGGTCTTGATTGTGATGACGTGTTGGGTGGGGGTACATGAGTCGGGGCCTACTGGCAGGTTGCCGTCACTGGGGGTGGGGTGGGGGCCATGAGTCGGGTCCTGCTGGCAGGTTGCCATCACGGGGGGTGGGGTGGGGGACAACGGTCGGGGGCTGCTGGCAGGTTGCCGTCAATGGCAATGGGGTAGGGGACATGAGTCGGGCCTGCTGGCAGGTTGCGATCACTGGAGGTGGGGTGGGGGACATGAATCGGGGCCTGCTGGCAGGTTGCCGTCACTGGGGGTGAGGTGGGGGACATGGGTCAGGGCCTGCTGGCACGTTGCCGTCAATGGGGGTGGGGTGGGGGACATGAGTCGGGGCCTGCTGGCAGGTTACCGTCACTGGGGGTGGGGTGGGGGACATGAGTCGTGGCCTGCTGGCAGGTTGCCGTCAATGGGGGTGGTGTGGAGGGACATGTGTCAGGGCTCCCAAGTGCATGGTGCCATGTGTCCTGCATGCGGGTCATGGTCTGTGGTGATGGGCTGGCTGCAGGTCATGGTCTAGGGTGATGGGCTGCCTGCGGGGCATGGTCTGGGGTGATCTGCTCCCTGCCGGGCATGGTCTGAGGTGATGGACTGCCTGCGGGGCATGGTCTGGGGTGATGGACTGCCTGCAGGGCATGCCCAGGGGTGTAGGGTGGTTCCCTGTGGTGTGGGCTGCCTGTGGAGCATGGGGAGGGTGGGAGGGGCACACCCAGGAGGGCCCACACTGCCAAATTGCGTGTGAAACTCCCTGCGCACCCCCGGAATACGCGTAACCCGCTTGTGCCAGGCCAATCACATGTGAAACTCCACACGCACCCCTGGAAAACACGTACCCCGCTCACGCCAGGCCAATCATGTGTGAAACTCCACGCGCACCCCTGGAATATGCGTATCCCGCTTGCACCAGGCCAATCACTTGTACAACTCCCTGTGCACCCCCGGAATATATGTACCCCGCTTGAGCCAGACAATCGCGTGTGAAACTCCCCACACACCCCTGGAATGCGCACACCTCACTTGCACCAGGCCAATCACGTGTGAAACTCCCACCACACCCCCAGAATACCCGTACCCCGCTCGCGCCAGGCCAATCACGTGTGGAACTTCATGCGCACCCCGGAATACGTGTACCCCGCTGGCACCAGACCAATCGCATGTAGAGCTCCCCGTGCACCGCCGGAATACGCGTACCCTGCTCACGCCAGGCCAATCGCGTGTGAAACTCCATGCGCACCCCCGGAATATATGCGTACCCCGCTCATGCGAGGACAATCGCGTGTAGAACTCCCCGCTCGCGCCAGAACAATCACGTGTAGAACTCCCTGCGCACCCCCGGAATACACGTACCCCGCTCGCGCCAGGCCAATCGTGCCGGAATACATGCAAGCAGCCCATCCACCCTCCCATGCCCCGCAGGCAGCCCATTCACCCTGACCCTGTCCCGCAGGCAGCCTACAACACAGGGGACCACCCTACACCCCTGGGCATGCCCCGCAGGCAGCCCATTCAGCCTGACCATGCCCCGCAGGCAGCCCACACCACAGGGGACCACCCTATACCCCTGGGTATGCCCTGCAGGCAGCCCATCACCCCACACCATGACCCACAAGCAGCCCATCACCCCTGACCATTTTCCGCAGGCAGCTCACACCACAGGGGACCACCCTACACCCCTGGGCATGCCCCGCAGGCAGCCCATCCACCCTGACCATGCCCCACAGGCAGCCCACACCACAGGGGACCACCTTACACCCCTGGGCATGCCCCCCAGGCAGCCCATCCACCCTGACCATGCCCTTCAGGCACCCCATCCACCCTGACCATGCCCCGCAGGCAGCCCACACCACAGGGGACCACCTTACACCCCTGGACATGCCCCCCAGGCAGCCCATCACCCCAGACCATAACCCGCAGGCAGCCCATCATCCCTGACCATGACCCGCAGGCAGCCCATGCCACAGGAGACCACCCTTCACCCCTGGCCATGCCCCGCAGGCAGCCCATCACCCCTGACCATAACCCGTAGGCAGCCCATCACCCCAGACAATGACCCACAAGCAACCCATCATCCCTGACCATGACCCGCAGCCAGCCCACACCACAGTGGGGACATTTTCCACGCAATTTACCTGGCGCAGGCAGAGTACGCGTATTCAAGGGGGTGCGCAAGTTCATTTCCACATGTTTTGGCTGCAATGAGCGGGGTACGCGTATCGAAGGGGGTGCGCAGGGAGATTTTCAAGCGTTTTGGCTGCCGCGAGCGGGGTACCCATATTAAAGTGGGTGGGCGAGTACATTTTCACATGTTTTGGCTGCCGTGAGCGGGGTACGCATAGTTTTTCACGCGATTACAGTGTAGCGAGCCTGTAAACAGGTCCAGGGTTAGCGCAGCCCTTTGTACCTTATTGGGTATTTCGATGGCTTTTCCTTGCGCAAGGGGCGTTCTTGGGCGCGTAACTAGCGCTGCGGGATGTTCGCTGCACCACGGCTCAAAATGGCTTGGGAAATCCATGAATATGCGGTGCGCCAGAATGCTGTTTAGCGCACACAGCTGGCACACGCTCCCTCTCTGCACTGCCCGCATGCACTGCTTCTGCGCTGAATTCTATGAATTACCACCACAGACTCTGTATTCTGCCTGCAATCTGCTCCGTGTAGACACATACAGGCAAATAAAGGTTAGTCTTCACTTCAAATCCCGCAAGTAAACAGAGCTAAGTGGAGGGAACTCTACACATATTTGCTGTTGCTCTGCGCTGATGCCTCTGATGATTTCCACGGGAGCAGTTGAGTTGATTTCAATCGTAAAATAGGAAACTAAACCTGGCTGAGACCTGAAGACCCCAAGTACCCGCAGGTTGCCTATGTTGGTGACACACGAGTTCCTGGATAAATATCCCAGCTGGGGTACCCCATTGAAAGGTGCCCTGAGTATCCCTAACACGCTTCCCCAACCACCCCGAGACTCACTCTATCCACCCACATTAAAAGCCTTTGAATCATAAACCCGAAGAAGCACTTAACTTTAATGAGAGCTACCTAGAGCATGGCCTCCTTGGGAATATGCCATTGGCATGCCTGCTGCAAAGTGACTACTCAGCATGGTTCATGCCATCTAACCCTCCCGAAAAAAACATCCTCCCCAAAGAATCACCTGTATCTATAAACGGAGGTGGGATGAGCAAAACTGATGAGATTGTTCAATGCTGTATCCAACATCGAGCCTATCCTGGGGCCACGCTATCAAACTTGCCTAAAAGTGGCCCGGGCCCTCTTTCGGTTTCGGTTTCGCAAAAGCAATGAAAGAATAAGACCTGACAAAGGAATACGCAACTTTTATAAATGAAATCCAGTCCTTGACAGAAATGTGCCAGTGTGCCCAAGGTTGCTCATTGTATGGGAACATGTGCAGGCTGTAATCACTTGAATTAAAAGCCATTTACCTCTTTGATCCCTAATATCCCTGTGATCCTTTCCAAAGTCATTCCAAAGAATCCTGAAACGAAGTGGGCTGTTCGTAAGAAACCTCGCACAGTCCTTTGTTATAAGAGCACTTTTATTTGTTACAGTGCTAACATTATGTTCATAGCCACATTTCAGGATGGAGACATAAACATCTAATGTTAGCACTATAACAAATAAAAGTGCTCTTATAACAAAGGACTGTGCGAGGTTTCTTACGAACAGCCCACTTCGTTTCAAATCCCTCACAAAAGATGCTGATCCCAGGAATCTCTTCCCTTCAGATGATCACAATTTAAAGTCACAAATGGGCTGGAGCCGAGTGTCCAATCTCACCTCTCCTTTTTGACATGGCCATAGACTCTCTGACCTATTAAGATAAGGATGCTCGGGAGCAGAGTTTACATGAAATGAGGCAACATTAAAAAGATGTCGACAGACAGATGTTATTTTATTCTACTCCAGTTTAGGAGATAAGATTGTGGACACAATGTATCCTCTATTGCTGAATTTTAGGAAAATGTTTGAATGCTGGAATAGTGAAGGAAAGCCAGAACTAATAGCTTGGAATGACCCACGTTGTGCATATTATAAGAAATCATCCATATGTTATTTTGGGAGAGAGAGTCACTGCGAGATCAAGCCAGCTCTACCGGGAAGATGTTCCCATTCTTTTAACTGGTTTTAAGAAAAGCATTAAACCTTGGAACAATCTTACCATGTCAGCCATTTAGTGCTGGCGTAGGCGCAGCCTATAAGGATTCCTTATGGGAATTCAGTACGAACATGGACGCCCTTAGCACTTAAGGGGGTTAACCTGGCCAAAATGACAATTTTGCCCAGATCCATCATATATTGGGCCCTGAAACTACCATTTAGAGAAGCGGTCATCAAGCTGTGGGGCTCTACCTCTGGGGAGACCAGAGGATGTCCAACGGTGGAGCAAGGCTCAATTGAAAGGACCCCTCCCCCATTAGAAAAAATGGTTGAACTCATGATAGCCAAAACTACATGAACAAAGTGCAGACTTTAAAAAAAGATATCACATAGAAGCGTCTGTGCCATATTGATAGACACAAGTTCATAACTGGAGAGCACAGCTGGACAATATCGGACATGGAAGCTTTCAGAATATCTCGCCAGACGTTTGAGCTAAGTGTTATAATGTGATTCATAATATAACAATGTTGGTCACCTTAAGGAGACATCACTTCTTTACATTGTTTAACCTGCATTTCACACCTAGGAAATTGAACAAACTCCTGAAGATCCACTATCAACCGGATATAGAACTAGACTAGGGTCACATGCAGCTGACGTGTAAGAGCTTGAAGCAGTGCTAGAATGGAGACCAGGTGTTAATGCTGATTAAATGGGCTGATGGGAGCTATGCACGTTAACACATATTTTAGGGTTGAATGCAAATTTGAGTATGCCTGAGGAGGTATATTTAAAGTTCCATGTAATATTCTTAGAAAGTCACATCGTAGTGAAATTTTGGATAGATATTGACATGGCAATAAAGAACCTGTGGTGAGAAGAAGTATTATGGTTTAAGATGTAGGACATGGCAGCAGCATTTATCCTCCAGTGGATACATTGGAAGTCTGGGCCAAAGCAGATTGAAATACATAGGTGGAACTGATGAATCGATGGGAAGGATGAGCTATAGAAGATTCCTATTGGGTTTCATATTTTCATTTCTCATTCGTCACTCTTTTCTTGCTTTCAAACGAATGTCTACTCACCATTAAAACTGCGAAAGGTTGGATGATTCGGCGTGCAATGTGGGTACATTTGAGGATCTTCTGGTCTTCCTGGATGCCATGAGGGGTTCTGCAAGAGGACCAAAAAAAGAAACAATACACAAACTTTGTCCTTTCAGCCACCAGGTTGTATGATAAATATTGAATGAAATAGTGTGCCTGTCTGCTGAAGAGTCTAGTGCTTTACCTTGAGATTTCAATCTGTATTGTAGGATTCCCAAGTGCCCTGCACCACTCACATGTAAACCCTAATGATCTCCCTAGTTTGCTCATGTCATCAACAGTCTTACACGTTCCAATTAGGTCATGATTATATTAATCCTAAATATTACCAGTTGTGGGAATTGCTGAACCTGAAAAAGAGTTCCACTGGGGTAAAACTATGGGAAACATGCACTGCACTCTTGGAACGCTATAGGGTACCCAAGGCACTGTTTAGAGTGGGGGTGTCCTGCAGCCTTTGCTAACCTCAAGGGTGCACTCCTGTGAAAGGACTTGTACATAAGCAACCATTCTGTTGTAATATGCAAAGACTGTGGTGTGCGAATTGCCTATGGCTATGAGCTTTTCAACCTTGCTGTGCTTGATTCTTATGTGGGAGAGGGATTGATGCCCCCCAACTCTTGGCCAGACCCCGAAATCATACGCTTTAATTCTAGCTCAGAGCTGTCTACTCAAACAGGTGATGTACACTCATCCGCATTGCCATTTGCTAGCATGAGACCCTCTTGCCAAACCCCTTTGCGACTAATATGATATCATGTTTCACCACAACTGCTCAAAGGCTGCCTGTTGGGATAGGCTCAGTGAAGAGATGATCTCTAAAGTGGATTCTCCTAATTCATTTGCTTTGTTTTATTTTATTATTTGTATAGCGCCAAAAAAAACCAGGCTTCAGGCATCTGGGCGCTCACCAAACAGAAATATAACAGCAACATGCAACAAAAAAAAAACATGTGAACAATAAAGATTACTATGAAACTCGGGTCAAAAATATACGTAAAAACAAAAATGTTCTGGGTGCGTTTGAAAGTTTCAAGAGAGGCAATGCTCCTGAGCTGAAAAGGCAGGGAATTCCACAGATTGGGAACTGCAGCGTAAAACGCCCCTTTACTGACCACGGCTAGATTACTTCTCGGAACTGATAACAGATTGGAATTATTTCATCTTAATGCCCTTTAGCTCGGGGCCCAAGAGAGACCTTCAGACAGATAACCAGGACTAGAGCCAAGCAGGCATTTGTGGGTGATGGTTACAAGCTGAAAGGAGATCCTTGCATCCATGGGGAACCAGTGCAAATCCCTTCTGGCTTGTGACACATGATCGCATCTGCTTAGCCTGTCCACTGCCCTAATGACACTATTCTGGGTAACCTGTAGCTTAGCAGTGTCTCCTTTCCCAATGCCATACAGCAGGCTACTTCAGTAGTCTAGTTGAGTGCCAATGATAGCTCGGGCAATGGTTGCACAATTCCCCTAGAGATAATTGGCTGAAGCTGCGTAAGCATCTTGAAATAATTGGCAGTAGATGACACAAGGTTGTTGACCTGTGCTCACATATTTATATGTTGTTCAAAATAGACCCTCAGGGTTTTCACCCTGAGGGGTGTAGCTAGCTTCCATCCCACTATAGCAAGGTGCTGATACTTGGGACCAAGCTTTCTGAGCCTAGAGGTAGTGCCAACAATCATCAGTTCCGTTTGCTCATCTTTTACCCCTAATCCGTTTCTCACCATCCAGCATTGGATGAGGGAATATGCACTGTTTATAACCTCAAGATCCTTTTTGTAAGCACCAGACAGGGGGATCAGACACTGAGTATCATCAGCATGTTGGTATACTTAATCCCCCTGTCATCCGGCTGAAACAGTAGCAATGTGAGGATGTTATAAAGTATAGGGGAGAGACAGTATCCCGGAGGCACCCCAAACTGGATCTTCACCGGTTCTGCTGATGTTTCGCACTAAAACCCCTAGGCGAGTGATTCTCCCGGAAGGATTTAAGGCAACCAGCCACAGGAGCTGAAAACCCTGCGACCTGTTGGAGTCTCTCTGCCAATAGGTCATGATCAACCACATCAAAAGCAGCAGAAAGATCTAAAAGCATCAGCAGAACCATTTGGCCATTATCCATTTGCTGTAATATATTGGATTTATGATCCAGCAGGGCTCTTTTAGTGGTGTGGGTAGGTCTGAAGCAGATTGCCTTTTGCCAAGGATCTTGTCACTGGTAAGATGTTCCAAAACCTGCAGGTAGGCAACACGATCAAGAATCTTGAGGAGAAACGGCACATTGGTGATTGGTCTGTAATAATTTTTTGAAAACATTTTTTTAATTCTTTTTTTAGATTCAACTATTTAATAATTTGGAATGAGTGGGTCTAGGGTTGGCTTCTTCAGTAACGGTGTAATCCAGGCATACTTTGTGTCCTCAGGGATCCGACCCCCTGCAAAATAGAAATTGTCAAATCTGTTGATAGCTGAAATCAATAAGCCTTGACTACGAGTGCTGGACATTAATCCCCCTAATGGGTCTAAATACAAAACGAGCCTTAGACTCAGCCAACAATAAGGACGAGGAGTCTTCTTGCCCTTTACTAGCCACACATAGTCTGTCTTGATGTTAATAGTCACGAGCCATTCCAATATATTACCTGTAACATATGTTGCCTCATGTATCTGATGGAAAAAACATAAATCCTTGAGGGAGCTGTCCACCCAACGAGCAGATTGCTCAGTATCGTCAGACATGGCATGAGAGATGAACATTACTACATTACTATCTTTATTTTGGTATCTTTACTTGTTGTGAAGCAGCTTCAAACACAGTAATGGGGGAGATTCCAGTGGTCATATGTGATCCTGGAAAATGTTTACAGGGATACTATGTTACATGCACGCACCCTACTGAAACATCATGAAAGAGCTTTAGCTTTAATGGGGTTAAACTTGTATATCTATATATTTAGACTTAATGGGCCTCATTATGACCCTGCCCGTCCAGACAGAGCAGTGGTGGTGAAACCGCCACCAACGTTCTTTCCGGACCTGCTGATTAGGAGTCCTGCAGGTGGGAGGTGTCACTCCCACCAGGTCTGACCTGCCGGGTTTAATACCGCCCGCCTGCAGGCGGACATGGAAACCCCGGCTCTGTCATAGACGGAACCGGTGTTTCCATGGTCCCCATCCCCATGGAGTCCTATGGGGCTCCATGGGAATGGGGACTTACACAATTCTGCCTACGGAATTTCCGGGTCACTGGGGACGTAATGCCCCGGTAATTCCGGGAATCACAGAGGTGGAATGGTAATACGAGTCCGGCGGTAACCTGCCGGTTTTTCCTGCTCAGTTTCCGCTGGACTCGTAATGAGGCCCAATGTTTTTGGCTGTGGCTTTTCCAACTTCTATTAATTTCTAGGACTCTTATTCTTACTGTATAAATATAGGACTTGTAGTTTTCCATTTTACACTTTGATTTTGAGTTTTGTAGAGAAGATATCCCTGCACATAGTTTCCTCTTTGATTGACTGATATGCTAAGGTTGCAACCTAAACTGTCCTTAAAAACAAGAACCTTGGAATATTCACAGAGTCAAAGAGTTTGTTAGCATTTCAAGTCACCCAATTGATGAAGACATTCTGAAGGAGAGCACTTTGGGAACTAGTTATGACTTGCTGAAAGCTCTGCTTCCCTGCATCCTTCTGTCACCCCTGGAGTGCCACGCCATCAGGCAGAGGCCGCCCTCATTTACATAAAAGTCTTCCTAGGCCAATTCAGAATGACTGGTGTATTCACTAGGCTAGCAAGGGCAGGGGGAAAAAGAGGGCTAAGTGAGGCTCTGATGTGGCTGGCGTAGTAGTCTCCCTACTGGCACCGCTGGCCATACTATGTTGTACAGGGTAGTGTGAAAGCAGCAGGTAATGTGGGAAAGTCACACCTACAACTAGTAGGCCTGTGACACCTCAGTGTTCATCCTCCTTCTCACTTGAGCAGACGGTAGTCTTTAGCATGAGACAAACGCTCCCGCAAACCTAAGTATTGGGCAGAAACAAAAGGAATATTTATGTTTTTACCCCCAAATCTAAATCTTTTTATCTGGAGATGTTAAATTCCACTATAGGGAAATGTGTTCTTCGTGGTGTATTTACATCACATGCTTTGAATAAATAAGGATGTTCTGAAGAAAGCATAATCAAGCCAATTAATCTGCATTTGAAGCCTTCCTTTAGATTCACAGACATGAAGAACAACTTTAGTTTTGAATAAATAACAGTTTAATTACATGTTTAAATTAAATATAGCATGTAATACATTTTACATATTACAGAAGAACTATTCTGCCATAGGTAGTTGAATGGTTGAAGCTACGTTAAGGACAAACTTACCAGTACTTATATACAAAGTATTATACAACTTACATAACAGAGGATATTTGCAGCAGCTTACATGATGTTACCAGCTCAACAAACATCGAACAATACAATAACCGCTTTGTAGCAAATGTACATGGAAGATTTACACGCACACACACTAAAGAGTTAGGTCTTTCACTTTGAAACACTGGAAAAATGGTTGGCCTACTTGTTGCTCTATCTAGCATAAAGACAGGCTCCTCCGCCTTGTGGTACATCCCAGAAGAAGCAGCAGACACAGATATCAGAAGCCATAACAGTTTTGTAAGATGTCACAAGGGTGTACAGATCTTTCTACCTTTAGGTTGATGATGTTAGTCCACCTCAGTGAATTTACTACCAAACCAGTTTATATTTACATACATTATTCCCAATACAAGTACACAAAATGTTCGGTCCATCACAAAATAGACTTTTTTTTTAACATTTCATTGAAAGCTCAGTGCAAGTAAACAGTTATAGCAATTGCCAACAACAGGGAGAAGACGGTCCAATATTATACAAATATACATCAAGCCTCTAAAGAACGTAACTTTGTACATGATATGGTTGGTCTCTATATAAACATTCAACAATGGAAGATGACATGCGAGGCAACTCTTGTCATACTCCATAAATGGAGAACACAGTGGTGGTTAAGTGTGGATGTCGATGGTTAGCTGTACTACGAACAGATAAACCTCGGTGTGGTCAAGTAGCGCTACTTGAAGCATATCTTACGTACACGTGGATCTGCCAGCTACCACATAACCCATATACCGTAGTATTACCTGAAATACTATATTCTGCCGTCAGCGGCTGTAAAAGAGAAATGGCGCTAGAATGGAACGTCGAACAGGACGTTTTAGCAGAAATGTAGATGGACGCTGCGTGAGCGAGCAATGATAATGTGTCACAGACCACAGTTTATAATCCGCTTAAAGATGAGAGAGCACCACGTGTGGTGCCATGGCAGCCCCATTGTCCCTTGATTTCTTATTATTACACACAAGTAAGAGTTCAAAAGCACAGAAAAGCTATACAGCTGTTTCGCAGTCTCAGAAAGACAGTTTCCAAAATAGGCCCCCTAAAGGATTTCACAGTGGGTTTTTGCTAGATTTGGAAAAAGTACGAATCTCAGCCGTAATGTGATTCCCTCAAACTGTACCCGTTTCCGCTCTCCACAAAATGTCTGCCATAGTCTGGCCAAACGCTGTCTAAGGCATGCCCCCTTATGCATGTGCTTGTAACGGTAGTCACACATCTCGATCGTCTGCTAAAATGTCGTTTCAGTGTGCAGACATTTCTCCTTCAAATAAAGGACACGTATGCAATGTTTTCAAATTCTACTTATCTGTGTATTTTCCCGTCTATGCCAAACGTTTAAAGGTGTCGCCTTATCACTGAATTCTGCTCTCCCTGCAGCACGGCAAATACTGCACGTGTAGTCAGTGGTCGAAGTGGGCGGGAGCAGTTCGGAGCAGTGCTCCTCTACTTTTGTGTTACTGTTCTGATACTTTTATTTTAAAAAGAAACTATTCTGCAAATGGTTCAGTTTTAAAATAAGTGTAGGAAGAAGTTGAAACTGCTCCCTTAAACAGCAGGCGCATGTGTTTTGGGTCCAGTATTGTGCGTGGGATTGGGCGTGGCGATGGGGTTTGTGGGGATCCGCGGCTAGGCCAGTAGGGAACATAATTCCACTTCTTCTTTTCGTACACCTCCACCGCTGCTTGCAGTTGTTTACCTTTGCAAAGACCAGCTGAACCTCCATCTCGAATAACACTCAAACGAGTTTGGTACTTAGGTCAAAAATAATCTCCCATGACAGTTTCTTTTTCCCAGGGATTCTCTGACTCTAGAACAACATTTCTCAATTTCTCTTTCTCTGATAAGGTAAGAGAACTCAATTTTAGAAACTGAATTCATGTGCAAAACGTGCAAGGACTGATTAAAGTAACACTTGGTCATAACATTGTTTTTGTACTTGCTCTATGACTCACATATTTACAATACAATACACAAAGTTGCACATGTGCGCGCACACACACTCATACACACACGCACACACTCACATCATGTCTATATACACCTTCACACAGAACATAGTCTTTCCTAAAAATACTTTTTCTATTGAAGTATATATATCTTCTTAAAACCCAACTTTAAACTCCACAGGCTTGGCTCAGCGATTTAATTAATACAACCACACGCCATTTTAATATCTGCTCGCCAGGTGAGGTGATGCTATTTTCCATTCGACTGTGGTTACCAAAACTCTCTTTGTAGCTTTGCTCACCTGAATAACAGGAGAAGTGTCCATTCCAAGAGAGTATGTAGTTCTAGTTGCTAAGCTAGCCAGCTAGCTGCGCTTCTGTTTCTTTAAGAAAATCCAGCAGAGACAATCCAGAATGCAGGTTCTCATCCAACTGAGATCCAACCCATCTCCAACAAATGGCTCATAAAAGCTCCTGGCCCCAGAAACCCATTGTCTTTTTTCTAAATTCATGTGGGCCATGCACACAGAAAACACACCACAGAATAACAAAGTGCATACACATATCAGCGTCTCTACGCAAACTCAACAATGCTGACATATTTCATGATTGAGCGAGCAGATTGCTTTTACAGTGGTATGATGCCAGCACAGTCCCTGTTAAAATTATTGCATTAACATCAAAGTGTTCAATTTTTAATATGAATGAAGTCGAGGGCCATATTTGCACACGGATTTGCAGCATTGTTCGCTTCAGTGCCGAAAGGAACCCTTTGCTAAATAAACCCCTCATTAATGCAAATCACAGGATATTTCCATGGTTCCACTGGAGATCGCAAGAGTTTAAGATACCTCGCGGGAGATGTCTAAACAAGTGTTTTCGTTGGGATTTACTCCTATGATATAATATTTGACTAGTATCTAGCAAAGTTTTACTATGTATTAATTAGATGAATAGAAGCATCATGTCAACACACACAGATGCCTAGGGGGACAGGATACATGTTGCCAAATCGCAAACAATGCATGCACTGGATTTAAGAGCTGAGATTTGTCCCTAAGCAATTTGTTGTTTTTACAAAATAGTAATGAGAAACAAGTTTAGAAAAATGTTCTCGCACAACAATCATTTTTGTTGAAAATTTCAGATTAATCAAAGGACGGTAGCGTTTAATAGAATTTTAACAATGAGTTCATGAGTTTGATTTGGCAAAATCAGTATTTTTAATTGTATTATTTAAATACAGGACTGGAGATGTAATTTACCTAAATTTCACAGTTGTTGTGAAGAATATTTCTGACTTGAAAGTCTGTTAACACTAGAGTGTGTGAGAAGTGTTCTCTGGTGTAATTACAAATTTAGAGTACGCCCTTTAGCATATCCATTTTACCATCTTCCCCACAAAGGTATTAAGTGAGCGACTAAGAATGTGTTGTTGATAAGATGGCAGTCGCTAAGGTTCATGGACAGGCTTGTCTGTACTGTTGGAGAGTTAATCAATCTGTAGCTTGCTTCTCTCGACAGTAGGTGGAGCCCACCTCAGCTGGAACAGAGGCCTCAAACGATACAATATGAAATGGCAGCAAAGGAAACTTTGACACGTTTCCAATGCCACCTCCTTATTGGACTGTTTGACGGTCTACCTGACCATTGATCAACTAAGACTAACGTCTTTATTTGAAATACTTCTTTTTAGTGTTCTGCAATTGTAAGCTATTTTAGATTAATTGGAGGAGTGGCAATGTGAATGTTCACTTTGTAATACAGAAGTACTGAACTTGAAAACCTCTTGGAGAGGGTGTGAAGTTTGGTTGCACATTTTCACACTGGTTTCTTTTGTTGTGCACCAGCTGTGGTCACAGGGCCTATACTGCTTCGGCAGACGTGTCTGTGGAGACAGCCATGGTGACTTTGGCGATTTTCACTGTGCTCTTAATACAGCTTTCTGCAGCCCTGTGAACATTTCCGGCATTGTTTCCATGCCTGTGCTGGTAGTCTGATTCCATGCTGTTATCAAGAGGTTGAGATGTCCCTTCGCAAGAGGGGCACATGCTCCAGAAGGCATGTCGCAAGTCTTGGCTTCGAAGAGCATAGATGATTGGATTAACTGTTGAATTCATTAGACAAAGCATGCTGCAGAAGGCGAAGACTGTCTTAATGGCGTTGTCCATCTTCCCGAAGACATCATAGACCATAATTGCAAGAAGTGGGCCCCAGCATATGATGAGCACCACCAGAATGAGAACTAAGGTTTTGGCTAACCTTATGTCCATTCGCGTCTGTTCAGGTCTAGTGACTTGCACTTTGCCATCTTCATTGGTGTGAATGATTATGCTCTTTTGGGTGCCCCGTTGTAACATTCGAACAGCATGGCTATGCGCCTTCCAAAGGATATACATATATGCATAGACAATGAACAGAAGAAGTATGGTTGTGACCCCAATCCAGAACATCAAGTAGGTCTCATCAATAAGTGGGAAAATGTCAGAGCAAACTGACTCTAGTTTCTTACAGTTCCATCCAAGTAGAGGAAGCACAGCAATAATAATAGCAATGGTCCACATCACACAGAATGCTATAACCGCTTTTGTCCTGGTGACAATCCTTTTATAAGCAAGTGGCCTGTGTATTGAGATGTACCGGTCTATTGCAGTGAGGAAAAGGCTACCTACTGAGGCAGTGAATGAGGCAGTAACACCTCCCAATTTGAACAGAAAAACATTGGGGCTGTCTTTTCGATGGAACACATGAAAGTCAAGAAAACTGTACACGAAAATTACACTTCCAAGGAGGTCAGCTACCGCTAAGCTTCCAATGAAATGGTACGAAGGCCTGCATCGGAGGGTCCGAGACTGAAAAATGACGCACAGTACCAAGAGGTTTTCAAGAACTGTGAAGGTTCCTAGTGTAAGGGAAAGGACTGCAATGGCCAACTGCTGACTTGCATTCAAAATCATAAAACATTCCATATCCATGAAATTTTCCCCGCACCTCATATTATCCTCATTATCCTTGAAGGTAGATATGGACCGGTTATAAAACTCTGTGACATTTAGCGGATCGAGAGGAATAAGGTTCAAAAAGGAATCATCCCCTGTGTATATTTTGCCTCCAAGGTTATCACTCCTGAAGGCGGACAAAGGAAATTTCTCTGATAAGTATCCTACTTTAGAGGCCATGTCGCCTTTAGTGTCTTCGTACTGAACGTCGTTGGAACCCATAAGGAAGAGGTCAGTTGTAATGGTTCGGAAAGTGGTGTCTGCAAGGCCATCCAGGATCACCTTCATAACCCCGTCTTTGATCACATGTGGAAGTGTGGAAGGAGTGCTGTGGAGGAAAGAAAACAATTAATACCATTTGGGTGAATGAAGGCTGAATAATTAATTGTCTTTACATAAACAGGTTTGACAGCACATTGTCCCAAAACCACCACCTCTCTTCCTATTTCCACATAGATTTCAAATTGATTGTGCATTCAAATAAAACACTGCTCACAATAAAAAACCTTTCCTTTAAAAATCTAACTTCTAGAAAAGATAAAACAAAGAAATAGTTCAAGAGCTTCACATTTTAATTCAACCTAAATTCGATACAGTACTTTACCATTACCTTATGGCTACACTGAAACCCAGACAAACAATTATAATTTATCTTCTTATAAGGATCTTATCGGATTCTTATGAGATCTTACATGAATCCTACTTCAACTTTAGAGGATTCCACACCAGACTGGCTCATCTTTGTTATTGGTAGACTAGCAAGAACAAGACGGCTACTACGGCAGAGTGTGTGTTTTATTGGTAGGTTATCATGGCGTGACCAGTCTGGTCCAACGTCCAGAACTCGGATGGTAAAGCATCGTATTGAACATGCCATAGAAACGGGTGTCAGGATGACACATTCTAAATCATTCGCTATGAATTTTATGTACATAACCACTATTTACTGAAATATCTAGCTGGTGAAGAGCTGATTTCTGTACTGCATGCATCCGGGAGACCGCTAACATGGAATGAAACAATCACTAAACAAATCTAATCTCCTTGTGATAAAAGCTGACCTTGGAACTAAAGACTGCACTGATACCGTTGATAGAAGAAACATTTTGAATCTGATCAAATCAAGCTGACCCCACAGCGTTAACGGAGGTATTGACCAACAATGTTTAGGGTGATATGATAGCACACATGACCATGAGACCTAAGGGGCACACTCTAAAAAGAGAGAATATTTAGGAGTAAATGTTACATTTCGTGCTTATTAGGGGTCTGATTAGCAAATGGGTTATCACAAGTAACTCTGAGTTTAAATTAGAGAGGGATTCTTGATTCACAAAGCATATGTACTTTGTAAATCCAATAACCCTCTAAGTAAAGAGTAAGTCAGAGCTACTCATGGTAACTCATTTGTGTACTGGTTACTAAGTGCATACCCGGACAGGTTTAAGTATTAACTAGGATAGATTGTGAAGGGTTTAGAATGGCTCAAGAAGGTACAGAAATATACTCAATGTACTTCAATGTACATATTTTTCTAAGTCAACCTACTCAAGCTTCAATAGTGGTGAGGAGGGTAGTAAAAGGGCAACACACCCTGTTTTAGAGCAAGATCATGTTGTGCAAGATGGGTTTAATCCCCAGTCTCATGCTTAGAAGCTGGAAAGAATGGTTTTGAGCACAGTATACATCTCCAATGCAATATTTTATAACCAGTCACGTTCTTTTCTTGGTGCTGCAACCCAGTCTTAAGTTGTCCCATTGGCCAGTAAAATAAATAGGCATATATTTTGTAATGTGTGCAAAAAATGTATTCAAGAATGCAGAGAACAGTGCTAATTTCTTTAAAAAATGTGAGCGGCAGCCACCGCATAGCACAGGACAAAGACACGTGTGAGGAAATGTGCATTGGCAATAGCCCATCTACAACAAGAAAATATGTTCAAAGTAAATTACAAGGCACAAAACAACACCTTCCCAGTTAACATGAAAGTTTCAAGCAATTTTAATTAAATGGAAAACAGTAATTCTGGGATGTAAAAACACAACATGTTACGGAAATGTAAAAACCGAATGTGGGCCTGCATTCTTCGTTTCATTTCCTTACAGGATTAGGAATAAGCATTATAAAACATATATATACAGATACTCAAAGATGTAACATTTTGACAAGAAATGTTATAATGTTGCCCTGTGTTGTGGAAATGTAAAAACAAGGGAAAAGGAAAATAACTTCAAAGGCTGCATTTGTGAATGAAAGCCAGCAGCATAGCCTGCATAGCTAAATTACATGCCTTACCCCCAACAGTTAATGGAGCTGGATGTTTGCTCTCAAGGAAATGCAATCAGGCCTTGAAGCTGACCAAAAAACTTTAACCCTTTCTGGAA
The DNA here is from genome assembly GCF_040938575.1 of Ambystoma mexicanum. NCBI lineage: Eukaryota > Metazoa > Chordata > Amphibia > Caudata > Ambystomatidae > Ambystoma > Ambystoma mexicanum. Next base: position 924,000,174 of record NC_090927.1, on the reverse strand, counting down.
TTCAACAAAGCACCAAATGTTTTGCTTTTTTTCTCACAGATAGGCCTTGCAGAAGAAGACAAATCCCTTATATATACACATAATAGATTCTGAGCAGTGGCCTGTTTTCCAAATAATCTGATCTTCTCATCAGCTATCTATTCCAGGAGGGTATGATTCATACCTTTGGGGGCTTGGAGTCTGGCTCAAGTGATAGAAAGTGTCTGTAATCACTCGAGAGGTAGGTACCTAAGTCAACAAAAAGCCAGAGCAGCCTAATTTCAAAGAACCTCCTGACACTAGGTGCCAGGCCGACCAGGCCTCTCTGAGTCATAAATGGTAACCCGATATTGGGTAACTGATGCCTGCCTGTTCCTAGAGGGGGTAATTGCGCCAATCCTTAAGAGGGTGCCCGCCTGTCTGTGAGAGAGACAGCCAAACAAAACTCCTATTGAAGTATAACACCATAGGGAAGTATAATTGAAGGGAACTATGCTCTAAAGAGGAATATATTAAATCCATATCCCTTTTTATTTGTGAAAGTACTCAGGGGGTATATACATTGACTGTATATCCTGGATAATAAATACATATTTCAGAAGCACATGTGCTTCTGGAATTATAGATTTCATGAATAAGATCATACATATGGAGGGTATATTGGATGATCCATTGACTTCTTCTCTGTGCAATATACAAGCACAGAAGTCTTATTTTGGAAGCTAAAATGGTATCTCACTATGTACATACCTAGAAAAATAATGTAATTGAAATCATTCCTTAATTACATCACCAAGCAGAGTTCTGTTACTGGTGCTGAACCACTCAAGAATCAGGGAAAAGATTATTATCTGCTACCCATTTTCCCACTTTTACATTGCCCATTGAAAATGAGAAATGTACACTTTTGCAGGGTAATGTAATAGAAGAAAAATGTCAGGGAATCTAGCAAACATTCATGTTCAACAGACATTTTTCTTTTTACCAGCGACTTACAGGCAGGAATGTAAAGTATCCAGTCTTTAAATTGTGTTTTCTATAACACTGTTTGGAATTCTGACATGTTCATTGAGTAAGGGGGGAATGTACCTATTTTCAATGATGGAGAAGTAGTGAGACTAAGCTTGGCAGGAATGTTCTGATGTCATTTGGTTTTCTATAAAATGACAATTTTATTCTAAGCCCTAATACACTTTCTTTTCAATGAATGGTGGATGTGCACTCAGGTTAAATCAAATGTACATATGATGTGTCTCCAAAACAAAAGTTGTCCTGTAATGACACAGCGAATGAGATAAGGACAGACCAATTCAGATAAAAGAAGATATTAGCCAGAATGCGAGTGGACCCCTAGCTATAAATCACACAACTAAATCAAACCTCCTGGCGGCACATTTTATTGTGCACATGTTATGGAGGGAGGTCCCCATCGACAATGCATTTCATCCTACAAAGGCTTGATCCAAGTCGAGTGAAATGCGTTGTCGATGTGGGACCTCCCTCCGTAGCATATGCACAATTAACCTTTCCAAATTTGTGAGGCACTCTTGTATGGAACCCTTTTATATGCCTCCCAGAGTTTTGCCATATATGGCGATATGGGCATTACAAACGTCTCTGTTCCTGTAAATGTAGCATTGAAAATTGAGGTGACTAGTTTACTGACCATTCTTCTTGGGAGTCACTGTTGACATCAGAATTTCATAGATGTATGATTTGTTGATATTTAAATTGATTAAATTATGTCTTTCGCATTCATAAATATACCTTATGTGCAACCCTGTGTGTCCCTTGTCCTGAAAAAGGAAGGTGGCTGTAGGGAACAAATATTGTTAAATTGGGTGACCCAGGTACATGTAAATAACTTTTATCAATAAATATAAATTGGGCACACCTGATTTGGGGTGGGAGGGCAATTCTCTTGAACTATTTGTAGCCTGATTAAATCATTGTACAAATGCAAGTTGATCAATGATATTGACTTTCAGTTCTTCCAAGTTTTGTTCATGAGCAGTGATACTGCCTCTTTTACTGGGACAGAGGCAACTCCAGATCGCAAACAAGCATTATGGAAGCTGTGGAGACATGACATTACTAATCCGAGTACCTGCCAGGTCTGGAGTTTTTCACTAGAATCATTGCAGGAGGGAGGTCTAATCTAATTTCATCCACCTTATTAGGTATGTCCGGTTTATCCCCAGATTCCTGAGTTATACTAGGAATTGACAGGTTAGAGGTCAATTGGTCTAATTCCTTGATAAGGGTTACTCATTTGAGGCATGCAATGACTAACAGTGTTCTCTATTGAAGTGTTGATGTTCTAACAGGGTTCGCTGCTGAAGTGTTGATGTTTTAACAGGGTTCTCTGCTGAAGTGTTGATGTTCTAACAGGGTTCTCTGCTGAAGTGTTGATGTTCTAACAGGGTTCTCTGTTGAAGTGTTGATGTTCTAACAGGGTTCTCTGTTGAAGTGTTGATGTTCAAGACATCACATTATTTGCTTCAATTTAGGTTTTTAAATATTGTATTTGGGGGTGTATGGATTATTCTTAGCTCACCCTAATTATCACTAGGGATTTAGTCCTCCATTTCCCTCTTGCTTTTCCATGCACTTCTTAGAAGCCATCCCTCAAGGCTACAATGCTCTTTTGTGCATGTATACGCTTTCCCCTCCTATAGGCTACTGTAGCACTATAAAAAAACATTTTCCATTAAAGTTAAGTTTTCAATTTTTCATGATAAATTATTCTCCTTTTTGCTTTTAGAAACATTGAATGCCAAACAAATCAATCAATGTAACAGGATCAATATTTTCGGCTGATATTTATTTCAGCTTATTTAAACCCTGCAACTTTTGACAGTACTCGTCCATCAGTGATCACTTATAATATCCCATTGCTATAACAAGCTCAAGCCTAACGATGAACAAAGTATATTTTTGTACGATATCCTCTGATTCATGAGCTGTTTCCTTTCAATAAAGAGGCTGAATACATAGTTCTCATCTTGCTAATTAATCGGCATCAGCACTGAACAAGAACTAAAGCAGAATCTCTAAAGGGTTTGGCAGTCCTATTTGAACACAATCAGGACAGTAATTTGTCCTCCTTGTGAAGGTTCCTAGATTAAATTCTCTTAATTAACATATCAATTCTGTACAGCCCATGAATTTAAGGCAAGGGTCTACATCATGTGCCTAGAGAGGCACAATTTAGGCAGCAGAGTCAATGGTGAGGAATCATAGGAGCCAAAGACCAAAACATCCAGAGTGCTGCAGGTTGCACACCCCTGTGTTAAGGCACTGAGCCCTGCAGCTAGATCTATTGGGCGTTCTTGGGCGTTCTTCCATGGTAGCCTTGATGGCATTCCACAGGGCTTCTGTAAATAAACACCACCATTATGTTTGTTATGTGATGTAGTTGCACATTGCAGATGCAACTGTTTTCATTGCACACCGATCATATTGTTCTGGCTTCACCTCAGGTTCAGAATATTGCTGGTTAAGGAGTAAATATCAAATGAAATGGATGGATTGCCCTAGATCAGGGTTGTCCAACTCCAGCACTGGAGGGCCGGAAACATATCGTTTTTTCAGGATACCCCTCAATAATTTTCAGGAGATCAGTTTGCATGCAGTGATTCTAAATGTATGCAAATTCTTTCCATTAATATTAATGAGGGATGATACTTTGGGGGGGGGGGCGCTAGAGAGCCTGTAGAAGATGGCCGTGGGCTGACGGTGCTCCTGCCATCTATGGTGCAGAGCAGAAGAGACCAGAGTCCAGAATGACCAGAACACAACGAAAATGGAGGAATGAACAGCCCGCTATAAACTGGAACACAAGGGTGCAAGCACCAAAGAAATCGGAGCGGTATAACAAAATTTTGCAGCGAGCGGCCTACTGCAGAGCCACGGCGGAGTGCAGAGCAAAGCCCGCCACAATCACAGACCATAGAGGGCGGGCTGAGAGACTCCAGCACTGAGCCGGCAACACCTGGCCACATTGCCACAGCACGGAAAGTGGAATGTACGCTAGCAGGCAAAAGCATTGCTAACAGAGGGACAGGCAGGAACCTCCCTGCCACAATAACCGAAAGCGCTCCCAGGTGAGGAGGAGTCGTGGAGAGGGGTACACCATCATCCCCACCAGCGTCGGCCATCGGAGGAGGTACCTGTAGCAAGCACCATTGGTAAAGGCGCTCAGCCCCATCAGCAGCCCAGGCAGCGCTGGTTACGGGCTACCCAGACCCTGAAGCCCGGACCCCAACGGTGGTCAGAGGTGGCACATCAATGGGTGGGCACAGTCACCACGGGAGCAGCTACCCACACCAAGCGAACGCTCAACGCTCGGAAGCAAGGAACGCCTGGGCAGGATCAACGACCGAATCCCAAATAAGCGCAGAATGGGGTGGGCATCTGGGGACCTGACAGGGGGCAACAACAACACTGGCAATGCCAGGGGAGCGCCGGAGGACCCCGCCAACACAGACTTTAATATGAACCTCCCCTGTCCCCCTCACGAGATGGAGCCCAGGATGCCAAGTAACAGCATGGGAGGGATGGACTCTTAAAATTGAGGTTCAGACTACCCATGCACACCCCCCAGAAGCACCCAGCAATGCCCCAGCATACAGAGAGGGGCCCCCATTCCCCAATACACACAGGAAAGGCACTGCGAGCATTGGGTCCAAGTGGAGTTAACGACTCCCAGAAAGTGCACTTACACTCCGGTACAGCACCTTATACTGCTGGCAATGGCCCATAAACAGTACAGACACCACGGCACGCTAGCCCCTCAGCTGGAAGCCCATCTCTGGCCACGGCTTTTACCGCTAAGCGTGCCGGGGGCCTCACACCCTAATTAAAACCGTGCCCCCACAATACAGCACACAAGAACCAACACATAGACGCGTGCAGAAGCAAGGAAGCACAGACCAGCGCCCTAACCCCGAGTGAAGGGCGGAACTCCACGGCGAGAATATAGACCAGCCGTGGAGGCAGAAGGGCCGCAGCTGAGCCTGCACCACCTGGAAGCAAGCGCAATTCCAGGAACACCACCTAGGGCCTGACACAGTAGGCCCACAACAAGTCCAGCAACACGGCCAGACAGCACCACAGGGGGAGGATCCAGCTGGGAATATGACTGACCCGCAGAGTGCCAAGGGGGACCCGACACCCAGAAAGGCAGTGGATCCCCACAAGTCAGCACTGATGACTCACCACACCAGCTATCTCACACCTACAGAACCAGGGGACCGCCACCTGCCAAACTGAGTGCAGAGACAGACTGGACGGGATAGGGCACCAGTGTATGACCCTAAACCCATAAGTCTTGCAGGCACATCCAGGAGCCAGAGAACTTCACAGATCCCACATTTGAGACAGCCACCACAAAGGATGCAGCTAACCCGGAACAAGAAGAGCCAACAACTACATCCATTAGAGCCAGAGGCGCACAGCGACCCTGTGGGAGAAAACAACGCCGGGGTGCAGAAACCCAGCATCCCCAAGTACAGCAGACATAAGAGCCATATACCAAGACAGAGAAGAAATGCAGAGTATCCCTCCCACCCACTTGACAAGGGGCTTCTAGTGTGGCATTAGGAAACCGGCCGGTAGGGCATGCACCAAGGAGACCAGACTCCAGATCTGGAGGACCCGCCCAAACCCACACAACTAAGTCTACGAAGGAGATCCAACCGCAACAAAATGGAGATGGACGTCCAGTCACAACTTCAGAAATGCGGATAATAGAGCAGTAGACCCAAAAAACAAACACCACTGTGTTGGACATTAAACGAGTCCTGCAAGACGTGTAGACCCGCCTGGCCGCCCAGGCGTAAAGAACCATGGACAATGAGCAGCGAATAAGTTGAATTGAAGATAATCAGATGACTATGGTGACAGACCTGGATGGGGCCATCCGGGAAGTGCAACGCCTGGGAGAAAAGATTGACAATCAAGAAAATCGTTCCAGCCGTAACAAACTACGGGTGGTTGGCCTTCCAGAGAACGCTGAGGGGCCGAATCTAGAAACATATATCTATGACTTCCTCCGTGACAATCTGAAGATAGAAAAGGCACATGACCTCATTATCGAGAGGGTACACCGGGCACCAGTACCGAAACCTCCACCAAATGAACGCCCGAGAATCATAACCATGCGCCTCCTCAATGTTCAACACAAGAAGGCCATTCTAAAAGCCAACAGAGTCGCAGGCCCCATCCGAATTGGTGAGGCAGACATAAGGATCTACAATGACTATTCTATCGAAGTCTCCAGACGCCGCAAGAGTTTCAACCCAATCTTTGAAGCACTAAAAGCATAGGACCAGCAGCAGTAATTAAAATACCCAGCCACCTGGTTCATCCAGCTGGACAAACAGTGGCATACATACGATGACCCCGAAACGGCATGGCGCTTCCTCCAGCAGCGCGACTTGGTCACCTCAGACTTTGAAAAGACACCATCAGAGACCCAGCGATTGGACTACCGCATCGCAACCACCCTAGAGAGACAACAAACAAGCGGAAAGTGGAGCAAAGGAGGCAGAAGGCCAAAAGGCTGGGCGGGGCAGCCCACAGATAATGGCATTTGAAAAGTACAGAGTCGTACAGGATTATACAACAGCAGGAAATTCTCCATGTATCTAATCGCAGCAATGTTCGGACACCCGGAATCCATGTTTCAGTCGCATAGAACTTACCTCCATATGACCAGTGACCAACGAATACTGGACTGTTGGCACCAGCTCCTACTCAAATCAGGCAGTCCGGTGCCTCGATGGAGCATATGGCTGTGAGAAGTACCCCGAGCGGGGTGCGACAGGAGGGGACAGGGGCAACCCACACACTGACACCCCTGGCCCTCCTGTGCTGGCACAGTTGCCAGGTGTTGGGTTTAGGTGGTTAGATAGGCCAACCCAACGTTCTAGTTATGGGTTTTTCCAGTGTTTAAATGGGGCTCACGTTTGAGTCCATGTGTGAAATGTGCTCCAAAAGGTACAACAATCAGTGCTCCCCTACTACTCACCCCTTCACAGAAACGTACAAGCGCGTCCATATGGGTACTGCACCAGACCGACCCAAATAATCACAAATGGCCCATATAACACTGGTGAACATACAGGGACTGGGACACCCAATCAAATGGAGGAGAACGCTTAACATGATGCAAGACCTGAAGGGCGATATAGTCTTCCTCCAGGAAACCCATCTAGGGGAGACAGAATCGGGAAAACTGCAGCAGGGGTGGGTGGGAAAGCAATACACTCACCGCACCATGGGAACCGGGGAGTATCCTTTCTCATTAACAAAAGGGTCCCATTCCAGATCAAACATGTCTGTGCAGACAAAGAGGGCAGGTACATACTAGCCCAGGGTTTACTCCACCAGCACCCCATTACAATTCTCAATATGTATGCCCCCACCACAGACACCCCATCATTCTTCACACCCACATTCATAGCATGCGCCCAATATATGGACAATATTACGCTAATAGGGGGTGACCTTAACATAGACTTAAACCCCTTCCTCGACCGTCAGGGCACAGCAGGGGGGTCCCCACTAATCTCAAAAAGCAGGTAGCCCTCCAAACATTAATGACAGACATCTGCCTTAAAAATGTCTGGCAAAGAACACACGGGCAGAGCCAAGACTTCACGTTTTATTTGCACCCGCACAATAGCTACTTACGGCTCGACTACTGGCAAACCCCAGCCAACACACTTCACCTAGTCACAGAATGCGCAATCCTCCCTTCCACCCTCTCTGATCATGTCCCGGTCCTGTTGTGTATTGCCCTCCCAGACACAATACGCAGTCCTCCCTCATGGAGATTTAACCTATGTATGCTAACTGTAGCATATGTAGAGCTACTGTAGACCTACATATGCTAACTACGAAAGCTCATAGAGCAACTCGCAGATGACGCAGAAGTGTTCTGGGAACTCAATCTAGTGCAAAGCTACACAACATACGAGTGCTGGGACACCTTCAAAGCCTTCATCCTGGGGCAGTGCATTTCGCACTGGGCACACAAGTGTAAATGGTGGGGGGGGGAGCTGAAACCCAGCTCATAGCTGAACTCAAAAAGGTAGAAAGGTGTCACAAGGAAACAAGAAATAAGCAGTTAAAGCCAGAGCTGAACCGACTGAGGGCAAAAATTAGGCAAGTGACCACCGAAAAGGCCCAGAAGTCATATACGAGCTGGTTGCAAGTATAATACTCAGAGAGTGACAAGCCGGTGAAGCTGATGGCCCTGGCTCTAAAGCAGAGACAAGCCACTCAAACCATCGCCTCAATCAGGGATAAGGCAGGCAATCTAATAGTAGGCGATGATAGAATCAATGCTAGATTTGCTGAATTCTATCAAGATGTTTACACAACATCAAACGCATGTATTGAATCTTTTCTTGACTCCATAGCGATGCCCAATATCCCACATGACCACAGGGCAGCCTTAGAAGCCTGTATCACGCGAGTATAAATAGCAAGTGCTATTGTGGCACTCGTGGCCGGGAAAGCATCGGGACCCGGTGGTATTCCCATTGATCTCTACAAAAGCATGTGAGAAGAACTGGTGCCCAGACTGGAAGAGGTATTTAATGATGCAGTTTCCAGGGGTCGGCTCCCGCAATCAATGCTCGCGGCAAACATAATAGTATTTCACAAAGGAGGGAGAGACCCCGAACTCTGTGGCTCCTACATGCCTATTTCTCTAATGAACTAGATAATGGCGAAGTATCTGGCGTGGCGGATTGAAATTAGCCACCAATCTATTTTACATAAAGACCAAACAGGGTTTATTCGCAATAGACACTCAAGTGATAATATAAGACGGCTATTGCATCTGATCACTGGAGACAATGACCCAGATGATATTTCATTGGAAGTTGACGCGGAAAAGGCATTTGACAAGTTGCAGTGGGAAATTATATTCCGGTTCCTGCCCCGGTACGGCTTTCCCCCTCGCCTTGTCCAACTGATTAAACTGCTATACATGGGCCCGATCACCTTGATGGTCACAAATGGCATTACTTCTCCTGCATATGACCTACAATTAGGCACACGCCAAAGGTTCCCACTACCGCCCCTATTATACTCCCTCCCCATAGAGCCAATAGCAATTAGACTTCGAGCAGATGATGGCTGGGCAGGCATACAGCAGGGCGGGAGGAGCATTGCGTGTCCCTCTATGCAGATGACATGCTGCTTTACAATGGACCCACTTCCCTCCCGCATGTTCGCACAATATTATTAGAGATTGGCCTGATGGCCGGATATCTGATCAATTGGAGAAAATCAGAGGTCATGCCTCTACGACAAAACATCCCGTGGGATCCGCGGGGGTTGGCCCCAGTCTCACTTCAAATGCATATTAAATATCTAGGTATAATTGTAAGAGACTCGCTAGACAACTTCTGGAACCTAAATTACCCATAGCCGATTAGAATCATCTGCCATGATCTATGCAAATGGGATGCTCTAGCCCTCTCCCTGACAGGGAGGGTTAACGCGCTGAAAATTAACTCGTTCCCCAAGCTGATCTATATTGCAATGATGATCCCAGTCAGCCCACCGCCCAAGTTAATGAAGGAATAAGACAAAGCCATTGCTAAATTTATCTGGAAAGGGAGGAAAGCGCGAGTCCGCCTCCCAGTATTACAAGCGGCTAAGACAAATGGTGGCCTCGCGGCACCATCCCTGAGAGCATATCATCAAGTGGCCCAGATCTGCTGGATGAAGCACTGGCTAGACGCAGCTGATGACTCAAGCTGGAGGGCGATGGAAATTGCCCTATTCAAAACGGTAACTCCAATAGAAATCATGGCCATACCCCAAAAAAAGCTCCCTGCAAATATCAAAAGGCATCCTATTATGGGGTCAACAATCTCTCAATGACACAAACTGAGGACCACACAGGGGGTACCAATCCAGAACGCACCATTATGGTCCAGCCTACGGGCAATACTATCCTACGGGGTAGCAAAGAAAGTATACTTAAAACAAGAGCTGAACTGGGCAGATGTACGGCTGATGGACATTAGTAAAGAAGGGGCGCTCTTACAATTCCAGACGTCATGCACTAGGCTGGTACTTGATAATGTTGATTGGGTAACATACCAAATGATACAAAACACGATATACGCCCACACGACGCAGCCCCTGCCCCGTGCGAGAAGGATATGGAACAACACCTAGAATCTTGTCCACATCGCCATACCTTTTACCTGATGGCGATTCCCAGCAACCTAGGCAGGAACCGTACACTAGGGATGGCGTGGTCTGGAGACCTAGGGATCCAAATTGGAATACCAGACATCTTTGAATACTACACAGCCATACCGCTAACCTCAGTGAATATCAAAAACAGAGAAATCCGATATAAAAATCATACAATGACTATTTTACATCACAGACAAACTCCACAAAAGGGGGATTGCCCCTTCCAAAGAATGCAGGAGGGGCTGCAGCGGTGTGGGCACATTGGCACATGTTATGTGGCAATGCATTTCCATAGTTCCTTCTGGCGGGAGTGCATAAGCAAGTAACAGACATTAAGGGATCAGACGTCGCCTACACACCAGAGGTTATGCTGCTGGGGGCCGACTCAGAGAGATGGTATACAGACACCCTTGCCCGCAAACTCATTAGTCTCATCCTGTTCACAGCAAGGAAATTCCTGGTCATCCATTGGAAAGCCAAAGCCCTGTCCTCGGCTAGTGAATGGGCAACACTCCTCGCTAAGACCTGTCAATTAGAAGGAGCGGCAATCACGAGACAGTCATTGCACAATCCGACCAGAGCGATCAGATTCTGGGAATTAATTGACCCATATATATATAAAGGGAAAAGCGGAAGGGAAGAAAGTCCACCCATTAGGGAAACTCCGCTACTAAACAAGGTGGCAAGTAAGAAGCGACTAGAAAGACACTGACTACAGTACGCAACAACTCAAGGAGATCTCGATAGTTGATGAGCACACTCACAGTTGAGGGGTTGGGGGGAGGGGGGCAGTTGAACTGGTGTAAGGGAGGGAGGGGTATGTTGGGACAGGCAACAGAAGTTCTCAGATTATGGCCCTCATTACAACTCAGGCGTTAAGGGTTAACGCCGTCATTAACCCTTAACGCCTGATTCCAATTTTAACGGCTGCTTTTAGCAGGCGTTAAAATCCATGGCGCTAAACCGCCTTGGTGCTAATTACGGCACCGTAATTTACGGTGCCGTAATTAGCGCCTTCCCCACTCCCATTATGCCCTATGGGGCAAAAATGGGAATGGGGAAGGGTAAATGGGAAATGGGGATTTACCGCCCCACTCACCTTGGAATGGGGCGGTACATCCGCCATCCAACATAGTTTACACCATGGTGGTAAAGTTGGTGTACTTACCGCCTGGGTCGTAATGACCTCCTATATCCGAATCAATGGCCTTAACAGCAGTATTGTGCGAATCTGATGTGCTCAAAGTTTTAATCAATTGTAATGTGCCATAAAACCTATACATGGATGTTTTAAATATATATATATATATATATATATATATATATATATATATATATATATAGATAGATAGATATATATATATATATATATATATATATATATATATATATATATATATATATATATATATATATATATATGACAACCAGTGACCTGGAGTTGGACAACCCTGTCCTGGAAAGTTAATTTATGCACGTATTTTACAGTGTGCTACATTGCAATCTAATACTCCATTCAGAACTCATAAAAGAGAAACAAGATTGAACATTCAGAGTGCATGTACAGCCAAACCGTGCGGGGGTCAAGTCCTTATCTGGAGGGTAGAGATGAGTGAAAAAGAGAACGTTCCGAAGGCATAATGATGGGCAGTGATGATGATGGGTGATTCATCAGTCATCCACAGATTTTCCATTCTAGGCTCATTAATAATAGTCAACAGACAGAGAAAACTAGATTTAAATGGGACTATGGAGTGGGTGTTTACAATGATATTGTTTCTAGAAACATTTACTATGCATGCACACATATTTAGGAGGGGTCTTACTATTTGATGAGCTAAAAAAAGACATAAAAATGAAAGTTGCTGTATCCTCCACTCTGCCTCACGTGCCCCTCTGACCTTGCCAGGTGCCCAAAACAAATGTGTGTCATCTGATGTCATTCCACCTGAGCCAGTGTATTCCAACATATAAGGGCCCAAATGAAAGATGAATGTATTAGCGATTGCCACAGTGAGATGTTTGCAAACCCCCCCCCCCTGCTCCTTCCTCTGAAGCCAGAACCCTTGGAGTCATCTTCAACTCCTCTCTCTCCTTCCTCCCTCACATTCAGGACATTGCCAAGAAGTCCCACTTTCAGCTCTTCCTTCTCATCGGAATTCTACCTTTTCTCATATTCCCTCAGATGCTCAATGTCACCCATGCTCTGGCTCTCTCTAGGCTTGACTATTTCAATAGCCTCCTCCTGAATCTACCTTCTTCCATTCTGCGACCCTTCCAGCTAATCCAGAATAGGGCAGGGAGACTTATCCTTGGCCTCAAGCCCACGGACCGCATCTCTCCTGTCCTAAAAAGTCTTCACTGGCTCCCGATTGCTTCACAGGTTATATGAAAATCCCTCTGTATCATCCACAAGGCTGCCTGGGGACCACACTATCTGCAACTCTCTCTTACTAAATATTCCCCCTCTAGACCTCTTTGCTCCTCTGGCATCAACTCTTTGTATGTAAAGCATTTTGCTAAACAGAGGGCAGGAGGTCGATCACTTTCCTCACCTGGCTCCCTTCTTTGGAACAGCCTACCCCTCCCAGTTCATCTTGAGCAGGACTTTCTTAAATTCCGGAAGCTCCTGAAGACTTTCCTTTTTACCTCTTCCTTCCCTCTCTCTCTCCTCTGCTTATCTCACAGTTGCTTGTTTGGTGTTCAGGGCCCTTATGCATCCTCTGGGCCCTGACCTCCCACACACTTGCTTCGGCTCACCCTCCACCCTTGGAGGCTCGCACTTACCTTACATTGCACTTCACCTGTTGCTCACCCATGAGCACCCTAGCATCTATCCCATTCCCTCTCCAATCTGAACTTAAACGATCTGATCACTCACAAGGCATAGTAGGTTTGTCTCCCCCATCCACTGTATTTAATATTTTTTTTGTATTTTAATTGTTTCTCATCCCCGTGTACCCTCCCTGTTGCCCCGTGGGCACTTTGAAACAGTATTTATTTCCTATATAAGCGCCTAATAAGCGAACAATAAATAAGTAAATAAGTAGATAAAAATAGACCACAATGGCCACTAAGCTGAAAATGTATTAGCTAGCCACAGAAATCCATGAAAGCATGGCTACTTTGGTATGCTTAGCGAATGGAAAGTAAACATTTGCAGCACACATTGTCTAGATAGCTTGCCAACATTTAGTCTCTTTGATAAAGGCAGCTGCGTACATCGGCTGCATAAGAACCGGAGTAGGTTCCGCCAGGGCGCATGGTCTTTCATAGTCGAGCATGCAGCCCCACCGGCCTCTACACCACTTTCAAGACCGAGAGCATTGAAAAGAATGACACATTCTACCAAATACTATCTTTACATTTCCGTTCGTGGATCCTCTAAGATACGTTTATACCTACATATCCACAACTCAGACCGACCAGAACCCACATTAGCTTTGAGTACTTACACTGGTGCAATATTGCGGGAACATGAATGGCTGTGTTACAGTTAATAGGGCAAAGGGGGGTAAAGTGTGCCATTCCAGGTTGGGGTCCTTCTATGAGTAGCCTATCTTTGATCAATTGTGAAGGTATCAAAAGAGGATACATTTCGGGAAGCATCATGAAAAGTAAAAGAAAAATACATGAAAAACAAGGCATATTTTTTCCGAGTTTGTAGTTGCCCATAACTTTACCCGCACAAACTCTCATGTTCATTTATAAAAATAAAAACAGCACTAAAAAGTCAGGATGAAGGTAGAGGCATAGTAGGAAATGAGAATGAGACAGGGCAAAGGCATGTGGTAGCATTAGTCCGGTGAGCCCCAAGCGGGCAATGTTGGCAGAATACAATGTACTGGAATGAGCTAAGTGGCACAAGTAACGTTACATTCATTACATGTTCTGTAGACCAAACAAAGACCCAGTTTCTTGTAATGCCGTTAACAGACAATAGTCCATATGTGATCCTAGAAACATTTCACAGGGATAGCATGTTACATACAGGTACTCTACTGCTACATCATGAAAGAGCTTTAGCTTTACTGTGGATAAAGTTGTACATGTATATATTTAGAGCTAATGCGATTGGCTGTGGCTTTTGCCACTTCTACGAATTGCTAGGCCTCTAATTCGTGCATGGTACTTGTAGTTTTCCATTTACTCTTTGATGTTGAGCTTTGTAGAGAAGATTCCCCCGCACACAGTTCCCCTTTGGTTAACTGGCAAGCTAAAAACTCTCCTTAAAAACAGCAGTCTTGGAATACATACTGGGCCAAAGAGAGTCCACCGCCACGTAGTGATAGCTGAAAATACATTGCGTGAAATTCAAGTAAGTATTTCAATTCACATAATTGGTGAAGACAATCTGGGAATGAGTTCCAACTTGCTGGAAGCTCTGCTTCCCTGCAACCAGCTTCCACCACTGTAATGGCGCCCGATCAAGTTGAGACTCGCCCTCATTTACATAAAATTCTTTCTGAGCCCCCTAGAAACTGACTGGTGGCGCAGATGGTGGCTGACGATGATGCAGGCAAGTGACAACCTCAGGGCTCCCATTTCACTCTTGCTAGCGGGGGCAGGGGCATAAAGGGGGCTAAGTCTGGTTCATGGGTGGCTGGCATAGCAGTCTCTCTACTGAGAGCTGATGGGGAGCCCAAGCTACAACCAGTAAGGCTTGTAACACCATAGTGTTCATCTTGCTTCTCCGTCGAGCCGATGGTAGTCCTTGCAAGAGACAAACGCTGCCCCAAACCTAGGTATTAGGCAGAAACTAAAGGAACATTTATGTGTTTGCCCCCAAATCTAAATCTTTCTATCTGGAGAATTTGTTGAATTCCACTATAGGGAAATGTGTTCTTCGTGGTGCATTGAGACACATTTTGAATAAATAAGGATGCTCAGAAGAAAACATACTTATGCCAATTAATATCCGTTTGAAGCCTTCCTTTAGATTCACAGACATGAAGAGCAACTTTAGTTTTGAATAAATAACAGTTTAATTACATTTTAGAAATTAAATATAGCATAATAGTAATACATTGTACATATTACAGAATAACTGTTCTGCTATAGGTAGTTGAATGGTTGAAGCTACGTTAAGGACAATCTTACCAGTACTTGCGTACAACGTTTTATACAATTTACATAACAAAGGATATTGCAGTGGCTTACATGATGTTACCAGCTCAACAAACATCGAACAATACAACAGCCGCTTTGCAGGAAGTGAACATGGACGATATACACGCACACACACTAAAGAGTTAGGTCTTCCACTTTGAAACACTGGAAAAATGTTTGGTGTATTTGATGCTCTTCCTAGTATAAAGAGAGGCTCCCCCGCCTTGTGGTACATCCCAGCGGAAGTGGCAGACACGTTTATCAGAAGCCATAACAGTCTTGTGAGATGCCATAGGAGCGTACAGATCTTTCTGTCCTTAGGTTGATGACTTTAGTCCACTGCAGGGAGTTTCCTAGCATTTCAGATAATATGTACATACATTCTTCCCAATACAGGTACACAATATGTTCGGTCCATCGTAAAATAGACTCCTTTTAAACAATTCATTGAAAGCCCGGTGCAAGGAAACAGTTACAGCAATTGCCAACAGCAGAGAGAAGACTAATATACAAATATACATCAAAGTCTCTTAAGACTGTAACTTTGTACATGATATGGTTGGTCTCTATATAAACATTCAACAATGGAAGATGACATGCGAGGCAACTCTTGTCATACTCCATAAACGGAGAACACAGTGGTGGTTAAGTGTGGATGGCGATGGTTAGCTGTACTATGAACAGATAAACCTCGGTGTGGTCAAGTAGCGCTACTTGAAGCATATCTTACGTACACGTGGATCTGCCAGCTACCACATAACCCATATACCGTAGTATTACCTGAAATGCTATATTCTGCCGTCAGCGGCTGTAAAAGAGAAATGGCGCTAGAATGGAACGTCGAACAGGACGTTTTAGCAGAAATGTAGATGGACGCTGCGTGAGCGAGCAATGATAATGTGTCACAGACCACAGTTTATAATCCGCTTAAAGATGAGAAAGCACCACGTGTGGTGCCATGGCAGCCCCATTGTCCCTTGATTTCTTATTATTACACACAAGTAAGAGTTCAAAAGCACAGAAAAGCTATACAGCTGTTTCGCAGTCTCAGAAAGACAGTTTCCAAAAAAGACCCCTTAAATCATTTCACAGTGGATTTTTCCTAGATTTGGAAATAGTAGGAATCTCAGCCGTAATGAGATTCCCTCAAACTGTACCCGTTTCCGCTCTCCACAAAATGTCAGCCATTGACTGACCAGACGATTTCTAAGCTATGGCACGCATGCATGCGGCTGTTGTCCAGCGGTCACACATATGGACCAGTGGTCGAAGTGTACGAAAAGAAGTAGTGGTGCTATGTTCCTTACTGTCCTGTTCGAGCTCCCCACCAACCCCATCAACACGCCCTCTCCCACTCATAATAAAACCCTCAAACACATTCATCTACTGAGGGATCATTCAGTGCTGTGCACTAAAAGTGCACGTTTCAACCTCTTCCTACACTTTGATTTTAAAATGAAACCAAAAAAGTATAGGAACATTACAATTTAATTAAAAAGTTCAGGAGAATCACTCCCCAACTGCTCCCGCCCACTGCGACCACTGATCTCGAATGTCTGCTAAAATATCATTCGAATGTGCAGACATTTCTCTTTCAAATAAAGGACACATATGCAATTTTTCAAATTCTAGTTCTCTGTGTATTTTCCCTCTATGCCAAGCGTTTAAAGGAGTCCCTTTATGACTGAATACTGCTCCCCCCGCAACACAGCAAATACTGCACGCGTGTGGTTTTTTACCTCTGCAAAGACCAGCTGCACCTTCATCTCGAATAACACTCCAAAGGGTTGTGTCCTCATTAAAATGATCTCCCACGGCAGTTTCTTTTTATGGGGAATCTCTGAATCTAGAATTAAAGGTATCTATCACGGTAATAGAACTCAATTTTAGAAACTGAATTCATGTGCAAAACGTGCAACTCAGATTAAAGTAACACTTCGTCATAGCATTGTTTTTGTACTTGATCTATGACCCACATATGTACAGTATAATACACAAAATTGCACATCTGCGTGCGTCCGCACACGAACACACACACACACTCACACCATGTCTATATACACGTTCACACAGAACAAAATCCATCCTAAAAAAAAATTCTCTTCAAGTATGTATATCTTCGGAAAACCCAACATTAATCTCCTGACACTTGGCTCCAATACATTCCCCCCTCCATTTTAATATCTGCTCGCCAGGTGAGGTGATGCTATTTTCCATTCGACTGTGGTTACCAAAACTCTCTTTGGAGCTTTGCTCACCTGGATAACAGGAGAAGTGCCCATTCCAAGAGAATATCTAGTTCTAGTTGCTAAGCTAACCAGCTAGCTGCTCTTCTGTTTCTTTAAGAAAATCCAGCAGAGACAATCCAGAATGCAGGTTCTCATCCAACTGAGATCCAACCCATCTCCAACAAATGGCTCATAAAAGCTCCTGGCCCCAGACACCAAACGTTGTCTTTTCTCTAAATTAATTTGGATCGTGAGCACAAAAAAACACACCACAGAAGTACCAAGTGCATACACATATCAGCTTCTCTACGCGAAGGAAACAATGCTGACATATTTCATGATTGAGCAAGCAGATTGCTTTTACAGTGGTATGATGCCAGCACAGTTCTCTGTCACAATTATTGCATTAACATCAAAGTGTTGAATTTTTAATATGAAGTCGAGGGCTATATTTGCACACGGATTTGCAGCATTGTTCGCTCCGGTGCTGAACCCCTTTGCTAAATAAACCCCTCTTTAATGGAAATCACAGGATATTTCCATGAGTCCACAGGAGACTGCAAGAGTTCAAGGTACCTCGCGGGAGATGTCTAAACAAGTGTTTTCGTTGAGGTTTACTCCTACAATACAATTCTTTCCTGGTTTCCAGTAAAGTTTTAATATTTTTTAATTAGCAAAAAAAAGCATCATGTCAAGACACACAGATGCCTAGGAGGACAGCACATATGTTGTCAAATCTCCAACAATGCTTTTGCTGGATTAACAAGCTGAGATTTGGCCAAATGCAGTGTGTTGTTTGTACAATGCGAACCAAGTTTAAAATAAGTTCTCTTACAGCAATCTTTCTTGCTAAATTTTTCAGATTAAGCAAAGGACTGTAACGGTTATTAGAATTTTAACAATGATTTTATGAGTTTTATTTAACAAAAATCAGTATTTTCAATTGTATTATTTAAATGCAGGAATGGATATGTAGTTTACCCAAACTTCACAGTTGTTGAAAGACGAGAACAATTCTTATCACTAGGCTGTGTAAGAAGTGTTCTCTGGTGTAATTACAAACTTAGAGGGCACCCTTCAGGATATCCATTTTAAAATGTTCCCCAACAAGGTAATAAGTGAGAAAGTAAAATGTTTGTTGTTGATAAGATGGCAGTTGCTAAGGTTCATGGACAGGCTTGTCTGTACTGTGGAGAGTTAATCAATCTGCAGCTTGCTTCTCTCGACAGTAGGTGGAGCCCACCTCAGCTGGAACAGAGGCCTCAGACGATACAATAAGAAATGGCAGAAAAAGAAACCTTGACAGGTTTACAATGCCACCTGCTTATTGGACTGCTTGACGGTCTACCTGACCATTGATCAACTAACACTATCGTCTTTATTTGAAACACTTGTTTTTAGTGTTCTGCAATTGTAAGCCATTTTAGATTAATTGGAGGAGTGGCAATGTGAATGTTCACTTTGTAATACAGAAGTACTGAACCTGAAAACCTCTTGGAGAGGGTGTGCAGTTTGGTTGCACATTTTCACACAGGTTTCTTTTGTTGTGCACCAGCTGTGGTCACAGGGCCTATACTGCTTCGGCAGACGTGTCTGTGGAGACAGCCATGGTGACTTTGGCGATTTTCACTGTGCTCTTAATACAGCTTTCTGCAGCCCTGTGAACATTGCCGGCATTGTTTCCATGCCTGTGCTGGTAGTCTGATTCCATGCTGTTATCAAAAGGTTGAGATGTCCCTTCGCAAGAGGGGCACATGCTCCAGAAGGCATGTCGCAAGTCTTGGCTTCGAAGAGCATAGATGATTGGATTAACTGTTGAATTCATTAGACAAAGCATGCTGCAGAAGGCGAAGACTGTCTTAATGGCGTTGCTCATCTTCCCAAAGACATCGTAGACCATAATTGCAAGAAGTGGGCCCCAGCATATGATGAGCACCACCAGAATGAGGACTAAGGTTTTGGCTAACCTTATGTCCATCCGCGTCTGTTCAGGTCTAGTGACTTGCACTTTGCCATCTTCATTGGTGTGAATGATTATGCTCTTTTGGGTGCCCCGTTGTAACATTCGAACAGCATGGCTATGCGCCTTCCAAAGGATATACATATATGCATAGACAATGAACAGAAGAAGTACGGTTGTGACCCCAATCCAGAACATCAAGTAGGTCTCATCAATATGTGGGAAAATGTCAGAGCAAACTGACTCTAGTTTCTTACAGTTCCATCCAAGTAGAGGAAGCACAGCAATGATAATAGCAATGGTCCACATCACACAGAATGCTATAACCGCTTTTGTCCTGGTGACAATCCTTCTATAAGCAAGTGGCCTGTGTATTGAGATGTACCGGTCTATTGCAGTGAGGAAAAGGCTACCTACTGAGGCAGTGAATGAGGCGGTAACACCTCCCAATTTGAACAGAAAAACATTGGGGCTGTCTTTTCGATGGAACACATGAAAGTCAAGAAAACTGTACACGAAAATTACACTTCCAAGGAGGTCAGCTACCGCTAAGCTTCCAATGAAATGGTACGAAGGCCTGCATCGGAGGGTCCGAGACTGTAAAATGACGCACAGTACCAAGAGGTTTTCAAGGACTGTGAAGGTTCCTAATGTAAGGGAAAGGACTGCAATGGCCAACTGCTGACTTTCATTCAGAATCATAAAACATTCCATATCCATGAAATTTTCCCCGCACCTCATATTATCCTCATTTTCCTTGAAGGTAGATACAGACCGGTTATATATCTCGGTGATATTTAGCTGGTCAAGCGGAATAAGGTTAAGCAGGTAATCATCCCCTGTATCTATTTTGCCTCCAAGGTTATCGCTCCTGAAGGCGGACAAAGGAAATTTCTCTGTTAAGTACCCTACTTTAGAGGCCATGTCGCCTTTAGTGTCTTGGTACTGAACGTCGTTGGAACCCATAAAGAAGAGGTCAGTTGTAATGGTTCGGAAAGTTGTGTCTGCAAGGCCATTCAGGATCACCTTCATAACCCACGTCTTTGATCACATGTGCTTCAGAGGTAACAAAAGGAAGCCTGGATGGAATGCTGTGGGGGAATGAAAAACAATTAATACACATTTAGGTGAATATAGGTAGAGCAATTGACTGTCTTTACATGAGCAACTTGGACATCAAATGTCCCAAAACAACCACCTGTCTTTCGATTTCCATCTAGATTTCAAACCGATTGTGTATTGAAATAACACTGTGCTCACAAGAATAAAAATACCTTTAAAAACATTAAATTCTGAACAACTTTATAGAAAACAACGATATATCACAAGAGCTGCATCTGTTAGTTGAACCTAAATTTGATGCAATTGTGGACCTTATGGTGACACTGCAACTTTTCACACCAGACAGGGCCATCCGTTTTATGGGTAGACTACTAAAAGTCCATAAGTCCTGTGTTGTATGAAGTAGAACATGTTGGCTGCTATGACAGAGTGGGTGTTTTGTTGGTAGGGTATCATAGCATGGCCGGCTGTTTCAAGCTCCATGACTAGCAAGGGAAAGCATTTCATTAAACATGCCATAGAAAAAGGGTAACACAATGACATGTTCGAAATTATCCACTATGAATGTCATGTATATAAGCATTATTGACTGGAATTATCTCGCTGTTGAAGAGTAGATTTCTGTACTACAGGCAGCAGGGAGAACGCTAACATGTAATGAAAAAGACACTAAACACTCTATTCTCCTTGTGAAAAAAGCTGATGTTGTAACCAAAGAATGCATTCAAAATATACAGTCTATTGAATAAACGTATCCATTCTAATAAAATCAAGCGGACCCCACAGCATTAGCTGAGGTATTGAACAATGCCATTTAGGGTGATATGGTAGGACGCATGGCCATGAGACCTAAGGAGTACACTCTAAAAAGAGAAAATGTTATTTAGGAGCAAATTTTTCATCTTGTCCTCATTAGGTGTGCGATTGGCAAATAGGTGACCGCAAGTAACTCTGAGTTACACCTAGAGAGGGATTTTTGATTCACTTTTGATTTACTTTGTTAATCAAATAGCCCGCTAAGTGAAGGAGAAGTCAGAGATGCTAAAGTAACTTATTTGTGAACTGGCCCCTAAGTGTATACCCGGACTGGTTTAAGTATTACCTAGGATAGACTGTGAAGGGCTTAGATTGGCTAAAAGAGGAAGAGGAATATTGCAACATACTTTAATGTATATATTTTTATAAGTCAGCCTATTTGAACTTTAATAGTGATGAGAAGGGTAGTACGAGGGAAACACACTCTCTTGAGAGCAGGGTGATGCTGTGCAACATGGGTTCAATCCCCAGTCTGGCGTGCAGAAGCTAGAAGGTCTGGCTGTAAGCACAGTGTTAATCACCAATGCAATATTTTATAACCAGTCCCCTGCTTTCTTGGTGCTGCAACCTAGTTGGTGCTGCAACTCTTGCAAGTAGCTTCGGTCACTGTATCTGTCTCTCGGCGCCTGGATGCCTACGGGCTTTGGCGAGGTATAAGCAAAATAACGGTAACAATAACAATTGTTATACGTGTGTCCCATCGGCCAGTATAATGTATAGGCATATGTTTTGCAGTGTGTAATAAAATGTATAGAAGAATGCAGAGAGCAGTGCTGAATTTAAAAACAAAAATGTGAGCAGCGTTTCCTATTGTAGGAAATGCTGTAGAGACTTTTTAAACATTTTTCAGGGTGAAAAGCTCTAACATGTGATTGTGAAACTACATTTTTGGTATGTGTTTAACTATGCAAATTAGAAGAATGTAGATATTTTTGAGACGAAACGTCATGCGTACGTGATTAATAAATTGTAGCGTTTGTGCTAGATAGGCTGTTATTCTGAGATGAAAAAATTATTTTTGTATGAACGTATCAGAGTGTAAAATTTACAAATATGTAACCCACACATCACATAACATGCTGAAATGAGAATCACATTATTGTATTCATCTAAGGGAGGACAATCTGACAAACTGATTAGTAACATGATCACATGTGAGGAACATGATATTTCAGAAAATTAGAATTGTTTACTATAGAAATCTCCAAGATAACATCACATCAAGTGAGAAGGAAACTGGATTTGGAAGTTACTCCCATTAGACTTCCCTCTTCATTAGTATGCCCAGTGAGTATGAAGGGGATGGTTTAGTGTGATGTCACTTTTGGAACATTAGTCATTCACATACACTGACCAATTAGGTTAGAGACAACATGCCCACCTCTAAAGGGTGGGGTTCTTATCTATAAAAAGTCCACACCCATAGAGTCTGGACCGACACTTGCTCACTGACTGATGGGAATGGACTGACTGACAGACTGACAACAACAGAAAGGTTCATTGAATAGATGTCTTTCCGTTTGAACCCATTTTTTTTATTACAAGCAGTACATTGTAAGAAAGACCAACCTGGAGTTAAAGCCCCAGACCTTCTTCAATGGAAGAGGCAGCAGACAGGCCGAATACAGGAAAGAGAAACCAGGCTATGGAGGGTTCCTAACTGAAGCCCACCTGTTCCTAAAGAGGGAGAATTGCACCAGTCCTTAAGAGGGTGTTTACTTGTCTGTGAGACTGCCAAACAAACCTTCTTTGCAAGTATAAAGCCAAAGGGAAGTACAAATGTAGATATGTTTTAGCAGTAATATAGAGCATTTGTGATTGATATATCCTAGCATTTGTGCCGGATAGGCCGTTATTTAGAGATGGAAAAATGATTTTTGTATGAATGTATCAGAGTGTAAAATGTAAAAATCTGTAACTCATGCATAACATAACATATTGAGAAGAGAATCACATCATTTGATTCATCGAAGCAACACAATCAATACACACTGATTCGTAACATGATCACATGGGAGCAACATGAGATTTCAGGAAATTACAATTGTTTAATGTACAAATCTCCAAGATGACATCACATCAAGTGAGAGGGAATCTGGATTTGGATTTGGAGGTCACTGACATTAGACTGCCCTCGTCATTAATATGCTGAATGAATATGAAGGGGATGGTTTAGTGTGATGTCATGTTTGGTACTTTAACAAATCACGCTCAAATAGTTGTTGCCCAATTAAAATATCCTACAAAAGTAAGGTGATCAAAGATTTGGCTTGTGGTTCTTCCAAGGTTTGATCATGAGCATTGACACTCCCTCTGTCGATGGGACAGAGGCAACTATGGATTTCAAAAAAGCATTATGGAAATTGTGGCAATATGACAAAAGTAGTCTGCCTACCTGCCATGTCAGGAGTTTTCACCAAACTTATTGCATGAGGTCTAATCTAATTTCGTCCACCTTAATAGGTATGTTCAGTATATCCCTGGATTCCCAAAACATGCTAGGAATGACCAGTGAGACGTGTATAGTCCAATTCATTGAGACATGCAATAACTAACAGGGGAAACGCATGCAT
The DNA here is from genome assembly GCF_040938575.1 of Ambystoma mexicanum. NCBI lineage: Eukaryota > Metazoa > Chordata > Amphibia > Caudata > Ambystomatidae > Ambystoma > Ambystoma mexicanum. The sequence continues at coordinate 923,976,217 of NC_090927.1, read as the reverse complement.
TAGCACTCTGTTGAATTATTTACTTCAATTTAAGTTTTTTAATATTTTATTTGGGGTGTATGGATTATTCGTAGGTCACCCAAATGTTCACTTTTTCATTAGGGATTTAGTCCTCCGTTTTTCTCTTGCTTATACTCACACTTCTTTGAAGCCATCCCTCATAGCCGCATTGCTCTTTTGTGGATGTATACCCTGGCCTCCTCTTATAGGCTACACTAGCACTATAAAAAAAACATTTACCATTAAAGTTCATTTTCAATTTTCCCTTATCAATTTTTCACCCTTTTGCATTGATAAACAACCAAATCAATCATTGTAACTGTTTCAATATGTTTGCCTGATTTTTCTTCTGCTTATTTTAACCATGCACTTTTTACAGTACTTGTACAAAGTCAGTACTTATAATATCCCATCGACTTAATAAGCATGAGCCTTATTATGAAAACAGCATACTGTTTAAATCTATGCTCTGATTCCTGAGCAGCTTACTTGCAATAGGAGGGCTGGATAAATCGTTCCCTTTTTGCTAGTTAATCAGCTTTAACATTACAAAGATCTATAGTTGAATCGCTAAATGGTTTGGCAGTCATATTGGTTCACAAATCAAGACAGTGATTTGCCTTCCCTGTGAAGGCACTTAGATTAAATGCTCTTAACATATTATTCTATACACTGTAGCCCATGGAGTTAAAACATGGGACTAAATCATGTCCCTCTCTAGATGCGTTGGGCTACAACTCCCATCAGCATTATGCAGCAATGGTGAGGAACTATGGGAGCCATAGACCAAAACATCCAGAGTGCCGCATGTTGCACACCACTGAGTTAAGGGACTGAGTCCTGCAACTACACCTACTGGGCATTCTTCCCTGGTGGCCTTGATGGCATTCCACAAGGCTTCTGAAAATAAACACCCCCAGTCGGTTTGTTATTTGATGTAGTCCCACATTGCACAGACAATTGTTTTCCCTGCGCATCGATCCAATTTTTCTGGTTTCACATCAGGTTCAGAATATTGCTGGGAAAACAGTAAACATCAAATGAATGGCAGGACTTCACCAACATAGTTAAATTCATGTATGTATTTTATAGTGTGCTATATTGCAATCTATTAATCTATTCGGAACATGGGAAAGAGAAGCAAGGTTGAACATTCAGGGGGCATTTACAGTCAAACCTTGTGGGGTTCCAGTCCTCATCCTGAGGGTAGAGACGAGAGAAAAGGAGAAAGTTCAGAGGTCCTAATAATGGGTAATGAGGATGATGAAGCTGATGGGTGATTCATCAGCCATCCACCGATTTTCCATTCTAGGCTCATTAATAATAGTTAACATATGAGGAAATTAGATGTAAATGGGGCTCTGCAGTGGGTGGTTAAAGTAATTCTATTCTTTCTATTAATGATGTATTTATATAGCACCTTAATCGAAAGTGCTTTACAGAGTACATATTTACATACAATATCACCCAACCGAAATTGGTACTCATTTATCAACCTCGGAAGGATGAAAGGCTAAGTTGAGCGTGACGGGATTCAAACCTGCGACCTGCAGATCACGCTCAGATCGCAGTAGCAAGCACTCAACCCGCTGAGCTATTTTACCGGCTTATTAAGCAAGGACATATATTTAGGAGTCACCTTACTAATTGGTGAGCAAAAATAAATTATGTCAAAATGAACATTGCTGTTGTCCTACACATTATTTTATGCCATACTGCATGAGCCATTCCCTTATTCCCTCTGGTGCCTTGAAACACTTGTGTATAGGTGTGTTATAAATGCCATATCATATCATATAATTACGAGTCTGCTGGTAACCCGCCAGTAGCACCGGCGGGTTACTGCAGACTCGTCTTACCATTTCCACCATCAGATATCCCGGTAATACCGGGAAATTACAGGCAGCAAAGGAATGGTAAGTTCCCATTCCCATGGAGTCCCGTACATGGGAATAGGAACCTTGATGCACTGGCACAGCTAGTAACGGTACCAGTGCTTCAGTGAAAACTTTGCTGGTACGGGCCAGAGCTACCAACAGGTCAGGCCTGCTGGTAGTTCACTGCCCCTACCGGCAGACTTGTAGTTTGCCAGTCCAGAAAATGTGCAGGTAACCGTTGTTGTTTCTGGACCTGCAAACTTGTAATGAGGGCAACTGTCAAACATATAAGATCACAAATGAAAGATGAATGTTTAAGGTGATTTCCACAATGAGATGCTTGCAAAAGCCCTTAGACCACAAGGGCCACTATGCTGAAAAATGTATTGGCTAGCCAAGGATATTCGGGGCAGGAGGGCTACTTTGGTATGCTTAGAGAATGGAGGGTAAACATATGCGACACACACGTGTCTAGATAGCTTGTCAACATTTAATGTCAAGCTGCGTCTCTTTGATAAATGCAACTGCGCACATTGACTGTGCAAGAACTGGAGTAGGTTCCGCCAGGGCCCATGGTCTTTCATAGTCGAGCAGGAAAACCCACTTGCCTTTATACCACGTTCCAGACCGAGAGCATTCAATAGAATGACACATTCTGCCAAGTACTGCGCATTACATTTCTGTTTGTAGATCGTCTAAGGTACTTCGTCTCAGTGTCTCATCCTCCGGGGGAAGGTGGGTCTAGCTGATATGGTGATTTGGTGCAGGGGTCACATTTGAAAATAATAGCAAACTGAGCCAGTAAGATAGCATGGCCCCGCCCCTTCCAGCTATCAGTGGGAATACTTGATTATCACACTCTAGTACTGATCCTAAAGTACTCATGCTTAGGCACTCAGAAGTCTTAATTTGCTATAGACTCAAATCTCAGCAGGACAGTCTCAAACCAGCGCAATCGTGAGGCTCAATGGCATCAACCCATTATTGGTGCCTAATAACTAAGCTGCCATCAAAACAAAGCCCACCCACGTTCAGCTCTCCCATGTCCTCATATCCGTAAAGGTAAATATACAAATGCACCTCTATGATGAGTTCACAAAGTTTGGCTGCTCCTTCAGATGGCACAATACATCAGCTCTTAAGCGTTTCAGACCTATGTTATGTGATGTTAAGAGTGAGTGCGCGCTAACCTGAAAATAATCCAGTCAAGGCTATTAGGCAGAAGGAAATAACCAGGCTTTTAGCAACAGGTGAAAAGAGAAATGGTTTTGAGTATCCCCAGGCTCCCCACCCCTTGAATCCTTCTCCCCCCCCCCCCCGGGAAAGTGTAAGAGAATGCCAGAGTTGGAGTGCTAGGAGGGAGAACGAAAGGCCACAAATGAAGGCCTTCCGGAGGTCATACATTCTAAACAGATATAACCAGTAGAAAGAGGCCCCTTAGGCACATGAGGAATAATGAGATATTGGAGAAAGTCCTATTCCAGTCCATAACAACTCTGGTGTGCCATGAACACCTCTTTGAAGTGAATGTAGTGCAGCACAAGGGAAGGTCATCCAGGGCCCCAGTCACAGCCCACAGCCTTGAGCAGCACCTCAGTTTATGTGGGCCTCATATGCCAACGGATGGCTGATGGCAATATTGAGAGCTGTGGTTCTTGCCATCTGCTTGGCTGGAACTTCCATGCAACTACTGCATCAACTGCTGGCTTCAACAAAAGGCTTGGAGGTCAGAGACTAGGGGACACGTTTTGAACCCATGGCTCTGTTAACTCTATCGAGCAAGGCAGCGGGAGTATTTACTACGGTTGTTGGTGTACTGTAAGTTCCATCTGGCATTTCTACTCAGTGATCGCAATCTGAAGAAGAATACCAATGATGCAAGTATTCAGTAAAAGGAGACATGTTTCAGAGCCTGGCTTGGAAGGCAAAGCAGGCATGGGACACACCACTCGCTGCGAATCAAAATGACTCAACTGTTACCTCAAATTTGGGTTTCATGAAGAAACAGAGAAAGGAAAAGATGATGGGGACGATAATCATCTTCGCGCAATTGTTCACATCACAACATTTCGCTTTTTGTAAAAATTGCCAAAGTCACAATTAAATACAAATAAAAGAAATAAAAACAAAATTTAAAAAAAGAAATTGAATTTAATTCTTTAGTCTTCCTTCAGGCAGTTTCGCGAAACCATGCAACATATCTCTGTAGTATAGCAGAAGTAGGAGGAAATGAGGTTTCCTCCTCTACAAGGCAGAGTTAAAAGGCAGATTCTGAGATTGTAGCAGTGAGGAAAATGATGGTGTGGAGTAGCCATGAGAGGGGTGATGGTTCAGAAAATGGGGGAGATTGGAAGTTTCTTTGGATGAGGTGGCAGAGGGTTTAAGGGTAAGACATTACTGTGAGGGTAGTGGGAAAAGGGCAAGTGAAGGAGTCTGTGGATTGCAAGGGATTCTGTTGCTTGATCGACAAGCAGAATCTCAACTTGGGGAGAAATAAGTCACAGTGTCCCAAATGGGCATACAGACAGAATCACAAACTGAGAGTAGGATACATAATGTGCTGAATACCAATTTAGCTGCAATGCCGGAATTCCTGCTTTTTCCTCCAAACTGGAGTCGTGGTGAGCAAACAAACTGAATCGCTAATTCAGAGTACACCTGCAGTTTCCTTCAAAGTTCAGCCAGAGTGGGATGGGGGGTTGGAGGGGCAGCCACATTGAGATCAAAAAGCAGGACTTGCAGGGTTCCTTCCACAGGACATTGGTGGGCAAAGGGAGCTCAAGGAGAAGTTACGGGTGAGAATATAAGGAAAGTGGTCTATCTGAAGAATTCTGGGGGTTATGAGGTGGACCTCTGGACTAATGGCACATCAGCACAAGCAGAAAGGTTGCGCGGGAGGGATAGACGAATGAGGCTTGCGACCATCCATCTTGTGCCGCAGAAGTGCCGTGTTGGATGAACAGTGGAGTCATGACACAGTCAGGGAGGAGCCACAAAGCAAAAGGTCTGTGTGGGATTCAGCAGGATGGGAAATGGAGCACTAATGTGCTGCCCCTCCATAGAGAAAGAATGTGGTGGTGTGGCATTTCTAATATTAGACAAAATTGGTGTTTAATGCACCAGGAAGATTTATGGTGGGAATTGAAGTGTCCAACAAACAATGCTAACCTATTCTACCGGGGTAGTTAGAGGGTTTACAGGGAATCACCGCTGAGGAAATGCTGGCACATTGTGCAAAATGGCAACATCCGAGCTGTTGGGGTGGACACATCAGAATATTGCTAGATGGAATTGATGGGACATAATAACATAATCAGGCAATTTGCAAAATATTTAAGCGATACCCCGTCATTGGTGGCATTTCCTGGTAAGTAATAACCTGGAAATGGGGTTCAAGGCGTGAACAAACGGAAGACTTTTTACAAGGTCTCTGGTCCATTACTGCCTTTAAATGGGTAAGGGCTATGTGGTCCCCATCATGTTGTCCGTGGTGCCAACAGCATTGTTGTGTCAAGTTGCAAAATTCCAAAGCAGCTATTCCGCAACTTAAATAAACTTCAAAAAAGATGGCCACCATGAAAATGGAAATGGAAGGCCTCATAGCCCCTCCTCCATTTCCATGGAGGCCAGCTGCAGAGTGAGGTGAGGCAGGAAGCAGAGTAGAATTGCAAGGGGTAAGTGCCTGTGGTGAGGGTTTGGGAGTCAAAGAGGGCCTGTGGCGACTAGTCCAGGTGGCGAGCGGACTAAAGGTAAGTGTTTGAGATTGATAATGGTGCCGGTAAACCCATTCTGCCCTATTACGAGGTTCCCTTCTGGGACGCGCTCAGAACGTCTATTCAGACCAGACGTCCTTTGCGGGTCCCACAAGGGAACAAGGGAGCTAATAACGGGCCGGTTATTAACGGGCCCGTTATTAGTTCCCTCCCAATTCCCATTGAGCCCTATGCGGGCTCAAATGGGGATGTTTTTTTTTAATGAGGAATTACCAGGTCCTCCATGGTTGGAATGGCCCGGTAATTCCTCATTGAAGGAACCCAGACCTGGAACCCGGTATGGAGGCAGCCATGCCCTTATTAAGAGCATGGCTGCCTCCATACTCGTAATGAGGCCCATTATCTTTCTTTTTCTTTCTTTCCGTTTTATATTTTGTAGTATTTATGTATTTTGTTTAATACTGATTTACCAGGGAGAGAAAGGTGCACGAGGAGGCGGGATTACAAGAAATCGATCAGTCGCAGTCCTTGGAGCATTCAGACGGCTGGGGATACATGGCAGCCATTTTAGCATCAGCGTAGGCACCATTTTAATGGCTTCCCTTGCCTGTGCTTTCATTCAGTAACATCCTATCTCGGTGCTGGCTTTCCATGAGAGACCAACATCTCCCACACAAATCTTTGTAAACCAAGAAGGAAGCCGTCTCAGAAGAAATGCCACTCAGCCAATCACAGACCAAACGGGTGTCATGCACATGCAACACACAGGACACACCACTGCCAGCACATGTTTCTGATGCTCTCGTGCCTTCTTTCACAAAGCTTGGTGGGTATTCACAAGGCTTGCTAAACACGTGCATAGTTAACACATTTGAAAAAGCATTAATTAACATGAACAATCCAGATATTTAGATGAATTACATGTACCGTCCATGGGCCTCATTACGACCCAGGCGGTAAGTTACCGCCTGGGCCGTGACTTTACCACCATGGCGTAAACTACGTTTACGCCATGGTGGTTGGCGGACTTACCGCCCCATTCCGACCTTGGCGGGGGGGTAAGTCCCCAATCCCCATTTACCCTTCCCCATTCCCATTTTCGCCCCATAGGGCATAATGGGAGTGGGGAAGGCGTTAATTACGCCACCGTAAATTACGGTGGCGTAATTAACTCCATGGTCCCTTAGCGCCATGGATTCTAACACCTGCTAAAAGCAGGTGTTAAATCCGCCATGGCGCTAAGGGACCTCGTACTCAGGCGGTAAGGGTCGGCGCTGTTTACGCTGCCGTAAACCCCTTACCGCCTGGGTCGTAATGAGGCCCCATGTCTTTCTATCTAAATGGCCAAGAAAATATTAATAAACAATTAAAATATCGCACAGATATATGCCCTGCACTAACAGCAGACTCAAACAAATCAAAGTCCTTAACAAAAATAAAAATATTCACATCTGGTGGTCACTCCATGAAAGTGGGAGTCAACGAATAATTAAATAATAGGGAATTAAAGAGGAGATTCCAACTATAAATTAAAGCACACAACCGATTAACAACAGATTAAAAAATAATAAAGGATTACAGTCCTCCTCATTCATCAATACAAATTAATAATTAATTATCCAAATTCACTCCACCTGGAACCAGTTAACTTACGTGAAACATCATTTGCATTCCAGTGTTAGTAAGAGTATTTCCCTGTTCCCTTCTTGTGGGTCAGGTTTCACCCTTTAAATTCCAAGCAATTATAAAAAAAGGTATATACATTGTGCACTTTGAATTACTTTTGGGGAAGGGTATTACAGTAATAAGCAATTCTGGGTGGATCTCGGTTCCCACGTTACATAAAAACCCATTTCCAAGAACTTCCTCCCACAATGTATGCGCATGGCAGGATTCAATTAAATGGATTTCCATCAAATCCACCAGCTTTAAGAACGTGCAAAAAGCAGGAAGATTACACTTCAGCCAGCATCAAAATCAGATGCTGGCGGAAATCCATGCAAATTAGTATGGTGGAGCGGAAGAAGGTGGCGAATTTGTACAATGGAATCCATGCCACCGCCATGCCACACCTTTCATTGAAAAAGATGCGGATCATGAAAAACCTGTGCAATAGTTTTATGCAAGCTTTTCATGGGTCTATTTTACAATCAGCCTCTCATGAGAGATTCACGTGCAGCCTTAAAATTCCAAATATCAGATACAAAAAGGGAGTGAGTGCTGTGCGCTGTTTTTGTGAATGAGTCTACATGTTTGTGTTAAAGCCTGCAAACGTTTTGGAGGAAACCCACTGCTGGGTATCCACGTTCACGTCAATCGAGCAATAAACCATGGTCAATTGTTTGAATACATAAACGGAACGCAACACATGTACAGAATCTGTATTCACATCTGCCGAGGAATCCGCATTGATCGCTGTGGCTTCCTTTCCATGCTGACGTCATCCATCTTGTAATTGACTCACGTCTGTGCTACCATGGAGATCTGCCACCCTTGGCACTATATTCAGTTCATGTGGCTTCATTAGCAGAGGAGCTCACTCTGTGAATTGCTTTTGACGTAGTCCCTACAAAGCATATCTTTCTGACTATTCAGCACAGTGTGGACCAATAGTGCACAACACACTGCATTTGGGTGCTGAAGAGAGAGGACTGGCAACGGCTCGCCCGCCCGAGCCAGGCAGGCCCCAGTGCAGCCGGCAAAGGAGATGTGGCTGGTGCTTCAGTGCAGGTGTGGATAGGTAAGTGGGGTGGAGTGGTTTGGGGGTTGTGGTTTGGAGGAAAACCCTGGAGTAGGGGCTGCAAAGGAGGAGCTTGGTGGTCAAAGGCCAAGCACACCATGGCAGACCCGGGGGAAGGCACCAGTGGCAAGGGAGGAACCTGGGTAGTGACTGGCAAGGTCCAACAGAATTCCTGGTCAGCTGATTGGCTGGCACCTCCCTCCGAGGTGCTAATGCGTCGCCATTCTCATTGTTAAAATATCACTAGGTGCCTTTCTTTTGATAGAAATGACAGCACGGGCTCATCTTTTTTTCAGAGCTCATAAGAACGGGTTCCACGGATTCTCCTGGCTTGGAGGCACCCCAAAGAAATCACCACCCTTCCTGTGCTATTAGAAATACAACAAATTCCCTTGTAATCTCGTCTAGTCGCCCTGTCTCCAATGGTACAAGGTTCATATTCTCTTATCATATTCCAAATAGTGGCTCGGTTCCATTGAGGATCAATACTGATGCTTGTACTTGGTCTTCCCACCCTATTTATTTTATTTATTTATTTGCATTTGGTCTTCCCACCCTATTTATTTTATTTATTTATTTATTTGCATTTATTAAGTGCACACAACAGACCAGAGGCATCGTGGCTCTGTTGCATGAAATTGACTTAGTTACAATTGCACGTATGTGTACTTAGTTGTGCATGATGCGTTACATGGAGGGTGATAAGGCTGCACAAGGTTACATACTGTGTAGCATATCGTTACATAGAAAATCACGTTTATCTGTTGTAGTCTTGGTACACATATGGGTGGTCCTGGGAACTTTAATGGATTACTTGGGAGGTTTAGGCGAATACCACCCTACCATGGTGGTATCCGTCTATGATACTAAAGCATCACCCCTCTTCCTGCAGACAGAGCTCTGCCTTTTCCTAGAAAAGGACATTCACATCAAATGTTGGAATCCTCTCTGCAATGGCACATGTGTGGCATGGATTCACTTCCACGCAAACTGCTGTCTGTGGCCCTGATGGCAATGCTTAACTCCAACACCTGCAGTGACACTTCAAGGCTCATAAACGAAAGCCCAGGTGCAAGTGAATATTGTATGTGAACATATAAAATGCAAAGAAATGCATTAACACATTAACACATGAACAGTTCTATCGCTGCGTCCGCGCTTAAAAACCTGTGGGTGTTAAGCGCGTTATAAATAACCTTTCATATCATATCCCAGCCAGTCAAGTTTCAGACTAAATTCCGGGTACTATGAGCTGGTCTGTGATCGTAGTGTGTAGTCTTGATTGGCTTTGCCAAACACACAGCTCCATCCAGACACTAGCATGGACCTTGTGCTCCTGTTGACAGCTCTCTGATTCTTCACTGATTAAGACCTGTGAAGGCCCCTTCTCGTTTTTTTGTCCGGCACCGTGATAAATTCTCGTCACATCATTCCACCACTCCATATTGAGCTTTCTCTACACTCGCACACAAATGGATAGTGTGCTCTAGTTCACACACAATGACATGAATTTCATTGCCACTGCTTTGTGTCAAAGAAACCGTTTTTTGGGAGTGTTAGGAAAAGTTGTTTGCAGGGTGGTAGCCGTTGCAATCAGCATATTTTGTATTTTATTGTTTAAAGCGTGGACCTAGCTCGAGAGCAGTGGAGCGCTGTACAGGGTGTGGGTAGCCAGAATCTGATCTGCCATCTTTTAACAGTAGCTCAGTAGTGTGTGTTGCATTCTGTGCTACAATTGGGATTAGTTCTTGGCCAGGTGGTGTTAAAGAAGCCACATTTTTGGAGATTTGCAAAACTGTAGAATAATAAAGTGGCAATAATAATAGAGTGTGTTGATTGAGTGTGTCCGTAATGAAACAGACCACCTGCCTGAGTAGAGGTATGAAGGAGTTATTTGCACTGATTAGGCTTGATTAAACAGGTACGCACAATACAGTTGCGTGATCATTTGAGGTTCAATGCAAGAGCAATCAACACTACCAAGTTTGGAAAAAAACACTATCCAAGTGCTGTCATTATTTGGCATATTTGAGGCATCGGAAAGGGAGAGGAGGGCATGGAAATATTGTGGGGTATATTCCAGAAACACCTGCTGCTGCATTGAGGATTCACAAATTGTGGGTAGGCGCATGGTACACAATAGTTAGTCTTTTTGGCTTTCAGTAAAATGTGATCTAATCTGATTCAAACCCGACCCCACCCCCCCCAGATATAATGTTCCCTTCTAGGGGGTTTTCTGAATATGTCCACTAGATGGCAGCACTGACCTTGCTACATATGTATTTATGTATTAAATTGAAAATTAAAAGAACAGTTAGCACTGCCAACTATTGGACATTTTCAGACTTTGTCGTGCCTCCGTATAATCTAAACAGATACATGTCAAATGATATGTTCCCCTTAATACATTATTATGATGTGTACAATGTATTTTAAGAAGTAAACATTTTGATTCCCGAATCTACAGGGCTAATGAACCTCAGTTAACCACTTGTCAGCAAAGTTCTGAATGGATTACTTAATCACTTGGAGCCTTGTATGCCAATGCTCCTCCTTCAAACAATAATCCGTTCAAGTTCTACTGTGAAAAAGAACTAAAGAAAGGTCACTTCTATTCCCATAAAAGAAAGTTTTCAGCAACAATGTGATTGTGTAGATAAGTTAAAGAATAGTAGAGTTATGTCTGTGATTTGTAATCTCTCATTCTCACCAAATTAAGTATACTGCTGTTGCGTATAGTTCCAGAATCTATTTAACTATCCACTTAGTAATTATGCAAACTTTGTATTTTTACCAAGAGCTCCATTGCAATCTATGTGACGACAAGCTAAATTCTACAGAAGTGGGTTTAAAAAAAAAAAAGGTTTCTGTGGTCTTTGTCCTGCATGCCAATTTGAAAATATACAGATAAATCTGCCCCTGTGCCCATTCACCTTCCACTTCCTCTCCTGCACTGTATGACTTACTTTAAATTTGGGTAGTTCATGTTTTAGGATTGACTAAAAAATAATTTGAGCTCTTATCTTGTCCCATGTCAAGCAGCTGGAGCCATCAACTCCTTAGTTGGTTCTTTGCTTTTTTTGTATGTCCTTTTTCTTATAAACTCATGGCTACAAGAGATAGCACGGGCTGTATCAGCATAATCTGTGATTTCCTCATTAAAAGGAATTGAGCATAATATAAATGAAGCGATGCATGTTTGTCTACTTAGTAAAAAACAAAGTTGCCAGTGATTTTTTGAAGGAAACTATGGGAAGTCACTGGCAAACACATATTTTAAATACTTCTGAAAACCTTGGAAAAACACAGCCGGAATTGGAAACACATAAGCAATGAAAACAGGAAACGTTAGAGGTAGTACACCACCAGAAAGCAACAATAGGTAGCACAGTGGCCATGGCTGAAGGTACTCCATGGAGTCAAACACCAGTCCCGGTGGCTAGAGCTTCTAATGTCATCACTGTCTTGGGTCTGTCTGTCACTTTCCTGTCACCATCCAAAATCCCACCTCTACTAAGATCAGAAGTATACATACGTGGCAATGTATTCCATGCTCCTGTGTTGCAACAGGGCTGAGTATACATCCCATTACATCAGCCTTCTGAGCAGGTGAGCTACCTAAACAATTTGTAGCAGCATGGGATGTGCTTGGGAAGCCTTTGGATGTTCAACTCCCAACAGTAGGTCAGGTGATGCAGGCCCTTGGTAAGTCACCCAGGGTGGACAGAAATGTTTCTCAGCCTGGCACTCCCACCACAGATTCCACTCATTCTGCCACTGATTTCAATGATGGTGGTAACACCCCATTTGTCATAAGAGAACACTGAGAGAGATCTTTCACGGCACTGATAATGTACACCCCTCCTGCTGCGGCAGAACCAGCTGGTGGGAGTGACAGAATATCGTTATGCCTCACCCGGCTAAACATGTTCAATCATTTTGCCTCCCTATCATCATATTTGAGCAAGGAAGACAAATGGTGCCCACATCTACCTGCGCCTCCAACAAACACACCAAGAAACCACAACAGAAAAACAGGTGCAAAAATAGGATCAAAACCTTTCACTGACAAGGAAAAATGTGGAAATGTGCCAAAATAAATAAATGCCCCACACATTAGTAAATAACAACAAATTATGACTTCCCTAACTGAGTTCTATTGCAACAAATCACGCTTTCCTCAAACCAAACAAAAGCATGTATTCTTTCCCTAACAAAAACCTTTCCTAACAAAAGATGTCACAAAGAAAAAAACAACTGGCTTCACAAAAATTGTCTTCTCAATTTAAAAATAAAATAGAAAATAAGTATTCTCAACTAAAAGAACAAAGGGTTCATCACGCAAACATAAACACTCCAATATAGCTCCAATTGCTCCTACTGTGGCTCAGCCATTCTTCACCTTTCTGTATTCAAGCCACAAAGGAAATAGGAAGTTGCTAGTTGCCTATACAAATATCAGAACTCACTTTTCACCTGAATGTAGTATGAGTACCTGGATTCCACGCAAGTCTGACTGTCTCAACTCAATCAATGTACAAGCACCGAATCTCGACATGGCCTTCCAAAACTCGCCCAGCTTGCGCAAAACTTTCAGCCATCACATTTCTGGTAGTTAATTTATGCCGCCTCCACTTCCTCATCAGCCTGCGTCCTAGCTCGCACCCGCACTGGCAATAGTTAATCAGTCACATTTCCGTGTGTGCATGCATAATGTGGCCCCGCCCCCTCACTAATCACTCAAAGTAAAGTTTTCATGTTGGAAATGTTACAAATAAAACAAATTCTGCAACACACATAAAGGAAACGTGCTAAACAAAGGTAAATTAAGTTTATTCACTGTTTATTCCCAACAGTGCCCACCTGCTAGCTAAACGTTCTGAATACAATCGTTTTTTTAAAATAAACATATTTTTGTGTTAAATCTTAATAGTGCACACCTGCTTAACGATATAATACACTCTTGTTTTTTTTATTTAATAGAATTTATATTTCTATTTTAAACTTATAAATTTGGCCCTTCATTTCCCGGCATAATAAAAACAGCAAATACCTACTGACAACTGGATTTACTTCTCACATTTAAATATTCCATCCCTCCAATACTAATTAGCTTCCTGGTGAAAAGAAAACCTACTCCCACCTGCATGTACTTTCCCCATATAAATAATCCACCCCCCTCAATTTGAATCACCTCCGACTACCCTATAAAAAAGAGCCACAACCAAGTAACCTCCGGCAGGATAGCAGCTTCTACTTTGAACTCCTAAACCCCATGTATGTTTACTGAAATGACACAGATATCATTTGACCTCCTTGGAAACCAAACCCTAGAGGAGTGGCTCAAGGATGACAAATGAAGAAATGCAGGAAACTGCCTTTCAGATGCTGATTTAAAAGGCCTAGAGATCAACAGGTGCAAAGCCAGTACACAAACTGCAACCAAATGGGTAACCGATATATTCAAATCTTGGCTAGCACAGTGCAAACTATCCTTGCATTTTGAAGAACTTCCACTTTCACTACTGCACAACTAAGTGCGATTTTGATTTTACGCAGAGGTAAAAAATGCATCAGGCTCTGAATATCAGGCTGCAGGCCTCATTGTGAAAACAAGGAAATAATATGAGGCAGGGTAACCAAAAAGGAAACACACCAAACACAGGTTACAAAGGAACATACAAAGCCCTTTATTTTATACTGAATCCAGTTACAAAAGAACAGAACAAAATTCAGATAGCTATCGACCCTCAGTACAACACAGCGAAATCCGGTGTGGTTCGGTGTGCTCAGTGAGTGCAAAAATTCATTGAAACAGTCAGGGTTTTATACATTTCAAGCCTGCTGTTCAGCCCTCCTTTGGGTTAACCATTCCATAAATAAGTTACTGCTCTAGGGTCCCTTGCCAGGTCAAATCTAGTTCATCTTAGGTTTATACATTAACAAGAAGAAATGGTAATAATGTATGCTCTAGGCCTAACATTACAATGCAGGACTTAATTTATACAATATAGTTAAGCAGGTGTTCTCATTCAATTATAGATCAGTTTCGGTGATACAGGTAATCCATTGCACACAGGTGAGCAGAAGGTCTCAGCTCATGACCCTAACGAGTGGCCGGCAGGCAAGTTATACATTAGCTGTACAGAGGTCATGACAATCGAGTTCTGTTCTGAATAACATAGGCTACCATTTTAGCTCACATGGTGACTTTATAGAGCAAGAAAACCTAAAATGGCGGCTTGACCCAAAATGACAGTTTACATGGTTTCTAAGGTCAGGACCTTGCAATGTGAGTTTATTCACATGTAGTTTATAAGCAGCTTGTTAGCAGCTTGGCGTAGGCCAATATACATATATTCATAGCAATAGGAGGCACGATATAATTTCTAGTTTGACAAACCCTCCTTTTGGCCTATGCCAAGTGCTAAACTACTTCTGATCTCCCTGCAAATAACTCCATGTGTCATCCTCCATATACCCTGAATAGCTGTCAGAAATATCTATCGCCATTAGATCTTTTACTAAGATCTCTTTCAGTACATACTCCTTAGAGGTTTTATCCGGGGCATACACTTCATGTCCTATTGTACCTATCGCCTGAGCGCAACATCCCCCTAGCATTGAACATATACTTGGTAGACATTGGATACAACAACAAAGAAATAGCAGAATTCCCAAAATAATCAGCCAGACTGAAAGCACTTTCCAACCCCAAGACCGCAAGAAGTCCCAGAACCAAGCGCTAAGATCCCAATTTCCCTCGGGAACATGCACTTCTGAACTAAGAATGTGCAGATTCTGTATTGCCTTAAAAATAGTTGGGGAGGAATCTGGTACGGAAACACAGCAAGCGGACCCCACTAGTTTACATACTCTACCACGTTCAGCCAGAATGACATCTAATGCCATCCGGTTCTGAAGCGCTACCAATCTGATCGCTTTCTGCTCTAAAGTCATATTATAGAGTATATCTGTGGTCCGGTTGATGGTTCTCTCCAGTACTCTCGCTAGTTTCCTGATATCCTCGGAATTCGCTACCTGCCCAAAGAATGGAAGGAATGATTTCGCTACATCTCCTAAAACCTGTGCTGGAGTGTCGCCATTCTCGTCCCGCCGTGGACGAGCCTTCGAAACCTCTACAGTACTTGCTATAAACACCCCAGGTAACAGGATTCCTAGATAACAAGTTCCCTGCCAATCCCTGGGCAACCATGGAAATGCTACATCACCGCTAACAAAATAGATAGGTTTGCCTACATACAAAGGTCTGTCTTCCCCAGTCAAATTTGCAACGTTGGCACAACCTTTAAGATCTCCCATTGACCGGGTGCCATTCCTCTGTATGCAGAAAGAAACTGAATCGGGGCTATGGTTAACAGTACAAGAAGGAGGCACGGCATCCTTATTGCCTATCCGAGCCATTTTAAAGGAAATCAAAGATTGGAAAGGACGAGACATTCTATCAGAAGGCCTAATAGAAGCAATATTGAGCTTACTCCTATTTGCGAAAAGCGAGCATCCCAGGGGAGTCAGAACACGTTTCTCTAAACTATTCAAATTAGTGCCATCAAAGTTCCCCGAGATGCTAAAGTTCCATCGGCCAAAGAACAGTGCTCTAAGTGAAGCATAACAAGCAGTTGTCAAAGGTAAAGGGTGAATATACCAACCTAGCCCCTTATCCCCATGTTGCGGTAAATGTGAGCAGACCCAACAATTAGTCTTATTAAAAATGGCATGTGTTGCATTCATTATAAGCAACAAGGTATTATTGTGATACTTCTGTCTATGCTGTGAGTCCCTAGGTGACAGAGTATGCAAATGTACAAAAGCTGTAGGAACAGTGGGTACAATTTCAGTCGGCAGCAAAGACTCTAAAGGATGAGTTTCTTCGAAATACCAAAGGCCTAAGACAGTGACTATTATAAAACCAAATATTATCATAAAAACACAGCAATACGTTTTCGGGGCCCAGGCACATTGTTCATTGTCCGAGTTGGTCACCCCCTTATTTATAAGTCCAATACGAGCAGCAGCGGTGGCGGTAGCAGGCATTGTAGATTTTCAATTGACGACCCCAATGTTCGTTGCTGGCGACACTACGGTCGCGCGGCTTCTTAGTCCTTCCACAATCCCTAGCCAACAGAATCCCCTTCCTCAACTTTTTGGGCAAAAGCAAGCCCTTGATGATCCTTTCCTTCCTTGAATGCACAGCCGAACCGTGCCGTATGTCTATCAGATGCACAGCAAAACCGTGCCGTATGTCTATCTTCGTGGCCGGAAGTTGTATCTTGTTGTGCCTGGTATTGTTTGATCCGAGAACAAGATGTCGTCACTTCCCGTTGGAAGCAACGTATCATAGGCAAGTGAAGTTGGAACAGCAATTTCCGGGAGCAAAATTTTCGGAGTGTGCGGAGACAAAATGGCAGCTTCCCCAAGCCTCACGGGGTCAGAAAGATTCTCCGACACACTCTCAGTGCTACTCACTGCTTTGGGATCATTGGTTGCAGCGTTAGCGAGGGGTTCTGTTTCTTCTGTAACGTGTGGTACTGGGTGAGGAAGTTTCTTGACATGCGTCGCGTGGATCCAATGCTTCCGGCCTGCGACACGCACCGCTATTTGGGTGACCAGCAGGACCTGGAATGGGCCCCGCCACCGAGGTGCAAGGCAGGAAGATCGGTCAAAGGTTTTGACCAAAACCCAACTTCCAGGTTGTATACTGTGGCCTGGGCTCTCGTATCGCGCGGGTAAAGCGCCTCGTACCTGGTGATCAATGAAATACAGGTTTTTAGTCAACTGGCTACAATAGTCTGAAAGCAATACATTTTCTACATTCCTCAATGCCCTAGGCTTCGGAAGACCCCAGATATTGGCAGGTCTCCCTATTACCACCTCAAATGGAGAGAGCCCAGTCTTAGTTTGAGGGGTTGTACGCATGGCTAGTAACACGATCGGTAAGGCGTCCAGCCATTTTAATTTGGTGCCGGCACACGTCTTAGCGAGCTTGTTTTTTATGATACCATTGTGTCTTTCCACTAATCCGGCGCTTTGAGCATGTCTGGCCGAATGGAATCGTTTGTCAATTTGCAATGCCGTACATATCTGTAGAATTACAGCAGCGATAAAATGCGGACCATTATCCGACCAGATAACTCTCGGCAAACCGAACCGTGGGAAGAATTCCTTTAACATGGTCTTTGCAGTGGTCATGGCTGTAGCGTCTTTAACAGGGAAAGCCTCGACCCACTTACTAAAGGCGCAAATGACCACAAGGACATATTTTAGATTGTTACATCGCTCCATTTCAATAAAGTCAAAGTGAATCACTTCAAACGGGACAGAAGGAGGCCCAAAGCTACCTCTTGGAGTTGCTGTCCCCTTTCCCACATTGTGTTGTAGGCAAATCATGCAATTTTGGACATAATGCTGGGCAATTTTTGAAATCTTATCATTTACCCAGACGTTCTCTAACATTCTCGTGATCTGTTGAGCGCACACATGTGTGGGACCTTTTGCCATGGTAACCATCATTACTATATAGGCATTAGGAAGCAACCATTTCCCTTCAACCATGTCCACCCAACACCCATCATCATCGAGTTTCCCCAAGCCCTCAGCCCACCTTTTGTATTCTTCTAATGTGGCATCGGCTTGGATATCCCGTACAGACCCAACACCCTCATCCATTGCATAGCCATCTACAGTCTCCCTTGAAACATACATCTCCGTGAAGCGATCAGAGGCAGTTTGTCTAGCTATTTGATCAGTGAAAGCATTCCCTTTCCCTACATCATCTATAATCTTGCGATGTGCTGCGCACTTAATGATTGCTAACTGACTAGGGAGCGCAAGCGCTGAAAGCAATTGTACTATCAGGGAGCCATGTTGGATCTTGGTGCCATGCGAAGTTAAAAACCCTCTCTCTGACCAAAGTCTCCCAAAGTTGTGAGCCACCCCAAAGGCATACTGGCTATCAGTATATATGTTTACTGTTAGCCCTTCGGAAAGCTCACAAGCTCAAGTCAATTCTATAATCTCTGCGGCCTGCGCAGAGTTATGCGTAATTCTCTTGGTCTCCACAACCGTACTCAATGTAGTGACCACATAAGCAGCTGTGGATGTGCCATCCAGTAGTTTGAAGCAGGAGCCATCACAAAACAGCTCCCCGTGTGGGTTATCCAAAGGAGTGTCCCTCAAATCAACTCTGCCTTTTGTATCTTGTTCAGTAGTATACAGGCAGTCATGTGACTCTTCGTCACCGCAAACAGTATTTTGCGGGAAAGGTAGGAGTTCAGCCGGATTAAGAACGCAGCACCTCCTAATTTGAATGTGGGGAGCAAACAAGATTAATTCATATCTTGTCAGTCGTGCGGAAGTGAGGTGTTGCGTTTGGGTTTTGTTCAATAGAATATCTACAGAGTGAGGCACCATCAGGGTTAAATCATGGCCTATGACCATTCCCTCACTCTGTTTTACAGACGCAGCAGCAGCAGCGACAGCGCGCAAACATCTTGGCAAAGCGCATGCAACAGGATCAAGGGCAGAAGAGTAGTAACCGCATGGCCTATTCTTCCCTCCATGTTCCTGCGTTAATACAGCCAAAGCACATCCATCACATTCATGCACAAACAACACAAAGGCTTTCTCATAGTTCGGTGTGCCCAAAACTGGCGCCGAACATAATGCAGTCTTGAGCAACTCGAATGAATGTTGATGCTCCGTATTCCATGGCAATGGCGAAGAAATACCCTTCTTCGTCAAGGCCAACATCGGTTTTATCACTAGTGAGAAGTTTGGGATCCATAACCTACAGTAAGAAGCCATACCTATCAAGGCTCTAACTTCCTTTTGTGTATTTGGGACAGACATGCCAGAAATGTGTTTTATTCTTTCAGGTGTCAATCTTCTTCCCTCCTTTGACAGGAGATAGCCTGGCAACAATATTGAAACTTTTTAAGCGAAGCTTTGTGACCATGCTTAGCTAGATGGATGAGCAACAACACAGTGCCCTCTTTACAAGAGCTCTCAGAGTCAGCGGCTAAAAGCAAATCATCAACATATGAAGCAACATACAAGTAGGGGGCAATCCAAGGGTATCAAGCTGCTCTTTCAAATCCCTACTATAAATACTAGGACTCTCAGTATAACCTTGAGGTGCACGAGTAAATGTGAATGAGCGTCCCCCTAAGGTGAATGCGAACAAGTATCTACTATCCTCATGTATAGGAATACTGAAGAAAGCATTCTTTAGGTCCACAACACTGAAGTGAGTAGCCGTAGCTGGAATCATGGTTAATATTGTCGTCACATCAGGCACAATTGGAAATTGCGGAGCGACGACTTTATTAATGGCACGTAAATCAATTATAAAACGAAATGGAATTGCATTATCACCTTTTTTGTACACAGGTAAAATCGGACTATTGCACAAACTTCCTGCAATCTCCTCAATCACCCCACGATGCACAAAATCGGAAACAATGCTCTTCACGCTCGCTCGCCTTCAACTGAGATCTTATACTGTGGAATACAGGGCAGCTTAATTCCATGTTTCAAAACTATTTTAACAGGCTCAATCTGCAAAACACCGACACCATTGTCATCAACTGCCCACAAACACTCTTGTACATTACTGAATTCTGGCGGCAAAGGTCTAGTCAAGAATTGCGGAGCAGAACATTGCTGTGGTGAAATCGTCAAACGCACTCCATCAGAAGAACAATGAATTACCGCATTTAATTCCTTCAACAGATTCAACCCCAGCAAATTCTTTCCACAATTCGAAGTCAAGAGAAATGGACAGTGGTCCGTAAAGGGACCCAAAGAAATAGGTACCGGTGAAGAAACCGGACAAACAACTGGTGTGCCAGAAAACCCTACAGAAACATTGGTTTGCCCTGACAGTGGAATGTTTGGAACCTGAGAATGATCAATGGAGCACTTCTGTGCTCCAGTGTCTACCAAAAATTGATGTTTCCTATTTCCCACTACCATTTCAATGTAGGGACCTTTCTGATTAACGGGAATAGGTGTAGGTTCCCAACCCTGCTTCGGGCAATCCTAACGAAACAAAATATCATCAAAAGGAAGCTCTTCAGATAGATATGCAGCAGAAGGATGATCAAATATGTTTCTAGTATCCACACTCGAAGTCTGATTATCCTATGAAAAAGGTTGTTGGGGATCCTGCGAAAACTGGCCTCTACCATGGCCCCCTACACTCGGGCGACCTCTGGATCATCTACCCATATTTCCAAATGTGTTATTCGACCTCTGTCGAAGGACGGCGCATTGTGCACGCCAATGACCCTCCTGGAGACAATAGGCACACTGGTTAATACTCACAGGACCCAAGGGCACATTCCCTTGTGGAACATACTGACCTCTAATCTGCGAACTACCCCCTCTGGGGCCTCTAACAATTTGCTGTAACAATACTTTAGTCTTCAAATCACCTTTTCTCTTCTCGACTCTATCTTTTTCATTATTGACACGGTTCTCGTAGTACTGAGCCATGTGCAGTACTTCTGATTGGGATTTCGCCTGCCAAGCGCTCTCAGAAGACATATTCTGTGACTGGATGTCAGGCAGCAATCCACGTACAAATTTGTCCACAAATAATCTTTTCCCAGACTCTGTGCCTAAATCTTGTCCACTGAAATCCGAGAATACCTGTTCGAACCGATTAAAGAACTCGGTAGCACCCTCAGATTTTCCTTGGACACAGGCCGTAAGCTTGTCCCAAATAATTCTCTTTTCGGGGATTATAGTTTTCAGTTTTGCAATGATTCTGTCAGGCAAAGTTAGTATCACCTGAGGTGGTCTCTCACCAGCTGGCCTTTCCCCATCAAGCCTAACTATGTTAGCCCATGTATCTCCCAACCCTGGTACATCGTCGATAGTTCTAACTTGTTTCCACAAATCTACAGGCAGGAGTACAGGGAATAGCAAATAAATGTCGCCTAGGGTAAGCACTGAGGACTGCAAAACGGACTCTATCTCTTTACAGAACCCTATCGGATTTTTCCTAATGTCAGGAATAGTTTGTCTAATAGTATTCACTTCCTGTCGTGAAAACGGGACGTGAACAAACTGCGATACGTAATGTGCAGGAATGTCCACAGCAGGTGTACCTGCTGCAGCATTAGCAGGAATCTCAACCTTTTGGACAAATGTCGGAGGAACCTCTCTCATAGGCAACTGAGATGTAGGCAACTCCGAACGCTTACTAAGCAACAGAGCTAAGTCGAGCGCTAAAGCAGTTGAAGACGTGTCAAGTGAAAAAGCTCTCTTATAAATGCTCAATAACTCTGTGGGACAACTAACCTTTCTCTTTAAACATTCATCCTGCAGGTACTCTACCATTACCTGTATCACTTTCCTCTGCATTTCTAGCGTATATTGACTGTATGTGTCATATACCTCAACTGGAGTTATCGATATGTCTGAAATCCATCTAATCGCATCTTTTGTACAAATTTGCGCTTCCTCAGATGTCGATTTACGACACGGAAGAAATCATTTCTGTACATACATACTTTCTTCTTCGTCATCCTCATTCCGTAACCTTTCCAACTCCTTTCTATACTCAAATATCCTCTCAACATGCTCATGGACCTTCTCCACAGTGTCTCTTGAAAACGTTAAAGTATTCAGGTCCCTCAACCCTTGTGGAAGGTCTGCATTATTTAATTTACCCCACATTACACATAAATGAATCCCTAAACCTTCAATGAAAACATTTTTCTCAGGAAAATTATCCATATTAGAAAGTGTGGCAAGAACATTAGCTCGATCATCTCTCTCCATACAATGCTTAGCCCATGCAAACAAATCCTGTTTCTTTTCTGTAGGAACAGTATTACGAGTAACAATCCTCGACCCCGCACCCTGATCAACTACAAGCGGTACAGAACTACTTGGGAGTGAGGGTGCAGGCAAATTCAATGGAGGTACTATTACTTGTGCAATGGGAAGAGGCAGAGGAGCAGGTGGAGGAACAACAACCGGAGGAATAGGAACAACAAGTTGAGCAGGAAGAGTAGGAATAACAGCAGGAAGAGGTACAGCAGGAGGAAGAGGAACATACGGAGGTGGTGCAGAGGCACCAGGCCTTCGTTCATTTAACAATTTGTCGATAAACTCATCAGAAACATGAAGATCTTTAGAAGGATAGATTTTCTGAATACCGAGTGAGAAAGCCCTGTCCATATTCCTAACCGACTCAGACTGTTTGTCCTGATCATATAACAACGCCTTTTCAGCATTTGTTTTATGACGGCGCACATGTTTTTCCCTACTTTTAAGCTGCTGCAACGCTTCTCTTTTCCAATTTTGCAAAACATCAAATGCTGCAGGTCCGGCCTTCTTTTTTAACAAGACTGACTCTAAATATTCAATACGAGGGATCTCAAAACTACCATTGACTGGCCACTGAAGTTCGGAGGCATGTCTGGTTTGTCTGTGCCAAATTTTTATTAAATACTACACTTCCAATGCCATGCTTACAGTACATAGTACATGCCGGTGACCCCTCCTGTGGTGCCGGATGGCTAAATTCCAAAGATTGTCTATCGCTGTGAAATAATGCCCTAAAGCAGCTAGACAATTTCCCAGGCATTTCTCAAATACTCGGTGTTACCTGGTCAATAATTGTGTCTGCAGATACAATGCGCCAAATTCAAATTGTCAGGGTTGAATTAAGAGTCGGGTAACGACTCACCTGACCAAACCTAAGGAGGACCGATCGATTTACAAAGGACTTACCTAACGAATTTTACCTTGTGTATGGTGATTTCGGCAAATCTGCCCGCCTCAAAAAATTGACCCTCGTCAAGATGCCATCTCAGACCACACGGCTATCGTCCAGGGAACGGATCGTGCAGCGCTGTTGTGGTGTCGCGTCTCGTTCAGTCGGGCCCGTTATGTCACACCGTCCGATCCCGGTCCGATAGCGTGCGTCAACCTTCAATAATCCGGCATCAACCTTGAGGGTCCCTATTCGGGCGCCAACTGTGAAAACAAGGAAATAATATGAGGCAGGGTAACCAAAAAGGAAACACACCAAACACAGGTTACAAAGGAACATACAAAGCACTTTATTTTATACTGAATCCAGTTACAAAAGAACAGAACAAAATTCAGATAGATATCGACCCTCAGTACAACACAGCGAACTTAGGCGTGGTTCGGTGTGCTCAGTGAGTGCAAAAATTCATTGAAACAGTCAGGCTTTTATACATTTCAAGCCTGCTGTTCAGCCCTCCTTTGGGTTAACCATTCCATAAATAAGTTACTGCTCTAGGGTCCCTTGCCAGGTCAAATCTAGTTCTTCTTAGGTTTATACATTAACAAGAAGAAATGGTAATAATGTATGCTCTAGGCCTAACATTACAATGCAGGACTTAATTTATACAATATATTTAAGCAGGTGTTCTCATTCAATTATAGATCAGTTTAGGTGATACAGGTAATCCATTGCACACAGGTCAGCAGAAGGACAAGGTCTCAGCTCATGACCCTAACAAGTGGCCTGCAGGCAAGTTATACATTAGCTGTACAGAGGTCATGACAATCGAGTTCTGTTCTGAATAACATAGGCTACCATTTTAGCTCACATGGTGACTTTATAGAGCAAGAAAACCTAAAATGGCGGCTTGACCCAAAATGACAGTTTACATGGTTTCTAAGGTCAGGACCTTGCAATGCGAGTTTATTCAAATGTAGTTTATAAGCAGCTTGTTAGCAGCTTGGCGTAGGCCAATATACATATATTCATAGCAATAGGAGGCACAATATAATTTCTAGTTTGACATCATTTCAATCCGTGCTGGCCAAAATAGATATCTAAACAACCCTCCATTTTCACTAAATTTCAGATTGATGCATGGGGAAGACTTCCATAGTGCCAACAATGGGCCTCATTACACGGATGGCGGTAAGGGTTTACCGGTACCGGTATTTTACCGGTACCGGTAAATCCTTACCGCCTTACTACGAGGTCCCTTTGCTGGTTGGGGAATTTAACGCCTGCTTTTTCCAGGCGTTAAAAACCAACCCGCAAAGGGACACAGGGAGCTAATTACCGTACCGCAATTTGCGGTACCGTAATTAGCGCCTTCCCCATTCCCATTATGCCCTATGGGGCAAAAATGGGAATGAGGAAGGGCAATGGTGGAAGGGGGAATTACCGCCCAGCCAACCTTGGAATGGGGCGGTAATTCCCCTTTCCACAAAGGCGGTGCCGGTATTTTAGCAGCATGAACCATGGCGCTAACAGCGCCATGGTTCTCCGCCATCCGTGTAATGAGGCCCAATGTCTTTATTTCCATCATAAAAAAAGCAAGACATGAGTGCAAAGATCAGACAACACACAAGCCATATATCACTGAAAATGATCTGCACACACTACAAACAAGTGGAATCTTCAAGACAGACCATCCAATAACTATACATTTGCCACTTTAACATTCAATGAAACTACCAAAAACCACCAATCCATCACTGAATAAAAACGGTATGGTCTTCGTGGTGCAATGTATGAAGTACGAGATGAGGAGGACTGCCCCATTACATTTTTGCAATTATACATCCAAAACCCTCCCCTAAATGCACCATGTTTCTTTGGGCCTCATTACACGGATGGCGGTAACCATGGCGCTATTAGCACCATGGTTGTCACTGGTATTTTACCGAGTCCGCCATGGTGAATGGTGGAATTACCCCCCTATTCCAAGGTGTGTGGGGGCGGTAATTCCCCATTCACCATGGCACTTCCCCATTCCCATTTTTGCCCCCATAGGGCTCAATGGGATTGGGGAAGGCAGTAATTACGGTACCGCAAATTGCGGTACTGTTATTACCTCCAAGGTCCCTTTGCGGGTCCCATCCTTAACGGCTGGCAAAACCAGCCATTAAGGTAGGGTCCCACAAAGGGACCTCGTAGTAAGGCGGTAAGGGTTTATCGGCACTGGTACCCTTACCGGTACCGGTAAACCCTTACCGCCATCCGTGTAATGAGGCCCTTTGACCTGAAAATGACAATTGCTGAAGCCAAACTTAACCTCATCAGGTATACCTGCAGACCACTTGGTAAAGATACACTGGGCTCAATGAGGCAAAGAATCGCTGAAAAAGCAAAATGAACTACTATCTACACAAATCACTCCATGCCCATGACACCTGTGCAGATTTTAGCCAATTCAGGTCTCTAAACTCGTCAAAAAATGTCTGTTACTGACCGCTAAAATGAATCCTCAATCAAAAGCTACCAGACCCTACAATATTCTGAGAAAAGGGAATGGTCTGGACCTCTACATAGTGTGGGAAAAGCAAACAATAAATCTTCAACCTCCCTTAGTATCACAACAGCAGAAATAGATACACCTACAACAACCAAGAAAAGGACGTATACTGCACTCACACAAAACACTGACAACGAACTGGAATAACTTTACCAGATGAACTTCCAAGCACATCATCGAACCCCAATTCTCTTACTGCTATCATATACACTCCTGCAACCCACAAAATGAAGACATATCCTAGACTTTCACAGAAAACAGACCAGCCAACTAGAGAAACTTTACCAGATGATCTACCAAACACATCATTTGTCTATGACTCTCCAGCTACTACCTCAACCCCAAAAGTGAACAATGCAAGAGTCACCGGCAGAGACGTCTTTATGGGAGGGCAAAAGGGGCACTTGCCCTGGGCCCCCAATTTGAAGGGGGCCCCACAAGGCTGTATGATATTTTGAAGTCAGTTTCCATTGTTGACCAGACATAAATGGCGGCACACGTTGGGATATTTTATGGCATGCTGCTGAGGTTAAACCTATTGACTGTCTTTTGTTGATGAGAACGTTCTGCTCTGATTAATTCATCCTCTAATGATTTCTTTGTTCACTGTAGTATACATAATTTGTGCATTCACTATAGAACCTTTATGTGGGTACCCACTTGATCCTGTGCAAGAGCCAAAGTTTAAATGCATATTGGTACGTTTGAGAGCTACAATGGTTCAGAAGATAGCTCAGTGTGTTAATCACTCACTGCAGAGATGCCTGTGTTCATATGCAAGATTACAAAATCAATTCCAGCAAGTTGATAAACCTGCATGTATATTTACTTTGTTTTGTAGAACAACAGGTGCTATTATCGGCAATGCAACTGCACCAGATAGCAGTTGCTATAAAAACAAAAAGCATTAGTTTGGTGACGGTCTAGAAATCAGATTCGGGTTTCTTCAGATGGGTGGTTGTAAAATCTAGGCAGCCACCCCTATTGATGAGCATAAGTGTTAGTCTGAAGCGGTGATTAGGTAACCATATTCAAGACTGAAACCAAAGCCTTCATTCTCGTGTCCTGGCTTTGTTAGCAGATGATGAAGTGATCCTGGACACATCATCTTATATCACTGACAGTACTCTGCTGTCTTCTGTGAAATGAGGTTTGCTGTTTCACATGCTGGTGGCATTGTTTAGCCCATTACCTGATCTTTCCTTTTAAATATGCCATTTGAGTGGGAGGGGTTCTACTCAGAAGAAAGCCACCAGATGTTGCAAGCCTCTGGCAGGCACACTTTAATGTCTGCTCATTTGACACAAAAATGGTTTGCTTTTTTGTACAATTCAAAAGTTTATCTGCATGTTTATAAATAACAATTTCACAAGCCTATGTTTTTAGTGTATCTAAAGCTTTAAAATACAAAAGAGAAACCTAGATCAAATCTTTTAAGATCACATCAATTAGACCGCTTGTACTTTAATGCTTCCCTTGATGATAGAGACAATGGGCCTCATAACGAGTCCGGCGGTAGCCATGACGTTAAAACTGGCAGGCTGCCGCTGTACTCATGATGAATTACCGCCGCCTGACTTGCCGTAATAACCGGGGCATTCCAGCCCCGGCAGTCTGGTAAGTCAGGCAGCAGCAATTTTTACTCCCCATTCGAGTCCCATAGGACTCAATGGGAATGGAGAGGACAGAAGCACCGGCACTGTGCGCAACAATGCCGGTGCTTCCGTAAAAGTCTGCTGGCGGCGGCCGTTCCGCCCACCAGGGTCAGATCTGGTGGCCAAAACGGCACCCGCCAGCAGACTCGTAGTTTGCCGGTCCGGAAACAACGGTGCCGGTAAGCTTACCGGTAGGTACCATTGTTTCCGGACCAGCAAACTTGCAATTAGGCCCAATTAAGCTAGAATCATCGTCATTTTGCATAATAAGCTTCGATAAAACTTGGTTTTAAAAAAACTGTCATGTTGGATTATGCGATTTGAAGTATGGTACTATAAGTATTTGATGCATGGGCCCAAATCGCTGCCTAACCAATGTGTGATCCTCATCTCATTTAATCTCATATTGCCTAATCTGTTAACATTACCAGTCCCATAACCTTTAAAAAATGTCTGCCTTCAGAGTGATTTCATTCTTAGGGTATGGTCTTCAAAACAGCCTCTCACTTGCTTTCAATGGCTATAGTGTTACTTCCCCTATAATAATAGTGAGCATGTACATATTGCACAAACAACCACTTTTTTCTTTGCTCACCAAAGGTAATGCTACTTGAAAGATATGCCCTTTTAATCTCAGTCTCAGAGACCTTCCTAGAATCTTCTAATCTAAACTATCTATGCAATGATATGTGATATAATATGCTAGGTTATTTATAACGCGCTTAATACCCAGAGGCTTTGAGCGTGGACCCGGGGATCAAACCTGTGGTGCTCTGTGTCGTCTTGCTTCCAAGGCGAGCACGTTGCGCCTGAGCTATCCATCCTTCTTTGTGCTTCCAATTGGCCTCCTGTATCCATGCTCAAGCACTTTTGCATTATGTGCGGCGCCTAATCTGAGTTGTCTATTCTGGATTATGTGCACCTTTTTCATATGATCTGTGCCCTGCACTCATACTATGGCCAGTATACCTTCCTTGCCTCTGCTAGTGATGAAAACTTTCCTGCACCTATGCTACAACACAAGTACCATTATCATGGACTGCTAATGTTGTCCTTGAAATGCTACTTCTTTATCATTCTGATTACAGCAAGAATAAAGAGGGTAATGGGAATGAAAGGGAGAACCTATGCTTATTTTGCGAGGCAGTATATCAAGCTACGAGTGACCGCGATGGATGCGGGGGTGACCAGATATTCAGACCCCTTAATTCATTTTTCTTCGGTGGAGGGGGGCCCCCACAGATGTCCCTGCCCCGGGCCCCAGAATTGCTTAATATGGCCCTGGTCACCGGTCTTGTTCGACATAGTCAATTTATTAACGGCACCCTTAATTTCTATGGCACCACCCACTTAAACCTAAAATAGATATATTTATCTTTACAAAAGTACCCTTTCCACCTTCTAACCCTTTTCCCAATACAAATTAATTCCCGCAGAATGTATTAGTCATTTGTCTTTTTTCTGATTTAGTGAAATACAGAGGGTGTTCTAATAACTTAATAAACCTGCAGCTCAGGCCGTACCGGGCCTTATGGTCTCTCATACCTTGCTAAACTTGGTCTTCAAGGCCCATAACGCCATGTACGGCCCTCGCTACAGGTGTATAACGCTATATTATTAATCAATAAAAGTTGAAATCCTTGTGATGCCGCTACCAACGCATTTCACTGACACTGGCAGAAGACGGAGGGCATACATTCTGTACTGCAAACAGACAACATCGTGAGGCTGCAAGTGCACATTACAACATCTACCTCATTAAATAAATTGCGACTAATCACAATACAATTAACCTTAATGTAACCAGAACCTTTTCAAAATAGGATCCCTCTAGCATAGATGCATACTTTTCTGGCTTGTGATGCATGGGCTCACCATGCCCCCGCCCCCTTTATTGCTTTCACCCTCTCCCTCTGGAGTACCTTGAGCATCACACTTGCAAACACATCCAACCTTAACCAACTGGCCAATACACCGTTTCTACACCCCTTTTTCTCCACTTTCCTATGAGACATGTAACCCTGAAACCCTTCATTTACCGGTCGGGTGATTTTCAATCTAACCTCCTCTCCCACTTCCTAACCCACTTTCCTCACACCCATACATTCATTATAACATTGCTTTCACTCCTCTTGCTTTTCGTTCACTCTCTACAGCACTGACTGCATGCCAGCCAGATGCTCCCACGCGTTGATTCGCATTCATCCAGGACGGGGCCCGTCTATCACATGCTCTCATCCCTCACGTCAGCATGAACGGGGTTACACCAGAAGAGGAAGTAGGTGTTGGCCTGTATGCAGACACTGCGCCTTATTGGCTTGTTTTCAAAATAGTTCATTCACAAAAGCCAAAATGTATCTATTCCTTACTCAGCCTGCTCATGTGCTCAACTAACCCATAAAAGCCAGAAGGTCGCCAAGGCGTGTGTTAATGTGTAATAACTCAATCCTGCAAGAACGGCTCCATCATCATGGAACAACATTGGATGGCATTGTTGAAAATCCTGTTTTCTGGATCCCTTTAGGATTGAAATACCAACACCCAACTAAGGTTTATTGGAAATGTCTTCCACTCTATTAGAGCTAAGCTCTTTCAAACAAAATAAGCCCAAAACAAATGTTGCTTATCTTTGACCTTAATTTGTTTGAAATAACTTTGCTCGAATAAAGTGCAAAATATTTCCAACAAACCTTAATTGGATCTTGTTTTTCAATTTGTATGGGTCTTGGATACAAGAAGACCCTAAAGTCCTAGCAGCAGAAATATTATCACAATTGTTTTGACTGAGAAAAGCAATATACTTTAGAATTGTTTTATAGATGTCCTTGAGCCAGGCACCACGATCAATTAACAGATTACCACCATTTAGCATTCACACATGTATTTTAAATAATCCAGTGGTCTTCTCCTTAGTAACATTACTACCACACCCACTCGGGCCACTTTTTGAAAAACGTTTTTAAAATACATTTTGCCGTGCACCAAAATGGCCTGTAGGCACACGGGGCTACACTGCATATTGAAGGTGGTAAGCACAACAAACAGATAGACAAAAAAAAACAAATAAGCCTGCAAAGCATCTAAGCAAAGCGATGGCTCCCAGGTGCAATACCTAAACAGAAAGGCATTTAGGTTCTTTTAAATAGGTCCTTCGATTTGAAATCTCTAAGGTCGGCCGATCCGTGCCAGGCATTTATGTATTGTCAACACCAGGCGGTAATCTATTCCGGCCTCAATGGGTAGCAAGTGAAGCTTTTTTCTCGCCTCAGATATATGTTCTCTTCTTTTCAGACCTTCTATTGCTCTCACTCCGTTATTTTGGATTACTTGTGCTCTGGCACAGTCACTTTTGTAAATACCAACCAGGAGGCTACTACAGTAGTCCATTCTAGTGCTAATAATAGCCCTGGCTACTGTCTCACAGCTTTTCTTTTTTTTTAGATAAGGCTCTATCTGTGTTAATAATTTAACATAGTATGCTGATGCAGATACCAGGCTGTTTACCTGGGCTCGCATGTTCAGATTTTGGCACAGGTATATACCCGGTGTTTTCACCTTCTGTTTTGTTGCAAATCTGCAGCTTACTACCTAAAGGTGTCACTACTCTGAAGCCAGCCTCTGTACTCTGGTCCCTGTGCCCAGCACCATCAGCTCTGTCTTATCATCATTCAAGGCTAAGTCGCTTCGTACCATCCAAGTCTGGATCCTCCAATAGACTTTAGTACTATTGCTTGCATCCTCCCTGTACACTCCTGATAAAAGAATAATTCATTGTGCATCATCCGTGTAATTTATAAAGTACACTCCATTATCTTTAAGCATCTGAAAGAGTGGCACAGTAGAAATACTGTACAGTTAAGGAGAGAGGTATGCACCCTGTGGGACTCCATATTGCAAATGAGCAGGGACTGCTTCTGCGCTATTGCTACATACCCTTATAAGTCTATTTTCCAAAACCGACTTGACCCATGCTGTTGCACTGCCCGAATAAGCGGCCACTTCCTTTAATCTGTGAATCACTAAAGAGTAGTCCACCAGAATAAAAACGCTGGATTAGTCAAGCAGCATGAGTAGTACCATATGCTCTTTGTCAATTACTTGTAGCATACTGCATTTTAGATCAGCAGGACTGTCTCTGTTCCAAAGCCTGGCCCGAATCCAGACTGCCACTTGTTTTGGATATTATGGTTCATCAAGTGCTGTAGAATCTGCTTTTAGGCCACTCGATCAAGTATTTTTTTTAGCAAGAATGGTGTGCTGGTGATTGGTCGATAGTTAGATGGCGCTAGAGGATCAAACCCTGTTTTTTAAAGTAGTGTGATCCATGCATTCTCTAATTCATCTGACACATGATTCTCCTTGAAGGACAAGTTCACAAGTTCACACATGTTATCAAAGTCCCTATCAGAGATGGAAGGCTTTGAAGTGTAATCCATCAGCACCATCCCTTACACCAATGCCTATAACCGTGAAAGGGTTGATGACGTCTATGGCTACTTTGGAGTAAATATTTCTCTTTATTTCCACCAGCTTTAAAGGTGGTGTGTTGCTCTTTAAACTTTTAACACTGTTCTATCACAGATTCCGGGCCAGGTATCCCCGTGGAGCTAGGCAATGACACTTTCCCTCATTTTATGGGGCAGCACAAAACATTAATCTCTCAACATTCCCAATTCACTAATCTCAAGCTCTCCTGCTTCCTTGTGGATGCTTTCTGCCTCTCACTTGATGATCTCCTATTTATCCGTCAAGCCTCTTCTGATGATGTTTTGCCTCATATCCCTTTTACTGCACCCTATCCACACTTCTAGTGGAATTGCGGGGATTTACCACAGCTGTCTCAACTTTCTCCACTTCCTTTCCATCCATCCCTGTAGCTGTAATTAACCTTAGCAGACTTCCTTCCACAATACTGAGTCTTGATGTTGTATGGTTCGAGATTCAGAATCCACCTCCTAATGCATGTTATTGTACTATCCAATCCCTTTCATGGACCAAATATTTTTTATAAACTCCTATGAATACTGTGAGAACCCATTAAAGTGTTTTTAAATGTTTCCTAATCCAATGGACAATAAGTTTTCTCTCAAAGTCCTCAATGTGACGGTGATGGACGCTCACACTGCCTACTTTAATTCGAGTGAGCACTGTGCTTAGCACTACTTCACATCCACAGCTGCCATCTGGATCCTACTCAACACCACATGGCCATGTTGACAGCATTTCAAACTTCTTGTTGCACTTGCTTGGCCACAGGAAATCCAATCCATTTTAATCAGAGCCCCCATGGATACTGTAATATCAGCACATATTGGCACACATTTAGAAGAGTACTCTGAAAGCTCCAAAAATTATCTGCTTTTGTCTTTCTTCTTCCTGTAAATTCCCCAGTGCTGTCCAATCATGTGCCCAATCATGTGAGTTAGATCCATCACTTCTTCATCTGCTCAGGCTCAGTTTCATTCTCTTTTCCTACAACACCATCAGAACTCTGTGAACCTTGTCATCAGGATCCTCCCCTGTCCTATCCTTGCTTAGGAATTTGCCCTCAAAGTAATATACTCCAAGAATACCATCAAATAACACCTAGCTCCACTACTGAAAAAACGCAGCAGCGCATGTTGAACCAAATAAGATGGCGTGATGTTGATGCAAGCCTAAATAATGATGCACTGAGGACAGGAAAGGTGTGGTGAACCAAGATCTACATGCCAGTGTTGATTGCTTGTCAGAAACATTATGTAAATGGTGTCAGTCCACCCATACAATGTCCCTCAAGTCCTCGCACCACCCTCAGTGAACTATTGGGCTTGCATGCCAGCACCAGCACATCCACTTGAACCCTCGAATAATAATGAGAGTTTTCTCCTATGCTTTCGACCGTATCAGGGCAATTGAGTTGGCCAACATCCCTTTTAAGAGTGTTCTTCTTGTTGGCATAATGGTGTATGGAAAGCAACAGTGAAGCAACATTTGGTTTGCCACGTAATGTATCAATGGCGTATTGTTGCCCTTTCTACATCTGACTTTGCACATGCATAATGACTTTCCCTTCCTTTTCATTGATGTGTTTATTACTGACAAGATTTATGTTTGCTCCCCACATTACTTACATAAGGGATCCAAGTGTCTGCTGCTACCACGTATGTGGTACCCTGCTCTGAGCACCAGACACTCCTTAATATTTGTGAGGTGTTCGCTCCACCCTCATCTGAAACAACAATGTTTTGCGATAATACAGGAGGAACTTTAGAAATGTTTTCTTTGAACCATTTTGTTCTACACACTAAAGGGTATCAGTAAGAGTTTGGGTGTGTGGAACATAAGTTGCAGAAATTGTATTACTGCCACTTTCTTGGTGGTAAAGGACTTACTGCCACTTTTACTGCACCACAGGATTCGGATTTCGACCCTGAAGTGGAGGATTTACCTCCATCGTATGCTGGAGGTAACTCCTCGAATTCATTACCAGAAATCAGCTGTCATTACTGCTTGCAGTAAAATCACCAAAAATCCCTATGGAGGCTAAAGATCTCAAAAATGGGGATTTACACCTTTGTACCACCATGGACCTAAGGCAGTAACAGTAAACGAGTTTGGTGGTAAATCGGCAGATTAACCACTGATTTGCCACCAAACTTGTAATGAGATGTTGTTATGGATATGACTCAAAGTACTTCCTTAGCCTCTCCGATATGTACTCCCTCCTCCTCCTCTGTGCCATCCCCCATGTCCACAATTCCATATGTGTTTACATTGCATTTCCACAATGGTGATGGCATCAAGTAAGGAGCTGTCCCTGCCCTACCACAACGTGTCCTGTCTGTGGGATGTTTTTACCCATGCATCCAAGCTCTACAATAAAATTGTGCAGTACTGGCATGGAAAACATCGTGATGGCCAGAACTCCCCAGAGAGTGCACAGGGAAAACATGAAGAATAGGCTGCTACCCATTTTTGCCTATGTTGTGAGCACAGGAGGGCACTGCCTAAAACCACCAGTGGGCTACACACACAGTAGCCTGAAACCATTGGGAATGGAAATGCTGACTCGGAACTGTGGGGAATTCATTTTCTTAATCCCAAAAATGGTTGCATTACCAGTACTCACCACTATCAGAAAGCCGGCGTTTTAAAACCACCAGACATTTGTGTAAAACTGAACAAATGAAACAAAACCAGACCAAGGAAAGACTTGCTAAGAGGTGGATACAATGTAAAACTATATTCTGAAATGACTTGAAGGAAGTAATTATTTAATGTAAATGTAAAAATGGTCAGTTTGATTTGAATGTAGAAAACTGGGAACAAAAAGTGCCATTTAGCTGAAACCTGGCTTAATGAAACTGGATTCTGCCTGACAACTACCCCCGACAGGAGTTGAAACCTGCTCAGCCACTCTTCCCCTTGCCAAAAGGAGTTGTCACCTCTCTGAATAGATTAGGGGTGGAGCAGCTGGGGACTACAGGGAGTTGAAGAAAGGCCTGTCCTGGACTCAGGTTAAATGTTATATTGGGGGCGTCGTAAAAGTGGCTTCCTCTTAGGGGAAACTGGGAGAGGCAGTGCCTCTGCTAGCAGCTGAGCTTGGGGGAAGTGGATAAACCAGTTATTCCACCCTGTGATGTGGGAAGCCACACCCCTTTTTTGACCAGAGCATAATTTTAAAAAGATAGATAACTCATAGTGCGGACTTGTCAGAATTATATAAGTAATATCATTATTTTTGTGATTATTCTGTGAACATTTTAAGAGGCATTAGGACCCTGTGGTGTATTCTGGGGGGTTGCTAGCGGAAAATAGGGTCTCACTCCAAATGTATGCATGTTAAAAATCTGACACTTTATCATCTGTAACCCATATCCCTGGTGCACATTTGTGTAAAATCTGGAAAGGTTTAGAGGTCGTTATCTGGATGAAAAGGGGAGAATTCTGTCATCAGTGGACACGACATCGTACAAAGACAGGGATCGGATGGTTTGGTGCTACAGAAAATATGTTAACTGGACCTATAATATAAGCAAAATGGTGCATAGATAAATATGTATTTGGGTCAGAAATAGATTTGTGTGCAATCTGACAAGGGGAGGTTCCTCTGACCATAAAACATACAGCATCACTCTGACTCACATTTCCTTCCCCCAATCATGGGAGAGGGAAAATTGGGCCAATGACAAGTGAGAGGGGCAGGTTTAGTTATGACCAACGCACACACCCACTTTCCAAAACACATAAAAAGAGACTGCTGGGACAGGTAGAGAGATTCAATTCTATTTGCTGCGGAGCATGCTGACGGACGACTTCAAATCCAGAGATCCAGACTTCAAATCCATCAATCTCCAAAGACCAGAACTTTACTTCAGAACTTAAAGCAAGGGCCTAAACCCACAAACTGAGAACTCTTCTCAGCAGGCCTCAGCAACCTTAAAATCATTTGCAACTATTCCACAGCTGGGCCAGCTGTTTGAATTCTTTTGCCAAGAACAATTGCCAGAGACCAGACCAGAGATCCAGAGTGACCCAGACCGCTGTGAGCAGAACCAGAGAGCTGACCCAGATCACTGTGAAGTGCCGAGACCAGAACCGGAGTCCAGTCCAAAACCTGACCAGATCCGTGGCGAGGCCTATTTCAAATTTATATTGTAAGTACCTAGCAGAACTGTGCAGAACCAATCTCTTAGTTAAAATAATCTAATCCAAACTATTTTAACGTAAGTAGAACTGCCTCCTAGAAATCGTGTCATCTGTCATTTTTAAAGCTGCACAACTGTCACCTGTCAATTCTGCAGCTGCAAGCTGTCACCATTCATTTTGAGTTTACTTTAAATCCGAAAAACTACCTTTATTTAATTGTCCATATCTCTGGAACCGTTTGGGCTAGGAACGAAACTTTACTTTCCTCTGAAAGCTTAGACTCTCAGCTTTCCAAGGGACCTAGAACCGACTTGCTACTTATACTTTTGCCGTAATCTCGATTCACGCACTCGCGAATTTTGCCGCGATTTGCGATTTGGCCTGATTTCTTTACCTGTAAAAAGATAGCAGCTTTTTGCTTTCCTGTGCTAAAAATTCGTTTGTCTCTTAATAACCATCCCTGAATCATTGCTAAAGTGAGCCTGAGCTCATCCCAAGTATCTCTCACTCACCCTGAACCTCCTAAAGGGAATTAAAAGCATTTTCAGCATATTTTTCATCCACTGCCACCACATTCAAAGCACTTGGGCCTGTGTTTTAAAACTCATACCTGTTTTCCCTAAGCTTGCTGGGGTGGGAATAGAATTTCGTATTGTATTCAATTGCATTCCTGAGAACTGTGTGTGTTACTTCCATCTCCTTGCATTGCATATAATGGGGCTGGGGGGGTGAATTGTCACCAGGGTAAAAGTGAACATATGATATCTCGTGAAACCATATCAGTTAGTTTCTGTACTGCATTTTCATTCAACATTGCATCCATTTGAAACCATAAATATATTTTTGCTGCCTTATCCATCCTACACCAACTCCTCATTGATTATAAAGAAGTGTGCTAGTGGCAGATTACCCCTTGTTGATTAACATTATATTTATAAGGGCGATATCAATTATTAATTTATTATAAAAGCGTGGTATCTATATTTTGTTTTATTTCTCAAATAAACCTTTTAAACTTGCAAAACAGAACTATTTCTTGGCTCAGTGGGGTCAGGGGGATTCTAAGAGAGGGGTGTTATATAGGGGTAGTCATCCAGAACTCATGAACTGGACATAAAGATATATCAATAAGGGTTTCCATTCAGTATCCCAGACTAGGCATTGACTTAGCTGTAGTGTTGATTGAATATCGCTTACAAAAGTGGGGGCTCGAGCCGGGATATTCTGGGTTAGATCTATCACTTGTGCAGATTAATACAGTGTGCTAACTGACGGGAGACATACATCTGGTCAGATCACCACGCTGTGTTACGCTGTAAAGCACTCCTCAAAGGAACGCTCTAAGGAAACGGTCTGTTTTGCAAAATAAAATACAAACTCTTTAAGTCAGGAAGGAACTCAAATTCCAGAATGATGACCTTGGTAGATATGAAAATAGCCAGAGAGCACTTCTTACATAAGCTATTTGTTAGAGGTGAGAGGACTCATCAGGACCAAACGGTCTGGTTGCAGGCAATCGCGCAACAGGTCACTGAAACAGGGTCAGATAAATGGGGAGATCAGGGTCCCCTACATGTGGCCCTGAGTGAACTATATATGGCCCCTAAAGCCAAAGATGAACATAATAAGATTGCCAGGATAGAGGCATATTTGTATCTATATATGGGAGCCATGCAGGACAAATGTGCTGAAGGCCAAGATCTGGCAAATAGGCAACAGATGGTGTTAGAAAAGGCCCAATCTGACCTGGTCTCTTCTGAGAAGAGGCTGCTCAGGAGCCAGGAGTCAGAAAATGACAGCAGACAGTACATCACTAAAATAAAGGAGGATATGGATGTGCTGCAACAGGAAAAGGCGGACCAGGATACCAGATTTCTGGCCTTGCAGAAGGAGTACCAAGAAGGTTTGGACTCCCTACTGCAGAGCCAGAAAAAGCTGGAGCAACAGTTAGACTTCAATAGGGCATGTGCTGAGCAGGTAGTCACCCTGCAAAGCCACCTAGATAGGGAGAAGGCAGAGAGCAATAAACTGATTTTGAAAGACCTGGATACCCAGGCACAGTTTGACCAGGAGCGCCAGAAAGCTGGTGCCTTCCAAAGGCAAAGGGATGACCTGGCGGCACAGATGCAGGCTCTTAGTCAGGAAAGGGATACCTTAGGCCAGGAAGTCTGCCACTTAAAAAGGAAAATGGAAGAAAATCACCTGGCCTTCAAGGGACTGGGTGACCTCCAAAAAGAACACCAGAACTTGTTAGAGCATACCAGGAGCGTGGAGGATGCTCTGGCAAGAAAGGAGCAGGCCAATAGGGACACAGCTCAGGAGGTAACCCTCCTGCAGCAAAGACTGGCCCAGTACTCCAGGACCAATCAGGAGGCACAGAGAGAGAATGAGGCTCTCTGCCAGCACAATGATAGGCTCCAGCAACAGGTAGCCATGCAGGAGAGACTGATAGAGTCTAGAAAGGCCTTAACTGAGGAACTGAAAGCGCAGGCTCTTGCATTGCAACAGGAAGCAGGGGCGGATAGAGATGAGGTTCGCTGGGAAAGAGAAACTCCTGAGCATAACCTCAGGAGGCCTAGTACCAGATGCCTTCATCTCTCCCAGTCCCTGGACTCTGCCACCCCCATGTCCCCTCGCGCACATGAGCCCAGGGCCACGGGGATGGCAGATTACTATCCAGCTAGAAGTATGGGGTTCATAGGCCAGTACCTCCCAGGAATGGATGGGCGGGCATCCGGGTATGGGCACCCAAGCACAGTGCAATTTAGTGGGGAACCCAAGGAGAGTAGGCCCATTAAGGGCATCCTGAAAACCTCTGCCCAGTTAGGTCAGTGGGGGGGTACCCATCAAATCCTGGCAGCAAGGAGGGATCTGAAGACTCCTCTGAGCATTACAGGACACAGGAGACCAGGTCCCCACATTCCGCCAGCCATTCCCAGGCTCGCAGAATCCGGGAAAACCTGGAAGATCAGACGGGCACCTCTGGAAGCAGTGTTTCTGCGTTGGAGGATGAATGGACCAGGGTTACCCGAACCAAAAAGGCCAATAAGGCAAAAAAGGTCCTTGCTTAAGGACCCATTGAAACAAATAAAGGCAATAAGGAGTGTCATCACGCCTTATCATAAGAACGCCAAGTATTCTGTTTGGGACCACTTGGAGCTCTATGAGCAAATGATGGAGACTTTCCATTTGAAGGACAGCCAAAGTTGTATTCAATATGTAAAGTGGACCTTCTCACCAGAATACTCCAGTTTCTTTGCGGGGCTGGAGGATCAAAACCATTCAAGGTGGTCCATATACAGGGCGGCCATCTTGAAACATTTTTCTGTGCACAGAAATCCTCAAGAGGCTCGCAAGGCAGCCTACAATTTGCAATGTGGGGAGGATCAGGCCCCACAAGAGTTTGTGCAAGAATTAAAGCGTGCTTTTGCGCAGACCACCAGAAGGGTGCGCACGGATGGCAGAGATTTTATCAATACGTTTTTCCATGCCTTACCCAAATACATAATGACCCAGCTCGTGAGAGATTTTCATGAGAAAAGATCTTTAGACTGGGTCATTGAACAGGCTACCCGGATCTATGAGGTGCAAAAGCCCATCGAAAATAAAAATAATGCGCCGAAAAACCACAAAACCAACAGCACCCCTGCTGCTGCCAAGGTGGCAGAGCTAAGGTTGCCCCCGTTTTAGATTTGGAGATGGGGGGGGCCTAAAAACCTGCCTCCACCAAATAATTCACAGCCCAGAAGGCCCTCGGGCCAGTCACAGACAGGGTGTCGAGGAGGTAGTCCCACAAATGGGGTCCGCCACTCCCCTGACTATGTAAGTCCCCGCTACAAGGGAAACCGACCAATCCTGGGTTATGTGTGGACTCCTCCAGCCCAAGGGGGGGTATCCAGCCAAGCACCTAACCCAGGGAACTTCCCTCCCAACTTCCCACAGGAGGGCAGAAATTCTCAAAATCCTGGGCAGAACTTTTTCCCCAGGTATCCACCCAATTTCCAGCCCCAAAATCATCCATCCTTCTTTCCCCAATTCCCTGAGCCCAAACAACCTAATCCGGGAGAGGGGAGGCCAAGGGTGGAGGGGACCCAAAATCTTCCCAACCTGGGGTACTACCAGAGAAGGGATAGCTACCCTTCCCGGGATCAGCCCAGGGGAGAAAATAGAGCCCCGTATCAGCCTGAGCGGGTTTCACAACTTGAGCGCCAGGTCCAAAATATGGCACGAGATCTGGGTCACATACTGAGGGCTCAACAGAACCCTCAGATGAGCATGCCACCACAGAATGCCCCAAACTCTGGACCTGGTTCTCCAGAATAATGACGGGGGCAGCACCCCGATAACCCACCGGTTCTCAGGGAGGAGGCACAAGGGGAAGGGGGGTGTAAAGCCTTGGAGGAAGCTTCCTTCCCAACTTGTAAACAGCCCCTGGAAAACCAGGAACCGGAAACAAAATCTCCTGCCCCTGAAAGCCTGCCTCCCAAGGAGCAGAGGGGTGGTAGGAGAAACAAAGGACCCAAACAGACCCACTTTGTGGAGGAGGTACAGGTCTTCCAATTTGAGGGAGAGGGATCCTCAGAAGATCCTGGGAAAAGGATCTTCTCCTTCAGAGATGGGGGAACTCCTCCCAAGGAAAAATGGGTCCCAAGGGATTCCAATCCAGACTGGGGAGATGTGGAGACTGAGCTACCGCCGCCCATCATCTCATCCCAGAACCCACAATACCGAAATCCCCTGGTTCAAACCCATCCTGGTGACTGCCTCCAAAAAGGGGGGGGTGGCCCAGAACTGGAACCAGGAGAACCCTCAATGGCTCTGATCTCCAGTTGCCAACTTTTTCTTTCAGATTCCAAAGGCTCTCCACAGAATTCTGCCCAAATCTCTTCGCTAGCAATGTCCAAAACCAGAAATTTAGCCCACCAGTTGTCCAAAAATGTGCATTATCTGTGCCCCCTTGAGGAGAAGGAG
Organism: Ambystoma mexicanum; assembly: GCF_040938575.1. Lineage (NCBI taxonomy): Eukaryota > Metazoa > Chordata > Amphibia > Caudata > Ambystomatidae > Ambystoma > Ambystoma mexicanum. The sequence continues at coordinate 923,935,327 of NC_090927.1, read as the reverse complement.
GGAAGATACTATGCCCCGGTACAAGTACAGGGGCAGGGTACAGTTTTGGCACTGGTGGACACTGGATCCCAAGCTACCCTTCTGTCCAAAAGGGCCTTTGATGAACTAAATGCAGGAAGGGGGGAGAATTACCGAATTCCTCTCACCTCTCTTCCTGGACAACTGCAGAACTTTGACAGGAAGGAAATTCCCGTTGAGGGGACTGCAGACGTGGACATTAAAATTGGGCGACACAAGGTGAAACACCCGGTCATAGTAGTGACTGCAGAGGGCACCCCTTGTTTACTAGGGAATGACCTCCTGAGACGGTTGTCACCCCTAATAGATTGTGTAAACAAGATCCTCTGGACCCAGACTAGCCGACCAATAAAATTAAAACAGAGTGTCAACCATGTTAGTTTAAACGGCACCTGCCACATGGGTGAACAAAAATCTGACCAAGTAGAATTTCACTTCCAGAACAACCAAATTCCAGATGTGACAGTAATAGCAGTAGGACAACAGACTGGTGATGGGGGGTCCTCTCTATTTCTGAAAATCACCCTTCCTTCCAGTTTAAGGTGGTATTCCACACTGGAAGGAAACACCCTGAAATTCTTTACTAATCCACAATCAGAAACTCCCACACCTATAGTCCAGAAAGATGTGAAATCAGCTCAGAGCCTGGCTGATATTCAGCAAATTGGAGAGCAGTTGTTCATCCCTGTTCAGTTAAATGATGGGAAGGACTCTGTTCTCGCTCGAGTGTGTGTGAACAACGGTAAGAGCTTCATCAGCGAAGCCATGTTCCGCCACTCCCAAAAGATCCCATTCCCACATTTAAACTGATAGACACATGGGAAAATGACCTGGAAGGACCTAATTCCAAACATCTCCTGCCAAGCAGGTGTATGCTCAAAATCTCCATTGGCAACAAGAGCATAGTCCATAATTGTTGGGTCGTGCGAGACGTCACTGCCGCCTTTTACTTAGGCAATGACATTCTCAATCGCTTTGCCATTAGTTTGGACCTAATAAACTTCAAAGCTTCGTCCCGATTAGCGGATAATCCCATGGGCTTTGATGATCCAGAAAAAGCATTTAGGTCAGCTCAATTGCTACCTTATGCATTTGAAATTCAGATCAAAGAGGAAGTCACCATCCCAGAAAGGACCCGACAATTCTCCCTGGAAGTGAAAGTTAAAAGAGGACAACAATTGCAAAACCCTGATGCTTATATACATCTAAATGCTTCTCTCCAACAGCAAGGGTTGGGGGTAAACCCAACTCCATTAGTCAACATAGAACAGGACACCATTCCAATAGAGGTGGATAACAGCGACTTAAAGAGTATTACTCTAGCCGCAGGCACCATTATTGGAATGGCGGTTGATGACTGACATTTCTCCATTGATTTAGGAAATGAACTGTTAGGACCGATCCCCAAGGACTGTTTTGACAGTGACAGTGAGGACAATACAACACCAAACAGGATTTTCACACGGCATGGGGGGAACTTCCTGGTGTACACTTCTTGCCCTTATGGTAAGGAAGATGTGACTTGTGACTTCAGGAGGGATGAGGTGATTTTCCAGGTCCATGAGGGCTGCCTTTCCCACCTGAAGCCTCCAGTCCAAATCAGCACTCTGACCAGGGACTTCTCCACCCAGCTGGAGGAGGCCGCTGAGATAGCCAAACCAGAAGTCTCTCCAGGCTTCAGGCAGATGGTGGAAGAGAGAGTCAACCTAGCTGATGCCTGTGTGACTCTGGAACAGAAGCAAAAGTTGAAACAAGTTTTCTTGGATTTCCAAGATCTCTTTGCGGTAGACTCATATGACTGTGGTCGCACCGACATCCACACAACAACAATTCCCATGGACGCTGGCATGACTCCAGTGTTTGTGAAGCAATATCGCTTGCCTCTCGCATCCATGGAGTCCCTTACTGAAATAATTAAGGACCTTGAGTCCCGGGGAATAATTCGTCCAGTACACAGCACCTTCAATAATCCGGTGCTGGGAATATTGAAGCCAAACGGCCAGTGGAGACTCTGCGCCGACCTTAGGGAGCTCAACAAATGAGTCCATACTTCCCGATGGCCTCTGCCCTACATTGACCAAGGGCTGGCCCAGATTCAGGGGTGACAGGTATTCACAGCAATAGACCTGACCAATGGATACTGGACCGTGCCTGTCAGTAGGGAGGACCAATACAAACTGGCTTTTACCTTTGAGGGCCAGCAGTACACATGGACCCGGACTCCCTTCGGACACCTCAACACTGGCAATGAATTCAACATTTTCCTATATAAGGCCATGCCCAACCTGGGTGCGAGGGGAAACCTGGTTTATGTAGATGATGTCCTCATCAAAAGTTAATCTCTGGAAGAACACATAGCGGAGATCCGTTATGTTCTGACACAGTTGAGGGCTGCCGGAGCAAAACTTTCCTTCCAGAAAGCACAGTGGTGTAGAACCCGTGTTAATTTCTTGGGGCATGAGATTACTCCTCAGGGTCTCTGTCCCCAAGAAAAGAAAGTGGAAGCACTCCAGAAACTGAAAGACCCCACAACTCTGCAGGAATTAAGGAGCCTCCTTGGACTGACTAATTACAGCAGAAAGTTCATTGAAGGCTACGCAGAGATCACTAGACCCCTGATTCATCTCTTGAAGGGGGGGGTAAAATGGGAATGCGGTCCAGAACAATCCGAGGCAGTAAGACAACTCAAAAGAAGCCTCTCACATGCCTTGCCTAGCTTACCCTGTCAGAAACAAGGAGTTCTTCCTGGAGACGGGGTTCTCTAATACGTGCTTGACGGCAGTATTATACCAAAAGCATGACACGGTCAATAAAGTAATCTCCTATGCGAGCAAAACTTTATCCTCTGTGGAGGAAAAATTCAACGATTGTGAGAAGGCACTCCTGGCAACGGTGTGGGCATTGAAGAATTACCGCCCGTTTATCCAGGGGGAACACAACATAGTGGAGACTCCACACCAGCCTCTGCAATATCTCCAAAGTGACAGAATCCTGGCCGGAAATGTGAGTAATTCCCGAATTACTTCCTGGATTCCGTCAATGCAAGGCTTTCCTGTGGAGGTCAGATATGTCCAAAACAAGAAGAGTCCCCTCGCGCAAGGTCTGGCTGACTTGCATGATTGTGCCAGAGAAAACTGTCTCGAGGACGAACGTCTAAAAATCAAGGACAACATGGAGGCATACCTTAATTCCCCACACAAAGTCTTTGAAAACGACAAGTGTAAGGGAGTGCCCACTGTCTATGTGGATGGATGCTCTTACCATGTTGATGACAACGGGGAGAAAGAACTGGTGGCCGGCGTAGGGAATGCATGGGTGAATGAGTTCCCAGAACCCTCCGCTGGATACAAAATTGGTCCCCGAAGTAGTCAGGTGGCAGAATTGATGGCTGTGCATCAGGCCATCCTCACTGCTGTCCAACATCAACTCCACGAACTGGTCATAATCAAAGATTCAGATTATGTACGGAACGGGTTCGTGGAGCACCTGGTTAATTGGAAAACCAGAGGCATGTTATGTGCTAATAACAAACCCTTGAAACATGGGAAGTTAATCCAAAACATTGATGATCTGGTCACATCGAATGGGATGACCATCTACTGGAAAAAGATCAAGGGTCATTCCAAAGTAGAGGGACCAGACAAAACTGGAAATGACTTAGCTGATCAGCTGGCCAAAACTGGGGCCATCCAAGGGGATCTAATAGAAATAAAGTCCCTGTTGGGGGAAATCCAGGTCACTGCTAACACTAGGTCCCAGACAAATGCTCACAATGATCTTTCAACTGCACAATGGAGTAAGGAGACCCCTGATGCTGATTTAATTACAGCTCAGAAGGGGGATCCAATTATTGGTAAGTTTTACCAACACCTTGAGGACCCTGAGAACTTTCCCCTGACGGATACCGATTACATTGGGAAAGAGGACCTAAGAGTGTTGATGAAATGTCCAAAAATGTTCCGAATCCAAGACGGTTTGCTGGTAAGGAAATCCAAAGCTGGCCACGATCAGTGGGTGGTTCCTACCTCATTCCGAAGCCTGATGTTAAGTCACGCCCATGATGCGGCCACCGCCGGTCATAGGGGGTTTCACACAACACTGGAAATCTTAAGAGAGGTTGCATACTGGCCACACATGGGGCAGGACCTCGACCAATACTTGAAGGGGTGTCTTGTGTGTGCACAATTTCAGCCATCATCCCTCACACAACTTGCGCCTCTCCAAAAGAGGGGGATGACACTGCCATGGTCAGATTTGCAAATCAACTTTGCAGGCCCTGTAATCTGCTCGTCTAGAGGAAACAAGTACATGTTGACCGTTACATGCTTGTTTACCAAGTGGATGGAATGTCTCCCGGCACCAAACTGCAAGGCAGAAACAGCAGCTGCCCTGATGATTAACCACATCTTATCCCGCTTTGGTCTACCTCAAAGGATTGAGTCAGACAGAGGTAGCCACTTCACCAGTGAAGTAATGACAAAGATGTGGGAGATACATCAGGACCAGCAAGGAGAACTGATTGATCGACTGGAGGGAGGAAAATATGCTGAACTGTGCCACCTATGGAATTGGAAGAAGAGGAGGCGAACATCCCAGATCTTGCGAGTTCCATCAGTGAAAGGACAGAATGGCCATCGCAAGAGGCGGGGCTTGTGGGATGTTTTTACCCATGCATCCAAGCCCTACAATAAAACTGTGCAGTACTGGCATGGAAAACATCATGATGGCCAGAACTCCCCAGAGAGTGCACAGGGAAAACATGAAGAATAGGCTGCCACCCATTTTTGCCTATGTTGTGAGCACAGGAGGGCACTGCCTAAAACCACCAGTGGGCTACACACACAGTAGCCTGAAACCATTGGGAATGGCAATGCTGATTGCCAAAAAAGCAACTCAGAACTGTGGGGAATTCATTTTCTTAATCCCAAAAATGGTTGCATTACCAGTACTCACCACTATCAGAAAGCCGGCGTTTTAAAACCACCAGACTTTTGTGTAAAACTGAACAAATGAAACAAAACCAGACCAAGGAAAGACTTGCTAAGAGGTGGATACAATGTAAAACTATATTCTGAAATGACTTGAAGGAAGTAATTATTTAATGTATATGTAAAAATTGTCAGTTTGATTTGAATGTAGAAAACTGGGAACAAAAAGTGACATTTAGCTGAAACCTGGCTTAATGAAACTGGATTCTGCCTGACAACTACCCCAGACAGGAGTTGAAACCTGCTCAGCCACTCTTCCCCTTGCCAAAAGGAGTTGTCACCTCTCTGATTAGATTAGGGGTGGAGCAGCTGGACACTACAGGGAGTTGAAGAAAGGCCTGTCCTGGACTCAGGCAAATGTTATATTGGGGGTGTCGTAAAAGTGGCTTCCTCTTAGGGGAAACTGGGAGGGGCAGTGCCTCTGCTAGCAGCTGAGCTTGGGGGAAGTGGATAAACCAGTTATTCCACCCTGTGATGTGGGAAGCCACACCCCTTTTTTGACCAGAGCATAATTTTAAAAAGATAGATAACTCATAGTGCGGACTTGTCAGAATTATATAAGTAATATCATTATTTCTGTGATTTTTCTGTGAACATTTTAGGAGGCGTTAGGACCCTGTGGTGTATTCTGGGGGGTTGCTAGCGGAAAATAGGGTCTCACTCCAAATGTATGCATGTTAAAAATCTGACACTTCATCATCTGTAACCCATATCCCTGGTGCACATTTGTGTAAAATCTGGAAAGGTTTAGAGGTCGTTATCTGGATGAAAAGGGGAGAATTCTGTCATCAGTGGACACAACATCATACAATGATAGGGATCAGATGGTTTGGTGCTACAGAAAATATGTTAACTGGACCTATAATATTAGCAAAATGGTGCATAGATAAATATGTATTTGGGTCAGAAATAGATTTGTGTGCAATCTGACAAGGGGAGGTTCCTCTGACCATAAAACCTACAGCATCACTCTGACTCACATTTCCTTCCCCCAATCATGGGAGAGGGGAGAATTGGGCCAATGACAAATGAGAGGGACATGTTTAGTTATGACCGACGCACACACCCACTTTCCAAAACACATAAAAAGAGACTGCTGGGACAGGTAGAGAAATTCAATTCCATTTGCTGCGGAGCATGCTGACCGACGACTTCACATCCAGAGATCCAGACTTCAAATCCATCAATCTCCAAAGACCAGAACTTTACTTCAGAACTTAAAGCAAGGGCCTAAACCCACAAACTGAGAACTCTTCTCAGCAGGCCTCAGCAACCTTAAAATCATTTGCAACTATTCCACAGCCGGGCGAGCTGTTTGAATTCTTTTGCCAAGAACAATTGCCAGAGACCAGACCAGAGATGCAGAGTGACCCAGACCGCTGTGAGCAGAACCAGAGAGCTGACCCAGATCACTGCGAAGTGCCAAGACCAGAACCGAAGTCCAGTCCAAAACCTGACCAGATCTGTGGCGAGGCCTATTTGAAATTTATATTGTGAGTACCTAGCAGAACTGTGCAGAACCAATCTCTTAGTTAAAATAATCTAATTCAAACTATTTTAACCTAAATAGAACTGCCTCATAGAAATCCTGTCATCTGTCATTTTTAAAGCTGCACAACTGTCACCTGTCAATTCTGCAGCTGCAAGCTGTCACCTGTCATTTTGAGTTTACTTTAAATTCGAAAAACTACCTTTATTTAATCGTCCGTATCTCTGGAACCGTTTGGGGTAGGAACGAAATTCTACTTTCCCCTGAAAGCTTAGACTCCCAGCTTTCCAGGGAACCTAGGACCGACATGCTACTCCTTATACTTAATTTTGCCGCGATTTTCGATTTGGCCTGATTTCTTTACCTGTAAAACGATAGCAGCTTTTTGCTTTCCTGTGCTAAAAATTCGTTTGTCTCTTAATAACCATCCCTGAATCATTGCTAAAGCGAGCCTGAGCTCATCCCAAGTATCTCTCACTCACCCTGAACCTCTTAAAGGGAATTAAAAGCATTTTCAGCATATTTTCCATCCACTGCCACCACATTCAAAGCACTTGGGCCTGTGTTTTAAAACTCATACCTGTTTTCTCTAAGCTTGCTGGGGTGGGAATTGAATTTCGTATTGTATTTAATTGCATTCCTGAGAACTGTGTGTGTTACTTCCATCTCCTTGCATTGCATATAAGGGGGGGGTGAATTGTCACCAGGGGAAAAGTGACCATATGATATCTTGTGAAACCATATCAGTTAGTTTCTGTACTGCATTTTCATTCAACATTGCATCCATTTGAAACCATAAAAGCACTTTTGCTGCCTTATCCATCCTACACCAACTCCTCATTGATTATAAAGAAGTGTGCTAGTGTCAGATTACCCCTTGTTGATTAACATTATATTTATAAGGGCGATATCGATTATTAATTTATTATAAAAGTGTGGTATCTATATTTTGTTTTATTTCTCAAATAAACCTTTTAAACTTTCAAAACAGAACTATTTCTTGGCTCAGTGGGGTCAGGGAGATTCTAAGAGAGGGTTGTTATATAGGGGTAGTCATCCAGAACTCATGAACTGGACATAAAGATATATCAATAAGGGTTTCCATTCAGTATCCCAGACTAGGCATTGACTTAGCTGTAGTGTTGATTGAATATCGCTTACATGTCCCTTAACATGCATGATCTGGCCCTGGAGGCAGTCATCTTGAGTTTCTGAGAACTTGCACTTGTAGATGAATTCCATTAAAGTGGCCAAATAGTTGTCTATTGTTTCACCATTTCTCCTTTCATATGTTTATATGAAAATGAATAGAATGGGTATCCATTTTATTAGTACCTGGCCACATTTTCCAGAACCCATAGTTGAGCTCCTACCGCTGCTTTCCTTCTTCTTCCTCTTGGAGGTAGGATCCACCAAACGCATGAAAATGTGCAACCCTCCTGTCCGAGAGCGGTGTAACAGAGATGCCGCCTTTGGATCGTCGTTAAATCCCCCACCATCAACTGCTCGGACGTAAACCTGGGAAGAGTTTAACCGCAGATCCCACTGTACACGTGGTTCTCCAGGCATTGGTTAAACAGCTTATGGGGTCAGGCAATTCTGAATTTGTTAGGGAGAAATTGCTACAAAGGCGATAAAGTATATTTTGTATAAGCACTAATGGCTTCACCATTCAGCCACCCTCCTTCATGGACATGTTGCTTTAGCTAGGCTTATTGGAAACGGTACAGGCACCATAGTTCTTAAATGAAACCACAGAAAGCACTTGAAGGGGGGGAATGCACAGTTAGAAGCGGGGGTTGGACAAGGCATGGTGTGAGTATAAGAAGTTAGTAGGGCTTTGATCCTGCAACTCGTCTCCTATGAAATAGTTCTATGTAATGGAAGGATGGTGTGGGATATTTTTACCCATTCTGATATGCCCCACTGCACCACTTTACAAATGGGGAAAGAAACAGCCAAAAATGGATGTGCTAACCCCTGTGCGTGCAAAAATGCACAAAACTGCATGTGGGTCACAATCACAAAAGGCTGCACTCCCCTGCCACACAGTCAAAGTGGGGATGAAAACAGAATTCTCACTGCAGGAGCATGCCAGTAGGTTCTGTTCCATTCAACATGGAGCAAGGCTGCAGAATTGGGCTAAAAAACAAAAATGCCTTTTAAAATGCAGCTTTGCAACCGTCAAAGTGCTGTTTTGGCGCTAGATCCGTTTATTTTCAAGTGAATCATTGACATTAAAAGGGTTACAGATCATTCAGGTGGATCAGAGGAGACAGGCCTCATTGACTGACAGCAGCTAAGAAATGTATCTCATGAAAAACCAGCTCAACAACATTTATTTTCAGTTCTACGGGAAAAATGTGGCTAAAAATGACAACATGTAACAATTTCAGCTCTGCAGACAGAACTCAAAGCAAAGGCTGGATACATACATCCAGACTGCAGACAAATTCCAGCATGCAAGGGAATAACTGGTGCTGAATAAAATGTATGGGCTGCAGAGGAAAATCTGATGTAAACGACTCAGTTTTATGTGCTTTTTTCAGAAAAGAAGTGCTAATTCGCCTGTTTGAAAGCATATTTGTTGAAAGGCCTAATTCTTTAAATGCCAAAATCCACCTATACCTGTGTTCATTTATATGTTTTAATGAAAGATATAGGTAACTTAAAGTCAAAATCCAGTCTTGAGTTAATTATAATATTTAATTCTGGGCTGACAGCTTCAGCCTGGGAATGGTTGACACCTTGCCACTGACAGGAAAGGACCAATTGCTGCTGGAAGATTTTCGCATATCCAGAACAAAGAACTCATTAGACATTTGTCTGTGGCCCAGCCAAAGACAATGGCAGGCTGAAAACTCATCCTTACAGGGGTGGGCCGGAAGCTTCCCTCTCAAGGAAGAGGACACCCCACCCTGATCAAAGGAATCTGACAGCTGTTGCCAGTGAAAGAAAAGTAAAAAAAAACAGCTAAAGTTCATTTGGTGTTTAAATGCCTATTTGTAATTAAGCTTTAAAAACCTTTAACTTTGCCATATGAAGGAAGACAGATCTAAAAATTGGTAGTTGTAAATCTGATTTTACGCTCTGTCTGTGAAGACGTGATTGAACCCTGTACTACATAAGGGACAAAAGTTACACAAAAATAATAATTGTGCCAAAACTATTGATGCTGCAGATATAATATTGTATACCCGTGTGCTATGGGTGATTGCACAGATATGTACTGAATTAGGAATAGTTAGGCCAAAACTTTATGATTCAAATGAACAAAATTCCACAGAAAGACAAAGCCAGCTGTCACCGACATGGGAGTTGGAGGGAAAGGTAACCCACAAAATGTGTAATGTATGTGTCAAATTTTATTAGGGGATATAATTATAGAACTATGTATTCATGGGAAAGTTAAATTGTGGTTCAAATAATTGTGGGAGTTCCCAAGTCACATCATAAAATATGACAGCTCTTTCTGTCTTCCAACCCGAAAAAGGCAAGTGCCTGTGACCTATCAGAGCCTTGAGGGTGTGGATTGTAATTCAGCCCCTATCATAAACTTAGTGATGTCACTTGGCATGATACATAAGGGAACGTCACCACACACAAGGACACTAATTCCTGACTACCTCTTGATTTCCGCATGACGCCCTGTTCCAGAATTCTTCATCTTGTTCCTGTTCCAGATTTCTTTACCAAGCCAAGGCCATCAGCATTTGCTGAACTCTTTTCAGCTCGCCCCAATTCCTGAACCATCCCAAACTTCAGGGAAATAATTCTGATCCAGTTTGGCTTGCTACCATTCATGCTTCCCAGCAGAAACTCTCCATCCCGCTAATCTTCAGTGTCCAGTGACCAGAAAGGCTAATCCAATCCAATCGGAGGTGCAGTCAAATTGACCAGAACTGCCCAGCTGACCAACCCTCCAGAAGTGCCCTGCCCTGCTGCCTGTAGACCCGATCCGTGATGACCAGAACCTGACGGTCCAACCTTAATTTACAGTGGACTGTAAGTATCAACAGGAATCATAGTGACCCATAGTATATTTGCCTTGTACTATCCCAATCTATACCCCATCCACTCTTTAACTTAACATCCACTCTTTAACTTAAGAACTTGTAATAGTGTCACACCAGTCTTGAAACCTTGCTTTGATTTCTTGTGCTAGTAATAATTTCTTTGAAATCCATTTGTCTTGTGAAAATCCCAAACCCTTAAAATCATCCCACGGGTAATCCGACTGAGTCCTCCAAGGCAGACACAGAGGTGCTGGGGTTGGTTTCCGCTGACCACTCTGGAGCTTACTGTGTTTCAAACTGGTAACCAGCCTGAATACCCTAGTTTAGAGAATAATTGGCATTGTAAAAAACAATTTCTGTTTTCATTTTCACGCCTTTATTTTCAAAACACCTCTCATTCAAACTTGCATAACTTCTTCAATTTTATAGCTAGAGACTTAATTTCAACTCTGTTAGTGTATTTGACCCGTTTTTATTACAAAATCGCATAGTGAAATGTAGGCGTGCATTCACATTTTTGAAAAAGTGTTACATGTGTGCTCTCCCATTCAAAGCATTTCCACTCTCCCAGTCTGCTTTAAAGTGTGTTCTGTTGCTCATTTTGTAGCTTATGTTTGTTAGGACCTGTTCAATATTGCTACCATAGGAATGTATATCAATTTAAGGATGTGTGCACACTTTTCATTGATTCACAAAGCCATTTTCAACTGTCATTTAAAAAGTGTAAAATTTCCCAAAGCATTTTTCACTCTTGTTTGGGGAGGGAAGCGTATGTTCAAGCACTGTACTCTGTTCTTATTCCTGAATACCCTCTGATTACTTACATCTGTGTAGAATTGCTCATTTGTGAATTAAGAACAGGGGAAATCTTAACCTAAGCGCTATCTTTTCAACAAACCAAAACTGTTCTTTTCTTTGTGTTTTACATTCTGTGTTGCTACAAAGTGAATACATTTGCCTTACTACTTTCTGATTTGTATTGTCACCACATTGGTGATTGCTGCCCCATATATTAAAACCTGTGTTTGATTTGAATTTTAAATAATAAATAAATATTTACCTTTACCAACCAGCCTGATTCCTGGTCCACTGTAACCTCAGGGGTATTTTGAGAAGGGTGTGATATGAGTGGTATATCACTCAGAATATTGAACCTATAGACATAATAAATAAGAATTTCATCTGTGGATTAAATGTAGGCGAGACCCGGATGTATTGCCTGATTGAAATCCTTAACAGATTTGGGGGCTCGTGCCATGATTTTGAGTTCGAGTTATCACCCGTGACAGTCTAGCACAGCACACTAACCTGCAGGGTACAGACACCATGTGTCGTTGGTGTACTGTGCTACACTGTACAAGCACCTCTCAACATAAATACTCCAAAATCAGGCCTGTTTGTAAAAGTAAAAAGTAAATCCACCCTAAAATAAGTCATAAGGAAATTGACGATTTCAAAATGGCGATCCCAGTAGAAATTAATATGGCTATGGAACACCCCTGCACAAACTGTTTGTCAGGGTGAGTGATCCAAACAGAATGAACAGGTATGGCTTTAGGAAATCAAAGAACAGGTCACTGCCATGGACCTAGATACATGGCAGGACACGGGCCCATTACACCAAACTCTTAGTGAACTGTACATGGCCCGAAAGCTAAAGAGGAGCAGAGTAAAATTCCCAGAATAGTAGCCTACATATACCTCCACATAGGAGTAATGCAGGAAAAGCATGCTGAGAATACAGTTCTGGCAAAGAATCAAGTGGAAACATTAGAAGGAATCCAGACTGATTTATACTCTGCAGGGCAAAGGCTACAGAAGAGCCAAGAATTAGAGACAGAAGCTAGGCAGTATATTACCAAATTAAAAGAAGATCTGGCTCTCTTACAGTGGGAGAAGGCAGAGCAAGACACCCAATTACAGGCAGTGAAAGAGGAGTGTAGGGAAAAGGTTGACTCTCTGCAAGAGAGTAACCAGAAGTTAAATCAACAGATAAAATATAATAGAGCCTGCGCAGAACAGATAGGCCCTGATCAGGAGGTTGGAGGTAACCATGTCGCTTTTAGCAGCTTGGTTGCCTCCTTACCGCAATCGGGCCTGGGTCCCTCGAATGAGGACTTACCGGGCCATCGCAACCTTGGCGGACCCGGTAATTCCCCATCCGAGGAACCCGGTCCATCCCCATTCCCATAGGGCTCAATGGAGCTAACAACGGGCCCGTTAATGACGGGCCCGTTGTTAGCTCCCTGGTGTCCTCACGGGACCCAGTATGGACGCCTGGTTTTTCCAGGCACCCATTGCAGGTCCCGCGAGGAGACCTCGTGGTAGGGCAGAATGGGTTTACCGGCACCGGTGCCAGTAAACCCATTCCGCCAACCTTATGATGAGGGCCATAGTCACAATACAAAACCAGATAGAGACCTTGTAAGAGGAGAATAATAAATTAATTATTAAAGACCTCCACACTTAAGAGGAATTTAATGGGGAGAGCCAGAAATCCCTTGCATTTAAGAAAACAAAGGGACGACCTGGCTGAACAGAGGGGCACTCTAAGTCAGGCGAGGGACGCCTTAGGCCAGGAAGTGAACCAATTAAAAACCAAGCTAGAGGAAAGAAAGCTGGCCCTCCAGGAACTCCATTAAGCAAAAACAGAATATGAGAAGCTACTAGAGCACACTAATCGGGTGGAGGATGCTCTGGAAAAGAAAACCTAGACCAATAATGATAAAACTCAGGAAGTGAGTCTCCTGCAGCAGAAATTTGCCCAGTATTTCCAAACCAGGCAGGAAGCACAGAGAGACAATGAGGTTCTCTGTGAAAAGAATGATGTGCTCCACAAACAGATAGCAATGCAAGAGCGAATTATTGAGACCAGTAAGACCCTGGTAGAGGTGCAAAAGATTCCGATTTTGGCATATCACCAGGGAATAGGGTCTGAAAGAGAAGAGGTATGGAGGGACAGAGAAACCCCTGAGCATAACATCAGGACCCCTGTAATCAGGGACTCTAACCCCTTCAGTACCATGGACTCTGCCAGCTTCATGTCCACTGGCTCATATGAACCAAGGGCCATGGGGATGGTAGACTTCAGTAGAATTGGTAACATGGGACTGACAGATCAGCGCCTTCTAGAAATTGATGGCTGGCATCTCTGTACAGATCCCCAAATGTTAGGGCTAACCTCTCTGATCAGGAAGACTCCTGTGAGGGGAGAGTCAGGGAATTGGATCCTCAAAAATACTGCCTACCAAAGGATCAGTTTGTATATTTTGGTGGGGAACTCCAGGAAATTAAGCCCAAAAGGAGTATCCTAAAGACCACTTCCCAGCTAGGGCAGTGCGGGGGGTGTACTCTGCCAATCCTGGGAGCAGGGGAGAGTCAGAAGACTCTTCTGAGTGCCACAGGCATCAAGAAACTAGGCCCCCACATTCTGCAAGCCCTTCTCAAGCTCACGGAATCAGGGAGAGCCTAGAGTGTCAGATAGCCACCTCCAGTAGTAGTGCCTCTGAGTCAGAGGATGAGTGGACTCGGGTGACTAAGACCAAAAAGGCCAACAAAATTGAGAGGGCTCTACTAAAAGATCCCCTGAAGCAGATCAAGGCCATTAGGAGTGTTATAACTCCCTATCACAAAAATGCCAAGTATTCAGTCTCAGAACACCTGGAATTATACGAACAAATGATGGATACTTTTCATCTGAAAGATAGTCAGAGTTGCATCCAATATGTAAAATGGACATTCTCCCCTGAGAACTCCAGCTTTTTTGCGGGGCTGGAGGATCAGAACCACTCAAGATGGTCCACCTACAGGGCGGCCATCTTAAAACACTTTTGTGTCCATAGAAATCCCAAGAGGCCTGCAAGGCGGCCTACAATCTGCAGTGTGGGGAGGATCAGGCCCCACAAGAATTTGTGCAGGACCTGAAACGTGCCTTTGCGCAGACCACCAGGAGGGTGCGCACAGATAGTAGAGAGTTCATTAACACCTTCTTCCATTCACTCCCCAAATACATAAGGCCCCAGCTGGTGAGGGACTTTCACTAGAAGAGATCACTGGACTGGGTCATTGAACAGGCGACCCATATTTATGAAGTGCAGAAACCTGTAGAGAACAAAAACACCAATAAAAACCCCAAACCAGCCAACACCTGTGCTGCTGCTAAGGTGGTGGAGGTGAAGGTTGCCCTCATTTTAGATCTGGAGATGGGGGGGGGGCCTAAAAATATACCGGTACGGAATACTTCCAGCCAAACAACCAGAAGGCCCTCGGGCCAATCCCAATCAAGTAGTCTGGGAAGTAATCCCACAAATGGGGCCCCTAACTCCCCTGATTATATTAGCCCCCGATACAAGGGCAGCAAACCCATCCTGGGGTATGTGTGGACTCCCCCAGCCCAAGGGTTGGGGGGACCAACCAGGTAGGTACCAACCCAGGACATTTCCCTCCTAACTTTCCCCAGGAGGGCAGTAATCCCCCAAATGCCGGTTTGAGCTTATTCCCTGGTACCCGCAAAACTTCAACCCACAAAACAACTCTCCTTTCTTTCCCCACTTTCCTGAGCCCTGACAACCCTATCCGGGGGAGGGGAGGCCACGGGTGGAGGTGTACCCAAACTATCCAAACCCAGGGTATTATGGGAGAAGGGACAGTTATCCTTCCCGTGATCCACCTAGGATGGACCAGAGACCCCCGTACCAGCCAGAACGGGTGTCCCAACTGGCGCGCCAGGTCCAGAACTTGTCCCAGGATCTGGGACGCATGTTGAGGGCTCAGCAAAACCCTCAGATGAACATGGCGGCTCAGAACTCTACAAACCAAGGGTCTGGTACTCCAGAACAATGACGGAGAGAGAACCCTGACAACTCACCGGTTCCAAAGGAGGAGGCACAGAGGAAGGGGAGCATAAAGCCTTAGAGGAAGCTTCCTTCCCCACTTGTGAAAAGTCCCTGGAAACCCAGGAACCAGAACCAAAATCTCCTGCCCCGAAAGTCTGTAAACTAAGGAACAGAGGGCGGGTAGGAGAAATAAAGGACCTAAAAGAACCATTTTGTGGAGGAGGTTAGTGTCTGCCAATTTGAAGGAGAGGGGTCCTCAGAGGACTCTGAGAAAAGTATCTTCTCCTTCAGGAATGGGGGAACTCCTCCCAAAGATAAATGGGTCCCACGAGATCTTAAGGAAGACTGGGTGAACGTGGGGACTGAGTTAGGACTGCCCATCATTGAACCCCAGAATGATAAGCTAGAAAACCACCTTGCCCAAACTTACTCTGGGGACTACCTTCAAAAAGTGGGTGGCGGGGTACCCCAAATCAGAACCAGGGGAGCCAAAAACTCCCCAGATATCCAACAGCCATATTTTTCATAGAGATCCCCAAGCTCCCACTCAGAATCCTGCCCAAACTACCCCTGTGTCGGAATCAAGAATCATGAAACTAACCAACCAACTGGCCCAAAATGCACATTATTTTTGCCCCCTTGAGAAGACGGAGGGATGATTTTATGCCCTGTTCCAAGTACAAAGGCAATGTATATTTTTTGGCTATGGTGGATACTGGATCCCAAGCCACTCTTCTGTCAAAGAGAGCCTTGATCAGCTGAATTCAGGAAGTGGGGAGAGATAACAAATCCCTCTCACCCCTCTTCCTGGACAACTTTAGAACTTCGATGGGAATGAAAATCCTGTCGAGGCGACTGCAGATTTGGAAATTAAAATTGGGTGACACAAGGTGAAACACCCGGTCATAGTCGTGACTCCAGAGGGCACACCATGTTTACTGGGGAATGACATCCTCCATAGGTGTCTCCCCTAATAGACTGTGTAAACAAGGTCCTCTGGACCCAGACTAACCGACCAATAAAATTAAAACATAGTGTCAACCATGTTAGTTTAAATGGCACATGCCACATGGTTGAACAAAAACAGGATCATATTGAATTCCATTTTCAAAACAACCAAATCCCTGACGTGGCAGTAATTGCAGTAGGACAAAAAACTGGTGATGGGAAGTCCTCTCTATCTTTGAAAACCAACCTTCCTTCCAGTTTCAAGTGGCATTCCACACTGGAAGGAAATACTCTGACATTTTATATTAATTCACAATCAGAAAATCCCACTTCCATAGTCCAAAATGATGAGAAACCAGCTCACAGCTCACCCGAGTATGCGTGAACAACGGTAAGAGCTTCATCAGCGAAGCCATGTTCCGAAAACTCCTGAAAGATCCAGCCATTCCCACATTTAAATTGACAGACACATTGGAAATGGACCTGGAAACTCCCAATTCCAAACATCTCCTGCCTAGCAGGTGTATGCTCAAAATTTCTATAGGCAACAAGAGCATAATACATAACTGTTGGGTCGTGCGAGATGTCCCTGCTGCATTTTATTTAGGCATTGACATTCTCAATCGCTTTGCCATTAGTTTGGACCTGATAAACTTCAAAGCCTGGTCCCGATTACGGGATAATCCCATGGACTTTGATGACTTAGAAAAAGCATTTTGGTCAGCTCAGTTGCTGCCGTACGTAGTAGAAATTCAAATTGGAGACGAAATCACCATCCCAGGATGGACACGACTAGCCCCATTTGAAGTAAAAATTAAAAGAAGACAGAAACTGCAAAATCCTGAGGCATATGTTCACCTCAACGCCCATCTCCAACAGCAAGATTTGGGGTAAACCCAACACCACTAGTCAATAAAGAACACAACACCATTCCAATATTGGTGGATAACAGCGACCTTAGGAGTATTGCTCTGGGTGCAGGCACGATTATTGGAATGGCAGATGATGACTGACATTTTTCCATAGATTTAGGTAATGAACTGATAATACTAATCCCCTATGACTGTTTTGACAGTGATAGCGACAATGACACAACACCAGACAGGATCTTCACCCGGCATGGGGGGAAGTTCCTGGTGCACTCTTCCTGCCATTATGGTAAGGAAGAGGTGACTTGTGACTTCTGGAGGGATGAGGTGATGTTCCAAGTCCACAAGGACTGCCTTCCCTGCCTGGAACCCTCAGTCCAGGTCAATACTTTAACCAGGGACTACTCCACCCAGCTGGAGGAGGCCGCTGAGATAGCCAAACCAGAAGTCTTTCTGGGCTTCAGGCAGATGGTTGAAGAGAGTCAACCTAGCTGATGCCTGTGAGACTCTGGAGCAAAAGCAAAAGTTGAAACAAGTTTACTTAGATTTTCAGGGTCTCTTTGCAGTGGACTCAAATGACTGTGATTTCACCGAAACCCATGCAACAACAATTACCACGGACCCTGGCATGACTCCAGTGTTTGTGAAGCAATACCGCTTGCCTCTCGCATCCATGGAGTCCCTCACAGAAATAATCAAAAACCTTGAGTCCTGTGGGATAATTTGTTTAGTCCACAGCAATTTTAATAATCCGGTGCTGGGGATTTTAAAACCAAATGACCAGTGGAGACTCTGTGCTGACCTAAGGGAGCCAAACAAACGGGTCCACATGTCCCGATGGCCCCTTCACTACATTGACCAAGAGCTGGCCCAGATCTAGGGGTCAAAGGTATACACTGCCATTGACCTGACCAATGGGTACTGTACCGTACCTGTCAGTAGGGAGGGCCAATACAAGCTGGCCTTTATCTTCAGGGGGCAGCAGTACACATGGACCCAGACTCCCTTTGGATACATCAACTCCAGCAATGAATGTAATATCTTCTTGCACAAGGCCATGCCCGACTTGGGTGAAAGGGGTAACCTGGCCTATGTAGATGATGTTTTGATTAAAAGGTCAACTGTGGAGTAACACATAGCAGAGATCCGTTATGTTCTGACCCAGTTGAGGGTTACCGGAGTAAAACTATATTTCCAAAAGGCACAGTGGTGCAGGACCCATGTCAATTGGTTGGGGCATGAGATAACTCCTGAGGGTCTCTGTCCCCAGGAAAAGAAAGTGGAAGCACCCCTGAAACTGAAAGACCCCACAACTCTGCGTGAGCTAAGGAGACTCCTTGGACTGACTAATTACAGCAGAAAGTTCATTGAGGATTACGCCGAGATCACAATACCCCTGATCCATCTGTTGAAAGGGGGGGTAAAGCAACTCAAAAGAAGCCTCTCACAAGCGCCTTGTATAGCTTACCCTGTCAAAAACAAGGAGTTCTTCTTGGAGACAGGGTTTTCAAATACATGCTTGACCACAGTATTATAACAAAAGCACGACAAGGTAAATAAAGTCATCCTCTATGCGAGCACGACTTTATCCTCTGTGGAGGAAAAATTCAACGATTGTGAGAAGGCACTCCTGGCAATGGTGTGGGCATTGAAGAATTACCACCCATTCATCCAGGGGGAACACATCATACTGGAGACTCCACACTAGCCTCTGCAATATCTTCAAAGTGACAGAATCTGGGCCGGAAATGTGAGTAATTCCCGAATTACTTCCTGGATTCTGTCAATGGAAGGCTTTCCTGTGGAGGTTAGATATGGCCAAAACAAGAAGAGTCCCCTCGCGCAAAGGTCTGGCTGACTTGCATGATTGTACCAGAGATAACTGTCTGGAGGACGACAGTCTTAAAATCCAGGACAGCTTGGTGGCGTACCTCAATTCCCCGCACAAAGACTATGAAGAAGACAAGTGTGAGGGAATGCCCACTGTCTATGTGGATGGGTGCTCCTACCATGCTGAGAACAATGGGGAAAAGGAACTAGTGGCCGGTGTGAGGAATGCCTGGGTGAATGATGCCCCTGAACCCTCCGCTGGGTACAAAATCAGTCCCCGTAGTAGTCAGGTGGCAGAGCTGATGGTAGTTCATCAAGCCATCCTCACTGCTGTCCAACACCAACTCGACAAACTGGTCGTAATCACTGATTCAGACTATGTCCGGAACGGTTTCGTGGAGCACCTGGTTAATTCGAAAACCAGAGTAATGCTATGTGCTAACAACAAACCACTAAAACATGGAAAATTAATACAAAATATTGATTATCTGGTCACCTCTACTGGAATGACCATCTATTGGAAAAAGATCAAGGGTCAGTCCAAGGTAGAGGGACCAGACAAAACTGGAAATGACTTAGCTGATCAGCTGGCCGAAACTAGAGCCACCCAAGGGGATCTACTTGAGATTGAGTGCCTGTTGGGGAAAATCCAGTTCACTGCTATCACTAGGGCCAAGAAAAAGGCTCACAATGAACTCTCAACTGCCCAGTGGAGTAAAGAGACCCCAGATGCTGATTTAATCACGTTTCTAAAAGGGGAACCAATCATTGGTAAGTTTAATCAACACATTGAGGACCCTGAGAACTGTCCTCTGACAGATACTGATTGCATTGGGAAGGAGGACCTCGGAGTGTTGAGGAAATGTCCAAAAATGTTCCGAATCCAAGACGGTTTGTTGGTGAGGAGATCCATATCTGGCTGTGACCAGTGGGTGTGTCCTGACCTCATTCTGAAGGCTGATGCTAAGTAACACCCGTGATGCGGCCACAGCCGGTCTTCAGCGGTTTCATGCTACATTAGAAATCTTGCGAGAGGTTGCATACTGGCCACACATGGGGCAGGACCTCGACCAATACTTGAAGGGGTGTCTTGTGTGTGCACAATTTCAGCCAACATCACTCACACACCGTGCTCCCCTCCAAAAGAGGGGGATGACACTGCCTTGGTCAGATATACAAGTAGATTTCATTGGGCCTGTGATTCGCTCCTCAAGGGGAACAAGTACATGTTAATCGTAACATGCTTGTTTACTAAGTGGGTGGAATGTCTCCCAGCTCCAAATTGCAAGGCCGAAATAGCAGCTGCCATGATGATCAATCACATCTTCTCGCATTTTGGACTACCCCCAAGGATTGAGACAGACTGAGGTAGTCACTTCACCAGTGAAGTGATGACAAAGATGTGGGAGATATTTGGGGTAAAAAGGAAATTACACATTGCATACCGCGGGTCCTCTAGTGGTGGAGTTGAGAGGTACAATAAAACCATTTTGAGCATCTTAAAAACATTTGTTGCAGACTCTGGGCCAAGTTGGGATATTCGATTACCCCATTTCCTGATGGCCATCAGATCTACCCTTTCTTCTGCAACTAAAATGTCTCCATTTGAGCTGATGACTGGACGAAGGATGGTGCTACCCCAGCATCTGCTCTGTAGAACCCAAGAGAGAACATTGATAAATGCCTCCACAACTCATGAGTATGTTGAGAATCTGAGAAAACACCTTCAACATGCTTTTTGTGTATGCTCAGCAGAATCTAGAAAGATCTGCAGACAGTAGGAAGACCCACTATGACCTTAAGACAACCAAAAAGGAATATCAAGTAGGAGACAAGGTCTACTTGTACAATTTCCAAAGGAACCAAGCCAAGGAGCACACATTTTTGCCTAGCTGGAGGGGACCTTTTGAAATTATGGACAAAATCTCACCAGTCTCCTACAGAATCCGCATCCCCATGGGAAATTTGACAGAAGGGGAAGACAAGTGGGTCCACATAAACCAGCTAAAGAGTTGCCATCCCAGGCATACTTTGTGGCAAATAGAAGAGCCCACAGAAACCCCAGAGGGAGAGAATCAGGAAACCTAGGAAATTGCTAAATTGTCATTGAATAAATGCAAGGAATATTTTAAATTATTATTGAATACATGTGGAGAATATTGTAAATTGCCATTGAATGCATGCTTCCATCCCACTGCTGAAATCCCCATTGGAGCAGTAGTGGGAACATTTTCATAACTGGGTTATGTTCTGTTTTCTGGTATGGTCACTAAGTATACCTAATCACCAAGGAGGACCTCTTTGGGGACCCGGGAGCAAAAACCAAAGAGATCTGGAGTGTCGCTCTACACTGTAAAAGAAAGCATGAGAGAAGACGGGGGTATTGTTCCTACTCCAACCAGAGCCAACCTAAAGAAACAGGTGTTCTTCACATGGACAGAAAGAAAAATCCCACGTGCCTGACTTGCCCATGACTGGAAGACAAACCGAAGTCAGGGGGAGCTTATGTGGGATATTTTTACCCATTCCAATATGCCCCACTGCACCACTTTAAAAATGGTTAAAGAAACAGCCAAAAACGGATGCGCTTACCCCTGTATGCGTAAAAATCTGCAAAACTGTGTGTGGGTCACAATCAAAAAAGGCTGCACACCCCTGCCACACAGTCAAAGTGGGGGCGAAAACAGAATTCTCACTGCAGGAGCATGCCAGTGGGCTCTGTTCCATTCAACATGAAGCAAGGCCGCAGAATTGGGCTAAAAATTGAAAATGCCTTTTAAAATGCATCTTTGCAAACTTCAAAGTGCTGTTTTGGTGCTAGATCCATTTATTTTCCAGTGAATCATTGACATTAAATAAAAGGGTTGCAGATCAACCAGGTGGCACACAGGAGCCGGGCCTCATTGACTGACAGAAGCTAAGAAATGTCTCTCATGAAAAACCAGCTCAGCAACATTTATTTTCAGTTCCACAGGAATAATGTGGTAAAAATGGCAACATGTAACAATTTCCACCGTGCAGAGAGAACTCCAAGTAAGGCTGGATACATGCATCCAGGCTGTAGACAAATTCCAGCATGCAAGGGAATAACTGGTGCTGAATAGAATGTATGGGCTGCAGAGGAAAATCTGATGTTAAGGACTCTGTTTATGTGCTTTTTCAGGTAGGAAGTGCAAATTCACCTGTTTAAAAGCATGTTTGGTGAAAGACCTAATTCTTTAAATGTCAAAATTCACCTATAACTCTGTTCATTTATATGTTTTAATGAAAGATGTAGGTAACTTAAAGTCAAAACCCAGTCTTGAGTTAATTATAATATTTAATTCTGGGCTGACAGCTTCAGCCTGGGAATGGTTGACACCTCACCACTGACAAGAAAGGACTAATTGCTGCTGGAAGGTTTTTGCATACTCAGAACCAAGAACTCATTAGACATTCGTCTGTGGCCCAGCCAAAGACAATGGCAGGCTGAACACTCATCCCTACAGGGGAGAGGCTGGAAGCTTCCCTCTAAAGGAAGAGGACACCGCACCTTGATCAAAGGAATTTAACAGCTGTTGCCATGAAAGAAAAGTAAAAAAAACTGCTAAAGGACATTTGGTGTTTAAATGCCTATTTGTAATTAAGCTTTAAAAACTTTTAACTTTGCCATATGAAGGAGGACAAATCTAGAAATTGGTAGTTGTAAATCTAATTTTACGCTCTTTCTGTGAAGACGTGATTGAACCCAGTAATACATAAGGAACAAAAGTTACACAAAAAGAATAATTGTGCCAAAACTACTGATGCTGCAAATATAATATTGTACACTTATGTGCTAGGGGTGATTGCACAGATATGTACTGAATAAGGAATTGTTAGGCCAAACCTTTATGATTCAAATGAACAAAATTCCACAGAAAGACAAAGCCAGCTCTCACTGACACGGGAGTTGGAGGGAAAGGTAACCCACACAATATGTAATGTATGTGTCTGATTTTATTAGAGGGCCTAAGTATAGAAATGTGTATTTATGGGAAAGTTAAATTGTGGTTCAAATAATTGTGGGAGTTCCCAAGTCACATCATAAAATATGACAGCTCTTTCTGTCTTCCAACCCGAAAAAGACAAGTGCCTGTGACCTATCACAGCCTTGGGGGTGCGGATTATAATTCTACCCCTACCATAAACTTAGTGATGTCACTTAGCATTTTAAATAAGGGAACTTCACCACACACAAGGACACAACGACACTGATTCCAGAACTTCATCTTGTTCCTGTTCCAGATTTCTTTACCAAGCCAAGGCCATCAGCATTTGCTGAACTCTTTTCAGCTAGGCACAAATCCTGAACCATCCCACACTTCAGGGAAATAATTCTGATCCAGTTTGGCTTGCTACCGTTCATGCTTGCCTGCTGAAACTCGCCATCCCGCTAATCTACAGTGTCCACTGACCAGAAGGGCCAATCCAATCCGATCCAATCTGAGGTGCAGTCCAATTGACCAGAACCGCCCAGCTGGCCATCCCGCCAGAAGTGCCCTGCTGCTTGTAGACCCGATCCATGATGACCAGAACCTGACAGTCCAATCTTAATTTACAGTGGACTTTAAGTATCAACAGGAATCATAATGACCCATAGTATATTTGCCTTGTACTATCACAATCTATAACCAATCCGCTCTTTAACTAATATCTTTAGTATCCTTTTGTCTTGTAATAATCCCAAACCCTTAAATCATCCCATGGGTATTCCGACTGAGTCCTCCAAGGCGGACACAGAGGTGCTGGGTTTGGTTTCCACAGACCACTCTGGAGCTTACTGTGTTTCAAATTAGTAACCAGCCTGAATACCCTAGTTTAGAGCATAATTGTCATTGTAAAAACTGATTTCTGTTTTCATTTTCGCACCTTTATTTTCAAAACGCCTCTCATTCAAACTTGCTAAACTTCTTCAGTTTTATAGCTAGAGAATTAATTTCAACTCTGAGTTAAACCTAAGTCCTGTAGCTACACCCACAACCAAAAACCGCATCGCAAAATAGTGTATTTTACCCGTTTTTATTATAAATCGCATAGTGAAATTTAGGCGGGAATTCGCATTTTTGCACAAGTGTTACACGTGTGTTCTCCCATTCAAAGTATTTCTACACTCCAATTCTGATTTAAAGTGTGTTCTGTTGCTCATATTGTAGCATATGTTTGTTTTGATCTATTCATTATTGCTCCCATAGGAATTTATTTCAATTTAAGGATTTTTGCACACTTTCCATTGTTTCACAAAGCCATTTTCAACTGTCATTTTAAAAAGTGTAAAATTTCCCAAACATTTTTTCTCTCTTGTTTGGGGAAGGAAGCTTATATTCACACACTGTACTTTGTTCTTATTCCTGAATACCTGCTGATTACTTACATCTGTGTAGAATTGCTCATTTGTGAATTAAGAACTTTCCAGGGGAAATCTTAACCTAAGCGCTATCTTTTCAAAAACCAAAACTGTTCTTTTCTCTGTGTTTTACATTCTGTGTTGCTACAAAGTGAATTCAATTGCCTTACTACTTTCTGATTTGTATAGTCACCACACTGGTGATTGCTGCCCCATATATTAAAATGTGTGTTTAATTTGAATTTTAAATAATAAATAAATATTTACCTTTACCAACCAGCCTGATTCCTGGTCCACTGTGACCTGGGGGGTATTTTGAGAAGGGTGTGATATGAGCGGTATATCACTCAGAATATTGAACCTATAGACATAATAAATAAGTATTTCATCTGTGCGTTACATGCTAGGCGAGACCCGGGTGTATTGCCTGATTGAAATCCTTTACTATGGGGCTACTACCAAAAAAGGTTTCAAAGTGTTCTCACATCTATCAGCAGGAAGAAAGGCCAAAGTGAGGAATAACAGGCAGCACCGACATGGAAATTAATCGGTGGGACGTGACAGTGATCAGTCTAAAACTAAGATCTTTAACTTTTTTGTAAACTGCAGCAAGTCAGGTATTTCTCTGATATCCCTGGCCAGACTGTTCCACAATCTACTCCCTAAAACTGTCCCCAACTGTCACAGGAAGCCCCTAGAAATACTGAAAGCCTGGTCAGTGCTGGAAATTGAAAACATTTGGAGGGGGATGTCACAAGGGCTGAGGTGGGGGTGGAGTTTGTAGGAGGGGCGGAGTTCTGAGGAGGCAAAGTTCAGAGTGGGCAGAGCTGGCAGTTCACCTCCGATCAAAGGAAATGTTCAAAATAATAGTTTAAAAATGGCACAATTTCTTTCATGCTGCATCTTTTCCAAACTCCACACTGTATATCAATTCCACTTTAAACCACTTCCATGGAGTTGTGCACCCAAACTATGTTATCATTACCATTTGAAAATGTCTTTGGGGACCCAAAGCTGTTAAAATGGTCTGTCATCATTCTGTCAGTATGAGTGAAAAGTACAGTCTCACATGATGCCGTTTAAAAGACAGTCAATCCTGTCGAGGAGCTCAACCGTTCTGTCTAATAGAGTTAAATCGCTGAACTGTGATTCCGGAAAAAGAAGGGCACCGTCAGGAGACGGGTACAATCCATCTTAATTGACAGCAACTATGTTTTAGACCATTTGATAGTGGCCGCTTGTCCTACCTCGGTGAGGCTGTTGCCGCGCTATATGTCAGGGTTTGATGAATGCACTGTGAAAACATAAAACACATGCCTGTGTCACACAATGAGCCGCATTAAATTGGCTCGAGATTGTAATGTATATCATCATGTCCAGCAAATGAACGATTAGAATCAGGAAGTGTGCATGCCAGCGCTCTTGAAAAGATTAGCGCATCTGCCGGACCATGGAACGTCCCAGTTATCCCTGTAACAAATCTGAGGGTGATTGGAACTTTCATAAAACGTCAGCGCATCACTTCCACTAACAAAAACAGAAGTAGGTAGTTTTCAGTGAAGGAAACTTCAGGGAATTGTGGTTAATCTAGTGTATGTGATTCACTAGATAAACAATTGTAAATAAAACGTATGGACTGCCTTAAGGATATGGCCTGCCTTAAGGATATACAAACCTCAATAACTGAGCATGCTGTGTGACATACTTGGGGGGCGGGGGTGCAGAGCAGAAGAGCTCTCATGGCGCCAATGTGTGCTTGTTAAAAAAACATTTTTTTTGTTTACAATCGACTCGATTGAATCGAGCACTTTGGATTGTTCAATGGGATGTTTGTGCTGAGGCTGGCCGGATCCTGAGGTCCGGCTCCACATCTGATGCCGGATCTCGGATCCGGCGAGAGCCGGCCCATTGGCCAGCACTCAGCATAGTTGCAACAAGGTAAAAAGAGCAAGGATCACAGAAAAAGGAGATGTTGCGGTGTCAAGTCTGGGTTGAGGAGTCTGCATGCAGAGCTGCCAACCATCTCACTTGTAAACCAGCAGCAGCTGCAAAGCCAGAGGGGGGTCGGACACAGCTCTAACGTGACGTTGCAGTGTCCGGGTAGTCAGCGGTCGAAGTACATGAAAAGAAGTAGTGGAACTATGTTCCCTGCTGGCCTGCCCTAGCTCCCCACAAGTCCCATCACCACGCCCCCTCACACGCACAACACAAACCCCCAAACGCATGAGCCTGCTGTTTAAGGGAACATTTAGTGCGGTGCACTGAAATGCAAGTTTCGACTGCTTCCTACACTTTTATTTTAAAACAAAATCATTCCGGAACGTTTTCTTTTTAAGAATGAAAGTATAGGAACAGTAAAACTTAATTTTAAAAAGTAGGGGTGCTCCACTCCGAATTGCTCCTGCCCTCTCCGACTCCTGAGTGTAGTGCCTAGTATACAGAAAACTCTGCCCCCTGAAATCAAATGCTATTTTAATAAGTTGCTCATCCGTGCGATTTGCAATAATGATTGCCCAGCAGTGTGTGGTGGCAAAAGCAGTGTCAGCGCCACGTGCCTTGACTGCATTGCTAATTAACCCGCGAGTTCAATGATAATGCGGAAATTGCAGTAATGACCTTTTTATACCAATGCAAAAAACAGCATTCAGGTGCAACGTGGGATTTGTAAAAATAGAATCCATTAATCTCCCTTTAGCAGATGGCCACACCAAGGCTTTTTCCACATTAATCTCCAAACAAAACCTTGTGTCAAGAAATACATGCTCATCTTTTTCAGTACAAATAGTGCCACAATGGAGGAAAAACTACCGCAAACGGTT
This sequence comes from Ambystoma mexicanum, assembly GCF_040938575.1. NCBI lineage: Eukaryota > Metazoa > Chordata > Amphibia > Caudata > Ambystomatidae > Ambystoma > Ambystoma mexicanum. Next base: position 923,908,150 of record NC_090927.1, on the reverse strand, counting down.
CAGGAGTCATGGTACGAATGGCCCTCTCCGTATATGACATGGTGGGGCAGACGCCAGGGTCTTCTGATGATGGCTCCCAGACCAGGGGCCTCATTACAAGTTGGCTGGTGCAGTAATAACATGCCGATTATAACATTTACCGGCACATTACCGCGTTGGCCAACTACAGGTTTGCCGGTGGGGCACCTGATTTACCTCCAGCTATAAGCTGGAGGTAAATCAGGTGCCTTACCGGCAAAAATCGCCCACATTGGTGCCGGTAATACCTGCAAATCCCGTCATGGAGTCCAATGGGACTCCATGGAATGGAGATTTACAACCGTTGCTGCAACTTGTAATCGGTCAGTAATACCGCCAGACCAAGTGACGGTAACAGTAATAGAGTCTGGTGGTATCTAGGCAGAATTACCACCCAGATACCAGCAAACTCGTAATGCATGCGCATGTCTTCTCTTTCTTTACACCAGCGCAGCTCCGCACAGCCCTCTTCCAGGAACGAGGCACGTTCATCTCAATGCGCATGCGGCACGTCAGCCAACCTCACATCAGACTTCACATCTGGCATGTGGAGCAAGCACAATGGATGTTAATGACTTCTATGATGCATTGCTGATTCGTGGGGTACACCCTCGTTTACTGATGACCTTCTGGAGTGTAGGCCCTAATGACCCAAGGAGGACATACATTTAGTGCCCCCCTGCACGTTGATTCATATCCTTACGGATCACCATTTCCATGTCTTGAGTAACACCCTAGTGATCTCTTTTACATTGTCAGCATGCTCCTCCAAGCTCTGTCCACGCTGATGGGGACCGATGGGGAACGCTTTCCTGCCTTATCTCTGGAGCTATGATGGGATGAAGATGGGGCAGCTATTATAAGGTCAAATCGGTATTCCAAGTGTATCAGCAACTGGGCAATTTTGTGAGCAATGCCTCCTTTAGGCAGTGGTCCAAGTGTATGAAAAGAAGTAGTGGAGCTATCTTCCCAACGGGCTTGTCCCCTCTCCCCACAAGCCCCATCGCCATGCCCTTTCCCACTCACAATACAAACCCACAAACACATGTGCCTGATGTTTAAGGGAACCTTCAGTGCAGTGAACTTCTTCCTACACTTTTATTTTAAAACGAAATCATTTGGGAACAGTTTATTTTTCAAATAAAAATATTGGATATATAATTTAGCTTCCCCTGGACAATCGTGTTGTTCCCCTTACATGTCCTCCCCCTTGTACTTTCCTGCCTGTAACTAGCACCTAGACGACTTTGGGTGGAGTGCGCTCCTACAAAAGTCAAATAAGTAAATAAACAAACGAACATTCAAACGTAATTTAAAAAAGTAGAGGAGCACCGCTGCCATCCACTCCCAACTGCTCCCGCCCGCTTCGACTACTGCCTTTATGGCAATGAGGCTCTTTTGGTAATAACTATGTGAGCAGCGTGAGGGGCAAAGGACACAACCCACTGTTTGCCCAGCGCGCCCATTGTGTCTATCAAAAATAATAGCAGTCACATGTTTAAATAGTAATATCTTTAGTTTAATTCGGATCTCGGGAGTAGCTGCCCTGAATGAGGGGACAATTAGATGGTGGGGGCAAGTAATTCCTGACACTAATTCTGAACTACAATTCATTTGCTAGGCAAGTTCATCAGATCTGTCTGCCACATAAGCTGTAAGCAGGTGGAAGTCATTAAGGCAGGGTAGTCACTTGGGGCCTGATTAAGAGTTTGGTGGTATTGGTGAAACAGCTGGTATTTTCGAACACCAAAGGTTTTAGCACTCTGCCAAACTACCCATTTCAGTTTTGAAACTGTTTTTTTTAGCACTTGCTTTGTGTAGAGGCAATTACCACCACACAACTAGTACCACATGGAGTAATTAACACGTGATAATTACTGCATGTGGCAATTACAAGACCCCATGGAGTCCTATGGGACTCCAAAATGGTACTATCAGAAAGGTCCACATGACTTGGAATCATGTGGGCCTTTCCGGAGACCCAGTAATTCCTGCAAACATTAATGGTAATTGAGTTTGAAGATAATACCGCCAAACTCTTAATCAGGCCGTCAATGTTGTATACGCAGAGGCATGTTCGACATCTTCAGTAGAGATTCAAGGCTACAATTCACTTTAAGGATGCAGTGACATGGATCAATGTCAATTAAAGATTACACATTCCAAACTGCCTGTCTCCAAATGGAGGCTAACAAGGCGGGACCGGAAAGAAAAGGTCGACCTATTCAAGATCAATAATGCAAAGGAAGCTTGACAAATGTGCCAATACTTGTCATGTAGATACAATGATGTTCTGGAGGCGTGCCTCGATGCAAACTCGTCCCATGCTTGCGAGAGTGCAGACAGAGCTGCATTCCCAGAGAAAGTGCATCAAGTCCTGAGCAAGGTAGATAAATGAAGGCACCTGCGCAGGGGTTATGCACAAACTATGCTCGGCTGTGCACATGCCTTGAAACGCCTCGGCGTGTTATAAATGAATGACTATGCGCTGACTTTGCCCTGCAAAAATACACTTTGCACGGTTCCATGAATCAGGGTTTGTGTCGGCAGTGCAAAGTCACTTTTCAGCAGTGCAAATACACTTTGAACCGGGCAAATATTCCGTGAATCAGTCTTAAAGAGTGTTTCTGTGTCTAAGGCACATGAAGATTCTGTTTTTAGTTTCATATATTGCTGACTCTTTTGCCCCCCCCCTAGCCTTTAAGAAAATTCCCCAGTGTAATCCCAATAGCTAAAAATAAAGTCAGCTTTGGTTTTCAGCTGCAGCAAAATAGGCCAGAGACAGACAAACAGATGAATACACCAGCAGTTACTGCTTCCAATGCATGCAACCCAGAAACCCGCTTACTGCTCAACACATCTCGCATCTCGGCGCCATTACCCTTCTTTGCATCATTTCAGATTGCCCAGTACCCCAATGTTTATCCTGCTGTGCTCCCGGGTATTCAAGTTAGACCTGCCATGCTCCCCGTGTGATAAGGTGTGCTCTACCTTGAGCCCCAGCGCGTGATGAGGCATTGTTGTGTGTGGGGCTAGGTTCATGAAGCTGTCCATTGGTCGTTGTCGTCCTGCCCTGTTCCTTATGGTGTGATACGATACAATATTGTTTGTCCTGCTATACACCTTAGGGTGTGATGCGGTACTGCTCTTGTTTGTTCTGCCAGGCTCCTCAGGGTTTTATAAGATGCTGTTGTTTGTTTTGTTGCCTGCTTAAGCGTGTTATTTGGTATTATTGTTGTTTGTCCTGCCATACTCTTTATGGTGTGATAGGATAGAGTAGTTGTGTGTGCTGCCATACACTTTATGGTGTGATGGGGTACTGCTGTTGTTTTCCCCTGCCATGCTCCTCAGGGTTTGATAAGGTAATGCTGCTGTTTGCCCTGCTAAGCTCCTCACGGTTTTATAAGGTAATGCCGATGTTTGCCCTGCTAAGCTCCTCAGGGATTTATAAGGTAACACTGCTGTTTGCCCTGCCATGCTCCTCAGGGTTTTATAAGGCAACGCTGCTGTTTGCCCTGCCATGCTCCTCAGGGTTTTATAAGGTAACGCTGCTGTTTGCCCTGCCATGCTCCTCAGGGTTTTATAAGGTAACGCTGCTGTTTGCCCTGCCATGCTCCGCAGGGTTTGATAAGGTAACACTGCTGTTTGCCCTGCTAAGCTCCTCAGGGTTTTATAAGGTAACGCTGCTGTTTGCCCTGCCATGCTCCTCAGGGTTTTATAATGTAACGCTGCTGTTTGCCCTGCCACGCTCCTCTGGATTTTATAAGGTGACCCTGCTGTTTTCCCTGCCATGGTCCTCAGGGTTTTATAAGGTAACGCTGCTGTTTGCACTGCCATGCTCCTCAGGGTTTTATATGGTAATGCTGCTGTTTGCCCTGCCATGCGCCTCAGGGTTTTATAAGGTAACGCTGCTGTTTTCTCTGCCATGCGCCTCAGGGTTTTATGAGGTAACGCTGCTGTTTTCCCTGCCATGCTCCTCAGGGTTTTATAAGGTAACGCTGCTGTTTGCCCTGCCATGCTCCTCAGGGATTTATAAGGTAACGCTGCTGTTTTCCCTGCCATGCTCCTCTGGATTTTATAAGGTGATGCTGCTGTTTTCCCTGCCATGCTCCTCAAGGTTTTATAAGGTAACGCTGCTGTTTGCACTGCCATGCTCCTCAGGGTTTTATATGGTAACGCTGCTGTTTGCCCTGCCATGCACCTCAGGGTTTTATAAGGTAACGCTGCTGTGTTCCTTGCCATGCTCCTCAAGGTTTTATAAGGTGATGCTGCTGTTTTCCCTGCCATGCTCCTCAAGGATTTATAAGGTGACGCTGCTGTTTTCCCTGCCATGCTCCTCAAGGTTTTATAAGGTAACGCTGCTGTTTGCACTGCCATGCTCCTCGGGGTTTTATATGGTAACGCTGGTGTTTGCCCTGCCATTCTCCTCAGGGTTTTATAAGGTAACACTGCTGTTTTCCCTGCCATGCTCCTCAGGCAGATGAGAAACTTTGCTGAATAAGTTGGGGGGGACATGACCTCTGAAGAAAAGGTGCCCCATTCAAATGAATGGGGACAACATAGTGTTCCATGAAAGTTGGGGGGGACAAACACCCCCGTCTCCCCCTAAAATTATGCCCATGCTCCTCAGGGTTTTATAAGGTAACGGTGCTGTTTTCCCTGCCATGCTCCTCAAGGTTTTATAAGGCAACGCTGCTGTTTGCCCTGCCATGCTCCTCAGGGTTTTATAAGGTAACGCTGCTGTTTGCCCTGCCATGCTCCGCAGGGTTTGATAAGGTAACACTGCTGTTTGCCCTGCTAAGCTCCTCAGGGTTTTATAAGGTAACGCTGCTGTTTGCCCTGCCATGCTCCTCAGGGTTTTATAATGTAACGCTGCTGTTTGCCCTGCCATGCTCCTCTGGATTTTATAAGGTGACCCTGCTGTTTTCCCTGCATGGTCCTCAGGGTTTTATAAGGTAACGCTGCTGTTTGCACTGCCATGCTCCTCAGGGTTTTATATGGTAATGCTGCTGTTTGCCCTGCCATGCGCCTCAGGGTTTTATAAGGTAACGCTGCTGTTTTCTCTGCCATGCGCCTCAGGGTTTTATGAGGTAACGCTGCTGTTTTCCCTGCCATGCTCCTCAGGGTTTTATAAGGTAACGCTGCTGTTTGCCCTGCCATGCTCCTCAGGGATGTATAAGGTAACGCTGCTGTTTTCCCTGCCATGCTCCTCTGGATTTTATAAGGTGATGCTGCTGTTTTCCCTGCCATGCTCCTCTGGATTTTATAAGGTGATGCTGCTGTTTTCCCTGCCATGCTCCTCAAGGTTTTATAAGGTAACGCTGCTGTTTGCACTGCCATGCTCCTCAGGGTTTTATATGGTAACGCTGCTGTTTGCCCTGCCATGCACCTCAGGGTTTTATAAGGTAACGCTGCTGTGTTCCTTGCCATGCTCCTCAAGGTTTTATAAGGTAACGCTGCTGTTTGCACTGCCATGCTCCTCGGGGTTTTATAAGGTAACGCTGCTGTTTTCCCTGCCATGCTCCTCAGGCAGATGAGAAACTTTGCTGAATATGTTGGGGGGGACATGACCTCTGAAGAAAAGGTGCCCCATTCAAATGAATGGGGACAAAATAGTGTTCCATGAAAGTTGGGGGGGACAAACACCCCCGTCTCCCCCTAAAATTATGCCCATGCTCCTCAGGGTTTTATGAGGTAACGGTGCTGTTTTCCCTGCCATGCTCCTCAAGGTTTTATAAGGTGACGCTGCTGTTTTCCCTGCCATGCTCCTCAAGGTTTTATAAGGTAACGCTGCTGTTTGCACTGCCATGCTCCTCAGGGTTTTATATGGTAACACTGCTGTTTGCCCTGCCGTTCTCTTCGGCGTTTTATAAGGTAGTGCTGCTGTTTGTCCTGTTATGCTCATCATTGTGTGATACAGTGGTACTGAGTCCCTGCTGTAGAAATACGCAGGCTGGCAATCTGTCATTGCTTCAGTGTTTGCCTAACCCTGTGAATTGGGGTTTTGTGGTTTTGTCGGGGTGTACAGCTGCCTGATATAACTCCCAGTCTTTGCTCTCTCAACATGTGCCTTCACGCCTCAAATTTTTGCTCACTTAGGAGTATGCATGCAGATGTTGGGACTTCGAAACAGCAGAAGAAAGGGGCAAGGCAACCCTCGCCATTGCCAGCCCCTGCCAGCCAACAAGGACAGCTGGTGAACGCTTCAACCACAGGAAGTTTCTCTGTCCAAAGGGAAGCTACCCTGCCTCCATCCATAGGAAGGCAACGTGCATACAATGAATTAAATATAATGCTCCCTGTTTTCTATTTTTACTGATTTGTGCACATAAATGCAGAGACAAATCACTATATTTCCAATGAGTGTTTATTTGCAAATGGATAACAACTGAAACAAATGTCTCTTGGTTAGGTCTTTAAGTGGTCAAAAATGTATTGCAGGTCACTGGCTCTGCAAGGTTACATAACAGAAAGGTTAAAAAGGAATTTAATTACTTTTTAAGTTGTTTAAAAGGCTTCAGATATGCAGCCCTTGACTTCTGCAAGAACACAGCTCTAGAAGGTTCCAATTACAGGCATTCAAGTGCTAATGTGTTTTTTTCATGTGCATAAATGAGGATAAATACTAGTTACATCTTATTCCTTTTACATAGCAACATATAAATGTAGGTACATACAGAAAAGAGGGCCACAACATAAATATGGATAGATAGAGATGACAATCGTGCAAAAATAAATACCATAGAAACACAAGCCTTAATTATAAAGAGCCATTACATGTTTGATTAAACTATTTTTATCTTTTGCGACACAAACCAAGTGTCCTATATCACCACTCTGTCGCAGGTCAGTGTAATGATTGGCATTGGCGAAGCAATAATTACGCCCCAACCCCCGCTAAATCCGGCTAAGGAAGATGTGCATGGAGCGCAACCAATGACAAGAGCTTATCTATTTAATAAATACATATACCCAATAATGCTGCTAGGCGTGCTTTTATTGCTGCTTTGCTGGACTGAGAGGTAGAAATTGAGGGACCAGTGATGTAGAAATAAAAATTGTCCAAGTCTGACAGTGGAGACATGACCATGGTCAGTTCACCTCTAGAGGAGGTCTTCGGGGAGATTGACTGGGTGGGGCCCAGCAGCAGAGGTCATTTCAATGGGGATCTGGGGGGGGCTGGCATCCGTTTTTTTGGGTCCTCCAAGCAAGGTCGAACCCTCGGGAACAAAGTTTGGTTTGTTATCGGCTCTCAAACAGAAAACCAACCACCAACCATCTGTCGTATAAAGCAGCAATACATAAGTGCAATAGCTTGCCCCCCGGCCCCTGGCCCATAGAATAAACATTAACTGGCCATTGCCCCGGGCTGAGATTGTATACCTAGCCCCCTGTTTCCACTGGAATACAGTACTGCGCCAATGGGACCTTATTGGGGTTGGTTCTACATAACCTAGCACCCTTGTCAGGATAACACTGCTTTTTCATCTGTGTGTTTTCCTAGTGTTGCAGGTGTATTTCTGCATTATCAGTATTGCCATCTACATGATAATGAACATCTTGGAGTTAGTCACTCAAAAAGTCTCCCTTCCAAGGTGTTGAAGGCACCTGATCCCAACACGATATAAAAACCAAACAAATAAGGGACGTAACCCTGTAGGGAATGAGACCAGGAGATGGATTGCAAGTTGAACAAAGTTTATATCAATAAAGTTTGTGCACGCAGAGAACTCTGCTGCTCCGGGAGCGCTCTGCCAACATTTACACAGGCATTGTAAGGACAAGAATCATCATTGATGACATCATATTCCAAATACACAACTCTACAATATTATTGGGTTAAATTATCAGTGCTAAATGGAACTGTAGGCGCTGACTGCGCAGGATTGGCTGTGGTGTGGGTGTCACTCTTGCAGCATGTGGGTCAGCTGGGCTCATCTCCACAGGGTGAAGGTCGAACTTCTTTCACAAGATGTCATTCTTCTAGCTAATCTAAATTAGACAATTGCCATTGGCATGCAAAGAGTAATGTTAGACATGGAGTCGTTATTCTAATGGAGGAGGCCATAAAATGTTGATCGATATATGTGCATTTGACCCATGCCTTTAGGGGGTCACGGGTACTTTGTGCCCTCGTTTCAGATGTCTTATCTTCGAGACGTTTATTCATGATCTGCTCCCCCTGGTCCTCACAATTCAAATGAGTGGTTAGATGGGTGTTGGTTTTGCAGAAGGATATATAGTCACACAGGATTAGGTATATGGTGGGCTGTTGAGAGAGGTCCGGAGGGGAAGGGTCATCCAGCAGTTACTTCAAAGTGGGAGAGAGGAATGTGGGCAAAGGGTCTGTAAGCTGTAATTTCCAAAGGTGGGGGTCGGGGTGGCATAGGCAGGTTTGTGGAGACAGATGGACGTGCAGGCCAGATCTTGCTCTGGTCACACACAGGCCAATGAGCTCAGAGGAAGAGAGAAGGATACTGAGTATTTGCAACAATACGTGGCCAAGCGCTTCCGTGAGAAATGGGTCTGAGCTGAGCTGCCATGAGGAGGTGGAGGAGGGGTTTAGCAGGGCTCGCTGGGCAGAGGGAGAGATATCTTTTGCGAAATCATAACAGGGCCTAGAAAAAGATGGTGTTTCTGGGTCACACAAAATGGAGTCTGTAGGTCTCACCAAATGTCTTTGTCTATCATCTTTTTGTGATTATACTATGGCCGAACTCTTAGAATCGATAGATAAATGTGGGAACGTCTCCCTCCACTTGGGGAAACGCAAGATCCATTTCACGTAGGAATGTCAGGGGGGTCTGGAAAGACCTTTCCATCCTTAAATCTACCCCCCAGACTTATAAGTAGCAACTGTACTGCAGTAGCACCCCAGCTTAGTTCACCATGGCTGTGCTTTTGGTCAGCGTTTGGCTAGGATACTGCTCTAATGCATGTCATCGATGTCAAAGTCTTCCCTTAAAACCTCCCAGGACTCACATTACATGCATGGGAATAGTTTAATGGCAGCACTAAACATGGTGGCAGCTTGGTGGTGGTTACACCTGAATGGCAAACTACAACTAAAGCTGAATGTTTGACAGAAAGTAGAAGAGGTCCCTGAGGGCATGACATCTCTACCAGTGGAGACGTCTCCTCGACTGTGCTGGGTGGTGCCTCTGTGATTACATAGACGTGTGACCAACGCAAATGCAATTCTCCCCCCTCCTGCCCCCCACCATTGCCACTGCAATCCTTTTTGGGATTACAGTGCTGGTGGTGGGAGCAGAAAGGCAGAACAGATTTACATCTGATGAAAGTTGGTCTTATCTGGGCACCAATTTAGAGCCTGGCTTTGCTTGACTTGGCAACACATATGTGGGTAGTATGGGCATGTGAGTCAATGTGATACCCCCATGAAGGGAGCCAAAGAGGCCCCCCCCGCTATGAATGAGCTGCACCAGGCACCCCTACACCAATGTCCAGCAGGTGCATTTTTGACAGGTGCTTTAGTGGTGCACTGATTACAATAAATGTGAAAGCCATGTTGAAACCAAGCCGTTTTCTGCTTGCCGTAGTGGTGAGTGAGTACGTTTCAGTGGGAATAAATGCTGTCTGCAGTGTTGGGAAACATTTCTCTTTACTGCACCTTTCCTTCCATTTGTATGGACCCCCAAACATTTTCCTTTTATTTTTTTATTCTAACCTGACTTTTTCCAGTGGAGCACAGCTTTCAGCCTGTGCGTTAGTTCATCTGTTATGGGAAACTTCAGTCACCCCCCATGTCACTGAAACCTCTTATAACAGATTGGTGTAAACCAAACTGTATTCTGGGAGTACGTGAACCCACCAAGTTTGGGTGTTGTGGTGGTTCAGAACATAAAAGAAGTTCTGACATTTGGAACAAGGAGTGTTTGCGCTCTCTAGCTGCCAGGAGACCAGTTCTGAGGATCTGGAGAAACATACAGGTACAGCCAGTTTGGGATTATGTATGGACACTAGAGCTCTATATGCTGTCCCCAAGACAGAAGCACACTCTCCACTAAGAGGAAACACCTTCGTAGGTCAGCTCTGTACAGAAAGTACAGTTGCCTTTTTGATCTCTCTGCAGGCTATGGAAACATATGCCTTGCAGTATATGCTAAGGAGGAGACAGCAATGGGTGCCTTTTCTGATCCTTACTTCAATGTAAGGACTACTGGATTTGTGGATGCAACTGACACCCGCAAAATGAGATTAGCCCCTGTTCTCAATGGGAAAATGAATCTCAGCAAAACATGTCTGGATGGCATGGCAGATAAAACCCGCTCTTGGAAGGAACAGGAAATAACTGAGGAGACTGGGTGTCAGGGCCTTCATGATAATCACTTGTCACTAATGGTGATGGTAACTATGTTCTTTGTTTTATTGCATTCTGCCAATTAATTTGGCCATCATAATGATGTGTTAAGACTGTGCTCTAACCTCCTGCACACCAAGAATCTTTGAATGAAAAACTTGTTTTGTATTTTTGTTGATTCTCGGTAAAAACAGTCGTGTATCAACAATTATGGATGCATGATTTATTAAATGCACTAAACAGCAAAATAAATTTTTAAGCTGAATATAATACCTATTTCTGTCTGAACTACTTCATGTACATTTTCACATTTGCAGTGTTTTTGTATTTCTCTGGACACAATAGAAATCACTTGGGCCTACTAGAATCAGAAAGTAGTCCCGCCCCTATAATGTTACACGACAGAACAAACCCCTCTTTGTTAACCAAGTATTACTAGCCCAGTGTTCTGTCGCTTAAGGGCCATCCCTCCAGTTACCACAATTTGTTCAGGAAGACAACTACGTGTCACACTGAACAGGAGCCATTGGCCTTCCTTGAGGGTAATGGTGTATATGGGGACAAGAAGCAACCTCTTGTCAGTGAAGTACTTTGTGTATAGATCTTGGAAACCCCACTTCCCAAAACCATGTGAGGGCTTTCCTGGGCCTCACTGGGAAACACAGGAGTAAAGTGGCAGCCTACAGCAATATAGCTGCCCCTCTGACTGCCCTCACAGCTTCAAGGGGACCTAAAGAGTTCTCATGCAGCCTTGAATCTGAGAAGGCCTTCACTGGCCTGAAAGATTCCTTAGGTCAGGCCCCTGGTTTAAGGGCACCTGTGGAAAGAGACATTTCATGGTGCAGACAGATGCCTATGACACTGGGATAGTTGGGAACACTCGCAGCTTGATGACAAAGGTGAGGCAAAACCTATATGTCACATCAGCTACAAGTTTAGGAGTGAAGAACGCAGGTGGCCCCAGGTGGAGAAAATCTGTTTTTCCATAATATGGTGTCTTAGGAAGTTGGGGTCCTACTGTGTATACCCCCCTTAAGCCTTTGGAGTGGTTGGTGCATATTAAGGGAGAGAATCCAAAGTGGCCCAGGTGGTCCATGAGCCTACAGGCCTTGAACTTCCCTATGGGGCCTAGGCCAGATCCAATATTTTGCAATTCTGATGGGCTGTCCAACTGGGATAACCAACTCGAACAGAGTACTCATCCAGGGGTGGTTTCGTTCCCCCTGTGCCTAGTCTGGAGAGTGGTGGGGAGAGTATTAGGAAAGATTTCTCTTTACTGCACCTTTCCTTCCATTTTTATGGACCCCAAAGTTTTTGCTTTTATTTTTGATCCTACCCTAACTTTTTCCAGTGGCGCACAGCCTACAGCTGTGCTGCCCTGGCCGTTAGCTAATCTGTTATGGGGAAACTGACACGTCCTTCAGAGTGTCAGTGCTGGTAACTATGTTTCCCTTAGTCTTTAACTATGTTGCCATTTCTTGGAAACGTTTTAATCTCTGTGCCAAGAACATTACAGTACCGTGCATAGAGGTTCTTTTGTTTTATGGCCCTAGACACACGCTCAAAGGATTTTTTGGTGATTGTACAAGTGTGCCTAGGATGAACTGTTGGCAGCAGTTTACTTTTATAGTATTTTTACTTCTTTCCAATGAACCGTATTGCGTTTACCGGGTTTGGCTCAAGACTGTGGCCAGTGCAGAAAATGGCCGTGCCACAAAGTCTTTTGTTCTGTCATTTCGTCATTTTGCCCCTTTGCCTTCCCCCAGGTCGAGCAGACATGGGAATTCCTTATTTGGAGATGCAATCTCCTGCGCAAATCGCAACTTTCATGGGCTATGTAATGTGTGCTAGAAAAGGATTGGGACTGTCTAATCCCAATCCACACTTCTGGTGCTAGTGTGCCTGGTATGCCTGATTGACTGGGACCACCGTAGACTGGCATTGGTCCATGTCTGGAGTGCATGCAAGAGAGCAGATCTTTGATTGACAATCCCAGATTTGAGCGCAAAACTAATTTTGGATAAGAGAAGGGGCTCTGCATCCATTCTAGGTTGATCACCTGAAGTTCCCTCCGAACTACAGAAGGAGACAAGTATCCTGAAATGCTGAAGCAGACCTGTGTAACTGCCAGAGACGTGATGCAAGGTTTGACTCCCTGAACCTGCTGCTATCCTGTTGAACCCCTATTTTTGCATCCATCACTGAAGGCCTGCATGGGCGCTTTGACCCTTTGGAGTAGTAGGAACAACTACTCTCAGCACCTCCTGATTACCCTCCCAAAAAGCCTCTTCGGAAGGGTTCCTGGGCCATCCAGCGAACTGACTAGCTTAAACCCGGGGTATCACATAGGCGCGTCGTCATTCTGCGTTGACACTCAAGACTTAAGGAATTGCCAGCTTGTGGTCGTGGGCTTTCTCCTGTCACATTTCGTAATCCTAGCTCCTCTGGTTTGCCGATTTAAGCGAGTGCATCATGCCACAAGTATTTGCAGTCCCTGTGTCGCCCATCTTTTACGGTTGTTGTAGGAGCCATGTCTGCCTACTCCCCTGTGCCATGAGTCGTGCTGCACTGAAACTGTCCTCTGTTCTTCACCGAGAGCTGAGAAAAAGGCTAATGTTCTGCCACAGATGATCATCCTGTCCCACAGCCACTGAGAGCCGGAGTGATGTGCAACTGCAGGGGTTGGACCTACAAGTGCCCTTGCCTAGACTGCCAAAGTTTACCCGTAATGTGCTGAGTGTCGGTGAGTACTTGCATCTCTTACCGGTGGCCCCCTGGCATAGCGATTGTTCTTTACGCACAAGAATTCATAAAAAGATACTCACCTTAGCTGGGCTAGCCCGCGCTCCCTAGATATTCCTGAAACTCGAAAGTCACTCTGCCTGCAAGGGTAGACCCTCCTTGAATAGTAGGACACTGTTCTTCATCACCTCAAGCCCCTTCCTGTACTGCTACAGCTCCCTGAAGAGGACCCTCTTTCTCTCATTATACTCGAACACACGTTTTATAACTTTGTAGACCTGGACTGCTTTAGTTAGGGATCTATTCTGAAGAACTGCCTAATGCTATATTTGTGTTAACCTACTCTTCTGTTACAGGTTGTGGCTGTGCTTTCCCATTTACCGCATTAGGCGAAACGTAATGGTATATATGTTAACTAGTGAAAGGCGTGTGTGGTAACTGTTCTGTATTGTTGTGGCTTATTCATGTTTAATCATTAAGGCCTATAATAAATGTATATGCATTTTTTATATACAGTTGTCTACCCGTTTTCTGTGGAGTTTTACTGTGTGTGCTCATAGTGTGCTTCCTATCACTCTCACCCCTCCTGACACTTAGCCTTTACCACCTGCCAGGCTACCGTGATTGGTCTGGCTTGTTCAGAAGGTTCCCCTGTTCCACAAAACTGGCGTGGCCTCCTCAACTTCTGCCCATCAGGTCAGAGTTTAGAAATCCATCTTTGCACGCAGTATCAGATGGTGGTGCATGTCCCAAATCCAGAGCCGGGATAGTAGATCTGCCCCCCTACAAGATATCCCCAATAACATGTCTCACAAGAGCTTCTCTAGTTTATTTATAAAGCACAAGTGTACCTGCAGAGGTGCACCATAGTGCTAGACATCATAAGTTAAGATAGATAGCTATTTTTTAATTGGAAAAAAATTGACACTCGATAAAGGAAGGTCTTGAGCTTCCTCAATCTCAATTACTGTTCGTCCTCCGTCCTGAGGAGTTCCAGAATCTAATTCCATAAATGTAATGTCTGTACCATGTAGGTGGGTTGGCTCCAAATTATACAGCATGTTTTGGGATTCTGTCACAGATTCTTGTCTAAGGGACAATGGGATCAACCAGGTAAACATTTCTTTGACCTTTTAGACAAAAGAATGGTCCTCCCTGATAGCTGGCCTGAAGAACGCTACAGAGGGACTTGATGGTAATATAGGAATCTATTCTACAGGCATCCAATGGAGTTGCTTAAGTGCCAGGCGGGTGAGCTACTGGGGAATGTCAGAAGCCCTCTGGACATGGACTTTTGCCCTTTGCTGCATCTACTGCAGTTGATATTTTGGAGGCCCAAATTAACTGTGTTACATAAGGCCAAGTGAGATGCTACAAATGCATTAGCACTTTGGACAGGATGTCCATAAACGTTTATTGTGCAATATCAAAAATCAGCTACTTGATACTTGCTTGCAGAATACTAGCAATGACCCTCCTAGTTAATCCCTAAATTCTATTTGCTATAGGAAATGTAACTAAACAAATCTTTGTTATGGACAACGATTCGCACACAAACCCACACATGCACGTGTGCATGCACACACACATACACACAATATATTCGAACTCACTTATGCATTTAATTAAATTAATTTTTGTGTTTAGCACTTTTATCCACGGATATTTCTGAGAAAAACAACAAAGGTGTTTTTCATTTACATAGTATATAAAAAAACAACAATGCAGAGTGAAAATATTTGAGAAGGGATAAAAGCTATTGACAGTGAATGTATTGTCTAGTTTGGACTAGTAGTGCACGAAAAGGTGCTAGAACAAATTGGTGCCTGAGGGCAGATATGATATTATATGATATGGCATTTTTAATGCACCTATACACAAGTGTTTCAAGGCGCGACAAGGCAAGGGAGGGGGAACAGAGATAAGACAGAGACAGTGATCTTACTAGGCCAGGTGACATGGAGATCGTGCAAGTGCAGTGGTGGGGGGAATACATAAATAAATAAAATAAATAAAGACAATAAGAAAAATGTGCGGCCAGCTGGTGGCAAATGCAAGGGTAAGGGAAGACATCCGGTGTCAAGTGCTGGTAAGGGGCTGTGGGGATAATGAAACAGTCCTCAAGTGCAAGGATTGCCAGGGGGGCGGTGCAGGTGTGCAACTGGTGGGGAGGGGACCTTGGCCCGAGATCAGAGGATAGCCAGGTAAACCAGTGCAGTTTCAGTTTCAACCAGGAGATCAGCAGGGGAGAGGAGGAGAGAAAGCAGAAGCAAAGAGGAAGGCCTTGAGGTGCTTCCGGAATTGGAGATGGTTCTCCTCATTTCTCAGAGAGGCAGGGAGGCTGTTCCAAGAGGAGGCCCCAGTAGAAGAAAGAGATCTACCACCAATTCGTTGCTTGGAGAAGCGATTGACCCTGAGGGAGTTGGAGGCAGATGAGCAAAGAGCTCGAGAAGGAACATATTTAGGAAGAGAGTTGAAGGTATTGAGGCCCCAGGCCCCAGAAGGCCTTGTGGACAATGGAGAGAGTTTTGAACTTAATCCTCGCCGCAACTGGGAGCCAGTGCAGAGATTTAAGTCCTGGAGATATACAATCCCTGGGCTTGAGGCCACAGAACAGTGTAACAGTCATGTTTTGGATGAGTTGCAGAAGGCAGAGAGTAGAGGCAGGCAGATTTAGAAAGGGGCTGTTGCAGTAGTCCAGCCTAGACAGAACCAGGGCTCTGGAGACAGTGAGCTTCTGGGGGAAGGAGAGGAAGGGAAGAATACCTCTGAGGAGGTCCAGCTGGTAGTGTGACTTCTTAGCAAAGTCAGAGATGTGAGGAGAGAAGCAGAGTCTAGAGTCGAAGATGACCCCAAGGTTTTTAGTCTCACAGGTGGGAGCAGGAGATTGGCCAAGAGAGGCCGGCCAGAGAGTGACAGGAAAGGGGGGAGCAGGTGTGCCAATGAGGAGAACCTCGGTCTTACTGGCATGAAGGCAGAGATTGTTGGCAGCACACCACTCCTGGATAGCAGACAAACAGTCAGAGATGAGAGAAGGAGAAGAGGTGGTGGAAGGAAGCGTGAAAATGAGTTGAGTGTC
This sequence comes from Ambystoma mexicanum, assembly GCF_040938575.1. Classification (NCBI taxonomy): domain Eukaryota; kingdom Metazoa; phylum Chordata; class Amphibia; order Caudata; family Ambystomatidae; genus Ambystoma; species Ambystoma mexicanum. Next base: position 923,891,990 of record NC_090927.1, on the reverse strand, counting down.
ATCGCATAGCACAAAAGGTTGAGCTGAAAGCGGCAATGCGGTGGGCAAGAAGTGCCAGGTATTGGTTGAACAGCCAGGGAGAGAGGTAGACCCCTGGTGAACACCACAGGTAGAGATAGAGATAGAGGAGAGGAAGGACCCACGTTGGACCTGGGAGGGCCGATCAGAGAGGAAAGAATGCAGCCAAGCCAGGGACTGATCAGTGATACCCAGGTTATCACAGAGACAGTTGAGCAGGATGGCGTGGTTGACCGTGTCAAAGGCAGAAGAGAGGTGAAGTAAGATGAGCACACAAGGGGTGTTGGAATCAAGGTTTGAGAGCAGGTCTTCATCGACGTTCAGGAGAGCAGTTTCCGTGCTTTTGGCAGCTTTGAAACCAGACTGATGGCCATGGAGACAACCAACAGATTCAGTGTGAAGATCAAGCTGGGAGATGGCCAGCTTTTCCAGGAGTTTTCCCAGGAAAGGAGTGATGGAGATGGGCTATAGTTAGCTGGGCAGGAAGGGTTGGCAGAGGGTTTCTTAAGAAGAGGGTACACAAGGGAGTGCTTCAAGGGGGAAGGAACGACTCCAGTAGCGAAGAAGTGGTTGCAGAAGACAGCTGGATGTGGGCTCTCTTCTTGGTGCAGACAGAGAGCTGGTATTGCCTTTGGAGTAGGCGGCAGGCCAGTTTGTCAGAGGATGTACCGGAAGCACGCCATTTCCTCTCAGCCACCCTGCACTTGCATTTAAGGGTGATAAGGTCAGAGTCATACCAAGAGTTGCACTTGGCTTTGGGCTTCAAGCGGATCCTCGTGACAGGGGCAAGAACATCGAGAGTATCAGATATAGCAGAGTGGAGCAGAGGGAGTGTTGTGTCAGTGTGTGAGTCAGCCACGGGTGTGGGGTGAGAAAATGGCGGCAAAAGCTTTAACTGATGCACGCGTCATGGGTCGGATAACCGAGAAGGTTGGTGGCAGTGCTGGAGTTGACTTGGCCTGAGGGATAGAGAGGATGAACTGGGAGTAAAGGAGAAAGTGATCACTCCAGGAGAGAGGAGTGGTGAGAGGGATCGAAAAGGGAAGGTCTGAAGAGATCAGGACATCCAGGGTGTGCCCTGCAGAGTGAGTCGGGCCAGAGGGGGGAATAGAGAGTGAGAGAGAGTCACAGAGGCGAACGAGAATGGAAGAATTTGTATGCAGGAAATGGGAGAAAGGGGTGGTGGACGATTTGGAGCCAAGGCCAAGAGGAGAGAATTGGGAATGATAGGAAATAGGAAAACGGCGACTCTCCACTAGGCAAGTAGAAACATGCAAGGAATACTTAAGATCAAATAACACAGAGTGGATAAGATTCATTTTAAGGGAAGAATAGTATAAGCAGGAGAAGCAACACATGACCAACGGCAGAAACTGAAATGCTGAAAGAACTAGCGTTATGAGCAGACATGTGATGCTAGAGTTGCACGCAATAAAAACATTAGAGATTTTATAAACTGAAAACTAAGATATGAGTAATACAGAGAGGGCTCATCGAATGTTCCGATAAATGCTGTGTGATGAACTGGAAGTCAAGAATGTCTATTTCACAAGGAAGGAAGCAGAGGCAATGTGAACCCCACGGATACTACCAGAGTTGTTACGCAAGCTGCGCATCAAGTATGATTTGCTGTTGTGAATGAGGGGAGGAGCCTATCATCTGCATGCGAGGGATCTAGAAAAACAAGCATGCAATGATCTGCATGGAACCCCACAGGAAAGAGAGGCTCTCAAGGAGACATGTCTTCTGGAGACATTACCTTTCATTCTTCTGATCTTCTCAGAGTTCGTTCAGCAGATCGCTGCTCTGTGGTTGGTTGCGCTCACGTGTGACCTTCAACTCTAATGACCCACTAGCTCATAGATGAATGGGCGTTCAATGAAGATAACTCAGGCTTTTTGCTGCACCCTGACCTGTGCATTTTAGAGCGCACGTTCACCTCCACATCAGCATCCTTGTCGCCGGACACAGAAAACTGATGTTTCTCTTTACCCAACTCAACGGTGCTCATTTTATTGACCTTAGAAGGATGAAAGGCTGAGTGGACCATGCGGTCAAACACAGATGCCTGCAGTGGATGAGCCACAGACCTGCCTTCCTCCTGTCTGAGGTTGGCTAGGCTAGGAGGTTGCAGCTCCAGGCCCAAGCACTTACCACTACTAGCGGGTTAAGTGCACCCATGGATACGCAGCAGAACCCAGAGCATTGCGATATCTAGAACTCTAGAGCTCCAGGCCTACCGCTGGCTTTTAGTTATCAAAAACATCCACCTTGGATTACATGACAACTGTATTCAGGGACCAGGTCATTTACCCGTTCGTTTCCATTCCTTGTACTTAACAAAAACAGAGGCTACGGCACACTCTGGGCACTGGCCTACCACTCATACCGTCATCTTTCCTAAACACTGTCTAGGCAAACCTTTACAAATAGACCTGCAAGGCGTGTTCTTTGCATAGAGGTCTTATGCAATTTGTTTCTGGCAATGAGGTGTAGCACGAGGGAAAACACTGGGTGGGGGAGATGTGAGTCGTTTTGAGTGGAACTACAAACTGCGGCTTGAAAGCAGCAAACGTGGGGTGGAACTGTGGGCAAGAGGATTTCTTGGGGGTAGAAAATAGACACATTGAAGAACGTGTTGTCAAACGAGAGTCTCCCTTTGCAAGCAGGACGCATTGAGCATTCTGTGATAAGAGGGTGTGACATTTAATAATTCATTTGAAGACTCTTGGCCAAGCGTTACTTTAAATGAAATTAAAGCGACACATCTGTGGCTTGTGAGTACAGCGTCACCGTTGATTTATGCGACACAGACAAGGAAGGGCTATGCTATGCTATGCTAGAGTATTTTTCTGAAGGCACTGATCCTGCCTGCCCTGATTCCTTAGCCAGCCATATTGCATTTGCCGTGCCTCAGAAATAGTCCCTATGGCATAAGGACTGGAAACAAATTGAAATAAAGAATAATAATGCATGTGGGAGAGCTCATCTCTTATGCAAGGCACATCCATTATTTAAAGATATGAAACGATGGAGCCTCATTAGGCGCACTTAATCATGGACGCGAACAAGAGCCATGCAAAGCGATAACAATATTGCCTGTTTCAGCCCAGCGATTAAACTCACACTCGAGCCTTGCTGGCACTGGACTTGCGTGCCTGCTGTCTGGGTTCTAGGCCTAATCAGTGCTGGCACTGGACTCGCGTGCTCTCTGTCTGGGTTCTAGGCCTCAGCAGTGCTGGCACTGGACTCGCGTGCTCACTGTCTGGGTTCTAGGCCTCAGCAGTGCTGGCACTGGACTCGCGTGCTCGCTGTCTGGGTTCTAGGCCTCGCCAGTGCCGGCACTGGACTCGTGTGCTCGCTGTCTGGGTTCTAGGCCTTGCCAGTGCTAGCTCTTGACTCGTGTGCTCGCTGTCTGGGTTCTAGGCCTGACCAGTGCTGGCACTGGACTTGCGTGCTCGCTGTTTGTGTTCTAGGACTCGCCAGTGCTGGCTCTTGACTTGCGTGCTCGCTGTCTGGGTTCTAGGCCTGACCAGTGCTGGCACTTGCCTCGCGTACTCGCTGTCTGGGTTCTAGGCCTGACCAGTGCTGGCACTTGCCTCACATGCTCGCTGTCTGGGTTCTAGGCCTCCGCAGCTGGGAGGCTGAACCCACCCTGCAGATGCTGTAACGCCGCAGACTGAAAGCGTGTCGCAGTGTTGGAGCCGCAGTCGTGCTCCGCTTCCGGGAAATCTGCCGGAGGTCATCATTCGCCACAGCAAATATTAATAACGTGGTATCACGCATTAGAGGGCAGCAAATTTTGAGCTTGACGCCTAACATTACGTTACATTATTACGAGCTGTATAGCAAATGGGCCGACTAGCCGCCGCCGCCACAGCGCTAAGATTTTCCATTGCGCGGGGCGCCGGCTCTGGGCCGTTTCCATGTGTGTACTCAATAGAAATGAAGAATGGAACCTAAATAATGGCTGACAATTAAAATGACAGATGAAAACTTTCCAACTGGAAAATATAGGGGCTTACATGTGCGCTCGGTGATAAGATTTTGCAACAGACAGCAGCGCTGCATACTGATGCTGGCAGCGCATTGAAACGGGGATTCAATATATCTCCCTGCGTCACATCCAAGGTATGTGTCAAACACACAAGGGAAAAACACATTTTGAAGCACTTCATCATTTATGCGTTCTGTGGGAGGGGGTGGGTGGCGATGGGCCACGTGGAAACAATGTGCTGTTTGTTTAGCAGATTTTGAATCCTTCTGTTCCTTTCGTGAGGAGTGGTGGAAAATTCAGTTGGTCAGTGACAAATGGCTTCCTTGGGCCTAGTGGCAGTCAGGTGGGTTTTTAGGGCTCATAGTGAAAGGCTTTCGGGGACATTCCAGTTGATTCTACTTTCCCGTTGGTACTGGACACCAGTGACTAGTTGCATCTGTTGGTTTTTGGTGGTATTGTAACTAACCCCAGTCCACCTTTCAGTGGATAACATAGAACGTAATTGTAACTGTTCAAATATAATGAACAACAGGGGTGAAGAAAGACTCACGGGATCGTAAAATCCCACTGGACAACATTGATCAGGTGGACATGATGGAACCAGTCAACCAGCCGACAATGCAGCCATGTTAGGTTTCCCTAAATCTGCTGGCTGCCCTCCGGCTGAGGTAGTCCTTTTTTCCGGGTGGATCCCACCACCATCATCAGGACTCCACTCACTGGAGCTCTCGATCATTGCAGCCTCGACCCCGACTCTCTGAAGCTGAGGCCAATGCTGAAGGCTGACTGCTTCCCTCCTACTCCTTCTTCTCCTCCTCTGTCTTTAGCCGCCCCCAATACCCCCCCACCCCCGCCCTAACCTTATCCTATGGAAACTTTCAGTGCTTGGAAGCGGCCTTGGAAGAAGTGAAAAAGCTTTACAGGAACACCACAAATACAGTGTAAATAAATAAATAAATAAATAAATAAATAAATGGGTAATGTCACTGCATTGTTGGCTCGTAAAGACCTGATTTTATTCCTTTCATGAGATGGCCATGGGGAAGTCTGACAGTGGGACACACAACTGTTCACCAGAAAACACTACAGTCGAGTGGCGATGTGGCGTGGGTTGCTCCTTTGTGTGTATTGTCACCCACTATTTCTTCAAAGCAAAGCAGGGGCCCTAGAAATGCTTTACACATATCATTTTGACTATTGTATTTCTCCTCACACAGGTTCCACATGCCGTATCATGGGTAGGCCAATTATGCACACACTTTCAAAATGTAACTAACAGACACAAAGACATATATATTTGTGACATGTTCTGTATTTGAAGTTTCCCCCAACCAGTTCTGCATTGTTGTAGTCCATTAGGCTTTTGCGTGTCCTTCACTTGTGTTGACATGTTGAGTATTTGTGTTGGGAGTAGTGGTTTTACTGGTTTGGCTTTGGCTACTAAGTGGAGCGGTAAGCGCTGCCCATAAGTCGATGCTATTGTCATGGGGGGGAGAGTGATGGTACGAGAGAGATGAGAGAAGGGACAGGGCCAAGGGTGTTATTCACCCACTCATTGGACACCCCTGGCCATTCCCTCATGGCATCTTCTGAAAGGCGATGGCTTAAGGGCAGCTCTAAACCAGCCAAACCAGCGCCTGATGTAGACAACTGCTTTAACCAAGCTTGCCATCAGCCACTTAACTTATAAGCAGCACGTGCGTCCTTGCACTGAACTTATGTGAAAAACAAGCATTGGCAAAGCCAACCGTTTTGGTTTTGTATGAGCATTAGCCATGCACTGCCATCATATGCTTAGCATCATTCGCCAACTGTTGACGTATTTTGACCAGGTGGCACCATTATGGCAGTATCCGGGGAATTTGGGCCCATATCTACACAAAAAAGCCACAACAGTTGGCTTTGCCACATGCTTTCCTTCAGCGTTGGCTTTCAGCCGCTCCGCCATTGGATGGAATGATGTTCCACTGGTATGTATTTGGCCTTGGCTCTAATGGTTGGCTTCAGTGCTCATTGAAGGAAGTCGTTGGGTTTCTTTGCTGCTTTTCCTCTGGTGGGTACCTGTTTTGTGTTCTGTGTTCATTCAGGCATGCAATCAATACAGCGAGAATCCCCTTGAATGTCCTTGGCGTGCAAGGAGCAAAGTGTTCTTGACCAAACACTGTTAAATAAAGCAACAAACACATCTGGCCACACAACCAAGTGCAAGCCTACGTGGGACTCTTTCTCAGCAATGTCACGTTTTGTGTATGCTATATGGTGTGGTATGAACTGATGTGTAAGAACGTGTGGCCTTCAGTAGGTAGCATCACCACAATGTCGTCGTTTCGAACTAAAATGTGTCACAAAAAAAGTTCCGGTTTAAAAAAAAAAGCAATTATAAATGGACCAGGTAGCACACCTAGGTTTGCTTACATGTCATGCATGTTTAAGGAGCACATGAAATAACATGCACATGTCGTTACTCTGAATCTTTGCTGAATGCATATTGTGTGTAATGCATGCCAGTCTTTCAAATCTGCAGAAGTGGTGGAAACTTCTGATGCTTCACCCCACATGCAGTGGAGGAATCAGAGTACCAATAACAACACGTGCAACACGCACTCCCTGCCCAGCGGCGGGAGGGGGCATCTATTCATAAAATGTAATTCTCCAGCCCTACAAACGTGGTCATTTTCTAAATGCTCTGCATTGTTGCCAAATCATTGTATTGAGCCAAAGGGAGATAAAGTGCTTTGAGTAAAATGACACATTTATTTGCTGTATGTATTCATTTATATTAAAGTGTTGTCCGGCGCCGGCCCTAGCCTGCGGGTATCACATTACCTTAGAGGGTCCAAATGTTCTGAAGGAGGGCGGCCAAACAGAAGTTAGTACAGTTTCCATGACCGGATGGGAAGAGAGGAAACAGGAGGAAGTGGCAGGAAGTCGGCGTGGCCGGATTAGTTAATAGTAGACAAGTGGATAAACTGGGACCAGCGCTCATTAATAATGCCTCCATGGGCTGGCGCCACCCTACCTAGCCCACAGAATCATCCCCCACACCACTTCCAGACCATCTAGAATGGCCCACGCCAACAGAATGATTGCACCCATCACACACAAAGTGCGCACTGGCGGCTCAAGCTTCCCCAACATGGCTGCCACCCACTGGAACGCTCGCCCACCAGAACTGCGGCAGATTGACTCTCACGCTGCCTTCAGGAAAGCCATCAAGACTAGGCTCTTTGTCTAAACAGATGCCTGAATAGCCATAAGCAGATGAACTCACTGTTTGCCTCCCTGGAATGCCGATTGTAACTGTTAACCATGTATTTTATCATTCTGCACCAAGTATTTTTGTGGGGCCGCATTCTTGGAACCCGTAATCATGCCTTCTTACATGTCCTTCATAGCGCCTCAATGCCCGAGGGCTGCAGTGCGCTCTATAAATATAAAAATAAAATAAATAATAAAATAAAATAAATTAATCCTGGATACACAGTGGACGAAAGGATGAGCCAATCATCCCAGTATGTGACTGATTCTGCGCCAGCATATCCAGCCGCTCAGGGGAATGAATCAGCCCTTAACATTAAATCTGAGCATGTAGTATTAGCCAACTGAAGTGTGCGCCTGTTATCACCATCAGAAGGAATAAAGGCTGTCAGTCAAGCCTCAGATATTGCTGACGTCACCTCCCTTTCAGAAGTACTAGACATTACGAATCCTCTGTGCCTCAGTGCCCCTTTCATCACTGAGAAAGCTAAAGCCGGATGAGGCTTACTTAGATGCAACCCTAGTCCTCAGCCTCTTCTTCGCCCACCTTCACCCACCAGTCCCCGGCAGCAGTGCAGGTGTCCCTGTTTCTGCACCACACCCGCTTCTACTCTCCATCTGCTCTCTCTTACACGGATGCGGTTTCAGGAGTGTCTGTGCTTCTCACCAGACAGCCCATTGCGGTCTGTGCTTCCTGAAAGGACACACACACATTCTACATTCCAGAAAACACAATATGTGCACCAAGTAAGCCACACACACACGACAATCGAACACCTGTCCCAACAGACATCAAACCTCACAACCCTACACCTCTGAAACGTACGTTGATAGCACAGCATCCCAGCGACACACTAGTCTCCTCTTCAGTCACCAATGTCTCTTTGCTCTTGACCATGAACACCTGGAAATGGACCCGCTCTCAAAGCTCAGGGACATTTTGGTCTGCACGCATCAGTACAACCGCAAAGCTATTTTGCATTTTCCCTTTGCCTGCAGTAACCTAGCTCACCCCCCTCTCGTTCAGATCTCCCAGAGCACCTGGAGGCCATGCAAATAACAGAGGGGTGCAGTATCAACCCCAGTAACATTACACGACATGTATCTACATCTGCCTACATGTGCCTCTGTGTGGGAACTCAGAAGGCCCAGGCAACATGCCGTTACCAACGCTATTGGCTTTGTCAGTGCTTGTTTGCTGTTGCTTTTGCCCATTCTTTCTTCTTTTCTTTCTTATTGCTCGAATGATTCCAGCTGGGAGACGGGAGGGGTTGTGGTCTAGGAACTAAAATGTTTTCAACAGACACAAAAGACAGCATTTGTTATCTAAGCTTCACAACTATACCAAATCATGTGATTCTTGACCAATCAAATTCTCCGCTTGGGCCTCATGTCCCATCTCCAAATTCAGATCTGAGAACATTACCACAACTCACTTGTAGGAGCCAGATATTTAACTGGACCTTTAAATCAGACACTGTTTTATGCACTGATAAATGTCTTTGCTCTGACCTTGGAACTGCTCTGGGGGTATTTGGCACAGTATAAAAGCATAGGAACGTAACATATAGCCTCCCCAGCATGGATGACCTGCCATGAGCGACACCGGAAGAGTCTTCAGATAGTCCAGAACAAGGCCCTGCGGGTATCGTCTGGAGCTCCAATCTTCACAAGGATAGCAGACCTTCCCAGAGACCTGGACATCGAGATGTTGGACGAACATCTAGCAAAGCTGAGTAAGAACTTCTGCCAAGGACTGGATCAGAACCCGAACCCTCTGATCAGAAGACTCACTGCCACCACTGCAAAGCCCTTCGACCGCTACCCGCGGCCCATCAGTGCGAAGACCCTGTGAAACCAGCCCTACTGTGACGAGACCACACAGACCAAGAAGAATACAAACCCATGACTACATACTCAACCCGAGAAGATGGAGTAATGAGGCTCAAGCCTCGGTATCCAAAAATCACTGCTGATGGATAAAAGACTATCAGCAAGAAGAAGAACAAGCGCTCGGATATAGCAAAACTTTTCCCAGATCTGTGTTTTAGTCGAATTCCCACTGGTCGAATACATTTGTACCCTTTTTTTTCCTTTTGCTACTGTTGAAAGTAGGAAAGACCTCGGGCACCGCCCATCATCCCCTCATCTCCTTCCAATCCAATATTTCCTGACCCCAAATGCAACAGGGCACCTTCAGACAGCTTCCCCAAGGGTGGAAAGAGAGGCCCGCAACGGAAGAGCGGAGGAGGAAGGGAGTCGCTGGAGTGAGCGGGAGTCATGTCCACAAAAAGTCAGAAAGAGGCAGGTTTTGGAGCATATCTTGGACATTCAGGAAGCTAATTGCAATAAAAGGGCAAAGATGCCTGGAGTAGCAAGTGTCAGAGCAATGAGTGGGAAAGGATCTTTCCGCAGAAAGCTTTGAGCTGACTGGTGCAGTTTACTTTGAGTAGCCCATTTGCAGGCGCATTCTTATTTAGAGCTGATCATCGACCTGGCTCAAAACATGGGCTCTGGCCTGACCTTTCCAGAGCAGGAGCCGGCCACGAGGCCCTGCAGCTGCTGGACCCCATAAAAAACCCACTCCTGAAGTGCAGACAGCACTGAAGAATCATGCTCACCTGACTTCCTGTCCCGGACTGCCAGACTTCCTGTCCCGCCCCATTCACTCATTGATTGGCTGGATCAGGACAGGAAGTTATGCGGACGGGACAGGATGTCAGCATAGCACACTCTAGTTGTGCAGCAGTGAATATCCCCCCCGTCAACATGCTCCTTTCCCTGCCCCAGCCACCTTTGCCTGCACGAACACCCAGAGACCCATATCACACCTTGGCCTTGCCCCAGCCCCCTTACCTCCCTTTTCCCAGCCCCCAGCCGCCTCACACTGCGTTTTTCGGCCCCAGTCGCTACACACTGATTTGTTCATCCGCTAGCTCTGTCACATACCTTTTCTCACCTCTAGCCCATTCACCCCTTCTCTGATCCCCCAGAACCCTCACACCCCTTTTCTCTGCCCCCTAACCCCTCCATGCCTCTTTTCTCACCTCCTTGCTCCCCTCACACCCCTTTTCTTACAACCTACCCCCTCACACCCGTTTTCTCGTCGCCTAGCCCCAGAGGAGTAGCCAGGATTGTCTAACAAGTGGGCCCTGAAGCTAATGTAGTTGGGCCCGCCGCTGTGACATTAATATCTGTAAATGCGCACACTGCGCTGCTGAGTGGGCATTTCCAGATTTTGGGTGGGCCTTGCCCACTAGGGCTCTACCCTGTCTACACCTCTGCCTAGCCCTGTCACACCCATTTTCTAGCCACCTCACACCTCTTGTACCGCCCCTCACACACCTTTTATCGCGCCTAGCCACCTCAAACCACTTTTTTTGGCCCCTGGTCCTGACACAGCCCTTCTGTCAGCCCCCAACCCCCTCATTCCTCTTTTCCTCACTGCCAGCCCTCCTCAACTCCTTTACTAAGCCTGCTCACACCCCTTTTCTATACCCCAGTCGCTTTGTATGCCCCCCTGCCCCTGACATAGAACCCCCCCTCGGTTTTGGTCACCCATTTCCCTGGCTCGGCTCACGTTTGGCCCTGAGAGCCAGCCGAGAGCCTCAGGCTTAGCCCTGGCTTGCCCCTAGCCAAGAGATCCCTGGCTCTTCCAGCTCTGTTCTGATTTTGACTGATGTCCGGGGAGGGGGGGGCACTGGAAAAGGACTTCTCGCAACTTCTTCCCACATCAGGCTCTTCTCCAGCTGTGCCTCCATGCCAGGAACTCGCGTGTTCTGGGGACGCGTTCTGGGGCACACCGCTTCCAGAACCGCACAGAGCTGAAGGTCCCAATGACTCTGCAGAAAGTGTAGCTGTGCGGCCATATTGTGGTCTCGCCTGGGAGCTTCTGCGTCACTCTTCACCTGGCTCAATCCGCCATCTCCCAGGATTCCAAGGTATCAGTAGAAAGCCATTTGGCCGAGCGGAAAACCAGAGAGGACGCAATGATTCTATGCCTGAGTGCGAGAGCCTCGGGAAGTAACACTTCGAAGGTCTCCTTTACGCAGCCATGCAGAGAATCTCAGATGCGTCTCCACCGAGACAGCTCTGTATGGGTGAGGGAGAGCCTGGCTAATGGCTGGGCAATGGGACCAGGGCTTTTGTGGGGACCTAATGGCCTTATATAAACGAGGCTGATGGGTGTCTGATCAGCATTTGATAGTCAGCCATGATCACACAGTGTTTTATAAACCACCACCAATGTTTGTTTGTTTGTTTATTATATTTCTATAGCGCTATATTTCTATAGCGCTCCGAGCCTGGGAGTATAAGGGCGCTTAGTACAAGTTAAGAGGCACAGTACATGGTAATAATCAGTAGTATTAGTAGATCAACAAGTATACATGATATATGTACATATATATATATACAGAATATACAGACAGTAGAGGTAATAGCAACCAATAATGACAGAAATGAGCCATGTGCAATATGTACAATTTATAGCTGAGGTCTAACTTGAAGGTTGACTTTTTGTCAGAAGCCACCCAATGGCAAGCTTCCTGAACGATTGGAAGGATTTGGACGCCTTGATATTCAGTGGCAGGGTGTTCCAGAGTTGGGAGGCGAGGACAGTGAAGCTCGAACCTCCGGCTCTTTTAGAGTTAATCTAGGTACTGTGAGACATAGGGTGTTGGAAGATCTCGTAGTTCTAGGGGAAGATTTCAGAGTGAATTTGTTAGTAAGGTAGGGAGGGGCTAGCTGGTTGAGTGCTTTTTAGGTAAGGCAGAGGGTTTTTAGATCGATTTTATGTTGGATGGTGAGCCATTTGCATGAGGTTCTAGTGGCAGAGATGTGCTCACGCCTGGGAATGTTTAGTGCTGCCCGTAGCACATTATTCTGAAGGACTTAGAGTTTGCTAATTATCGCTTGATTGGCACCTAGGTAGAGGCTATTACAGTAGTCTAACTTAGATTGTATAAGAGCTCTAGCTAGTGTGAGGCAACTGTTAGAGGAAAGAAATGGTCTACAAGCTCTAATTAGTTTTCCTGTATAGGCAGTGGCTGAAGCGGTCGAGTTGACTTGTTTGGCGAGGTTGGTATTAGCATCGAGGTAAAAGCCAAGTGGTTTTACATTTTTGGCAACCGGGATAGTATTACCATCGGTTATGATGTTGGAATAGTTGGGACTTAGTTATTGTAAGTTTTTGGGTGAACCAACAATGAGCAGTTCAGTCTTTTCGTCATTCAGGCAGAGGCCATGTGTGGCCATCCATGCCTGAATGACGGAGAAGATTTCATTGATCCTGCTTACATCAGTTTTGTAGTTGCCCAAGATAGTGAGGAGTATCTGGGTGTCATCCGCGTAGTTTGTGTAGGTGACACCCTGACGGTCCAGTTTATCAAAGAGGGGCTTTGTGAAAATATTGTATAAGGTCGGTGAAACACATGAACCTTGAGGGACACCGCAAGTAATGGGGATAGGGTGTGCTGCTGCCACCGGAGAGAAGACTCTCATGGTTCTATTGGCCAGGAAGGACTGTATCCATGCGACAGCAGAGGGGGAGAAGTGGGCGGCAGAGGAGAGGTGATTACAGAGAATCTTATGGTCAACCAGGTCGAAGGCAGCTGAGAGATCTAAAAGGAGTAGGATGCCGCCTTGCCCTTATCTTTGATTTCGTCAATCTGGCTTTTAAGATCAACAAGGGCCGTTTCTGTTCCATGCTGAGGCCAGAAGTCAGACTGACGCAATCCAAGTAATTGGTTAGACTCTAGGTAATGCTGAATTTGCAAGTAAGCAACTCTGTCAAGAATTTTTAACTGGAAGGGAATGGTTGTGATAGGGCTGTAATTAGTAGGGATGGCTGGGTCCAAGGTCTGTTTTTTTAGTAGCGGGAGGACCTGTAACGCTCACCTGGCTCCCACGGAGGCGCTGGTCTGGTTTGGGTTGCTGTGGCCTCTTCAAGCGTGTTGCGCAGAATTCAGACCACCGATTGAACAGGACCCCCAAATCTTGCTTGTCTGGCTCGTAGGAATATCCTTCTGCAGATGAGAAAGGGGATTAACTGCTGAATAGTGTGCTTGCTCCCCCTTTTCCCCCTTCGTTTTTCTCTGACTTCCTCCAAAACCCCCGGTTTAAGCTCACCTTATGGTTTGGAAGGATGCACTCTCCATCCTGCTTCTGGTGCAGGGGCGCGCGTTCGTCCAGTTACTTCACTGGTTTTCAGAATGGCGCTGGCAAATCCACTTGACTTTTCTGAGCGATACGCCGTAAGTAGGAAGATGCAAAAGTTCAAGTGTGAGCCTCCTTTTATGTTGTTTTTCCTAACCTGTGATCTGTCCTTTATTTCAGGTGCAGAACGAAGGCGATGCGTTGAGGGGTTAAATTGCCAGTGGTAAAATCAGGTGAGTTAGTGCTGAGGGAGACCCCTCTAAATGTCTTTATAATTCCCCAGTAATGTCTTTTGTCCTTTCCCCATAGGGGCCGGGGTGCGGTACCTGCCAAAGATGCGGCGCCGACCCGAGATGTGGAATGGTTCACCAAGAAAAGCCAGTAAGTAATATGGCTGAAAATTCGGCTTTCCTCTTGTGTTCCCTTGCTCACCTTTTGTCTCTTCTTCTCTCCCCTAGGTGCAGGGATGTGGCGACCGGTGCTGAGAGCCGCGATGAAGCCGGGCGGCGTCTCGGGAACAGGTGAGTGAAGTGCGGCGCTGCAGCGAGCAACGCGGTGCTTTTAAATGGAAGTCTTCCTTCAGGAATGCTGGCGTGAATACTGGCAGGTAAGAAGGTTGATTAAGTTCTTGGTTTTCACCTTTCTCTTCTCTTCTTTCCTTACAGGTGTTCCAGGTTCGAGGCGGGCGTGGCTGGAGTCCAGGTGCAGGAGCTGACACGGTGAGCGTTCAGCTGCTGGGATGCAGAACAACGCGAAGCATGTGTGGCTGTCCGGGCGTGGCTTAAATAGCCTTGGAAGAAGTTCCAGGTGAGTATTCTTCCACAGCCCCACCCAAGTAACAAAATAGTTCCTTCAGAAAAATAGTCCCTCCTAAGCCTCATTTGGCTTGGTTCTTCATGCAGCATGGTCTGCATCAGGTGAGTATGCAGCATGGTCTGCTTCAGGTAAGTGCACCAAACACTTCCCCTTATGAGCCTGGCGCCTATGGCGCCAGGACTGATGTCCAACATGAGCCTGGCGGCAACGGCGCCAGGACAGAGTCCAAAGAGCCCCTATAAAGGGCCGCTGGGCTTTTACCCGGGGGCGTGATGCCTGCTCCCGGGGGTGCTGGGCCTGGCCTGGTGCTCCGGGGGTAGGCATCATGACAGACCCATGACTGTTTCAAGTTATTGGGTACCGAATTAGTGGAGAAAGATTTGTTTATGAGCTTGGAGATAAAGGGGGCGAGATCTCTTGCTGTGTCTTTTATAATCTGTGCAGGGCAACTGTCCCCTTTGCAGTTTGATGGTTTGAGGGAGGTTATGATTTTTTGCACTTCTAGAGCAGTGACTTTTTTAAAGGTGAAGCCATGGTTGGTGTTAGGGGTGGTGGGTGGGCTAGGGATAGTGTTAGGGATAGTGTTAGTGGTGGTGGTTGAGCTGGGGGTAGGGGGGCTAGGGAGTTGTAGTCTTTTGTTTTCAATTTTAGTTTGTAGGCCAGTGATTTTGTTCGCAAGGGCATCTTGGATACTAGTGCACCAGAGTTGGTCCTTCACGGTCCTTCAATGTTATATTTAAAATGTAATTGAATAGTTTCACATACATTTCACTAGCATTTCACACTAACATACCACAATGCCAACAAAACTCCCCCCCCCTTTTTCCCTTCCCCACTTGACCGTTCCGAATTCTAGTTTAATTGAATAGTTTCATAGTGCATTCTGAGGCAATGGTTTCATGGGGGAAATCGGCTTTATTGCATGACGTGGATCACGACGCCGTCTTACGGCACAGGCATGATTAAAACAACGCAGATTACATCTTTCGACTCACTGTTTAAAACACCATTTAAACGTCAAATGCTAAACCTTCCCCGTTTGCAATCTGCGATGGGTGTTGATTTGCCTATTTCAATTAATATCCTGCCTGAAGCAAAAATGCTGAATACCTGCGCTGAAGAGATTGGCCACTAGATGGCGATGATTTGAAAGTTAAGATTGTGCCGGCGTCGATGTGTACATTTGAGAATAAAACATCTTGAAACAGCGAATCAAACACAGGCCCATTTTTTTAATGTTCATTTCACTCCCGAGGAGGCGAACAAAGCCAACATAGGGTAAAACCCATGGCTATTGTAATAATGCCTTGCTGGAAGCTTGCATAGAAAGCAACCTTCGCTAACTATTGAAGGAGCATTAGTTGAAGATCAGAGGTGAGATGTTCATGTTAATTCAGGCACGTATTGGAGAAATCTGCTAAATATATGTGCATACAGTATAACGTGTAGTTTGTGTGACACCATTTTTAATGTCATGATACCTCGCCATCTTTAGTGACTTAGGCATGGTGAAGGTCACACACAATTTGCATGATGCAAACCGACTTTATCCCGGCTTTATTTGCAGAGAAGCGTGTGTATTGACTATTAGCATGGATTGCGTGTATGCTTTTGTGACGTGTCATGTGTGAAGAGGGTGGCGATAAAGCTACTCAAGAGTTAAGGGGTCGCTGGCGAGGTCTCACCCGCAATACACAGGTTCTCATTCCCACCGGAACGACTCAGCATTTCATCCATCAAAGATCAATATATTGAGCACCATTAAACAGAATAATAATGACACCTGTTATTTATAACCATAACTGTTCTACCAACTGCTGCTTATTATGACTTAAGCAATAACCAATCGTTCCACGGGCTGGAACGGGTGTTAGTGGCCCGGGGCCCGAGTTAAAGGCCTGAGCGTAGCCCCTTGTACGCTCCTGTGGAGGCAGGGCTTTAAGTGGGCCGGGGCCACACCCCCTGAGGAGAGCCCTCCCTCGATTTCTAATCCCACTTAATGCATTGTGGAGGTGTGATGCGCCGCGGTCAGCACAATACTTTTCACAAACGTTCAGAGGCATAGCATAAAGAGGACACCACCACAACCAGATCAGCTTTTCCAAATACGCCTGACGGTGGGTATGTGCTCGTTCCGCGTGCTGTCTAGCAGCACATCTCATTTACCCCTCGAACACCAAGTCGCACCCCAAAACCCCAAAATAAATGCATTGAAACAAGAAACTAATAGACGCGAGGCAAAGAAAACCATGAGGTGCCTGCATGAGCAGCGGCAACGGGTGCGTGCCCGCCCACTCAACTGGTGGACATGTCTAAGGGTCCGACACACTGTGGCAGGCAGCTAACACTGGTCGCCACGGGCTGCTGGTCGACTTCGTCTTCCTACTCTTGTTACGCACTTGAAAACTTGCCGTGACCAGTCCACTATCGGAGTAAAGTGTAAAGCATATTTCTCAGTTAGCTCTGCACTTACCCCCCCACCAGGGTCGGACTGGGACAAGAAATAGGCCCGGACACCCAAAAAAAAGTGGCCCACACCTCACCTCAAAAAAGTGGCCCACCCCTCACTTCAAAAAAAGTCGCCCACCCCATGCCTTAAAAAAAGGGGCCCTCAAACCATCATCTGACCGTGAATTGTGTCAATTCATGACTTTACAGAAAATCCTACTTATGGAGGGTTTGTGTGTCTGTTACATTACAACACAACTCATAAAATAACATAACGCTGCATACAGTTCTGTGACAGGGTACACAGCTCCGAGACGCAGGAGTGCATGAACAAGACCCTTCACCCCTTGACAAAACAGGAAGTGGCATCAAATAGCATTGTTCCTAAGGACACTACGAAAAATAAGTTATGATTTCACTAATGTGATATACATTTTATAGAAGAATGGATCACCATATGTAGCATTAATATCTGTGTGTATAGATCCATATTGTCAAATTACTGTGAATGCAAGCAGATGTCCAAGGCCAAATGATAATATGTTATTGTATAGCACTTACGCTTAACTCTTTTTTTATAGAACAAATATACATGCAATATCACCCAACCTGTGTTGGTACTCATTTATCGACCTCAGAAGGATGGAAGGCTGAGATGGTTCGAACCTGCAACCTGCAGATCTCACACTCGTCACAGCAGTGAGTGCTCAACCCAATGAGCTATCATAACGGATATAATAAAATGAGCAAAGGTCTTGATATTCTGAGGCACCAACAGGCAGAATTAGCCCAAGACTAATCTATACAGAATTTGTTCCACTGATAAGAGAAATGGAGTGGTAGATTGAGACTTCGGGAGCAATGTCATTGTCCTGCTTAACAATGGATCTGACCAATGTCCTGTAGAAAGGGCAAACCAACCCCCAATTGCTAGCCTGTGTCACCACACATACAGCACTCAACAGGTGTAACTATACACACGGAAATAGCCCCGGTTTCCATATCGTATCTGCATCCAATAACAAACAAACGGTAAATGTGCTTGCTAGAAATGTGAATAGCAGGTGGCATTGATAAACATACTTATGGAATATGCCTCTTTTTTCATGTACAAAAAACAAACAAGTGGGTATTCAGTTGTGACTCGAGCATCACCACTAGCAATAAAATCCATGAAGGCTGAAATGCATGCGAATTTGCTGCACAGAGGATTTGGAGACAGATGCACACTTTACCACTGCACCCAGCTCCATGCTGAAAAGGCACGAAAGTCCCTCGATTCATAAAGTACCCCTCCGCCTGGATCAAAATAAGCGGCTTTAAGCCTATATATGCGCTGCCCTTCTGACAACAGCATTAAGCAAATAAGCACACATTATTTGTGATGCCAACTATCGCTTAAAAACAGTTATTAAATGCAATCATTTTCAACAATATCCAACAGAAAGCACTGCAGTGGAGGTAGGCCTGGCGCATTGCATATATTTTTGTGGTGTGAATGTGAATGCTCATAAAATCAGTGTAAATCAGAAAATGTGGGCATAGCATAAGTACTGGTACCAACACACATTTCTGCCAATGCCCTACATACTGACTTAGAGCACTATCAGGAGGGCCCACGTACAGCTTCTGAAATTCACTGCACTCCTGAACTGAACCTATGCTATTTCAGCACTAAAAATTACACACAATTCTCAGAACAATGACACATCAAATATGTATGTGAATAAGCGCAACACAAAACCCTGCAAATGCATCCCAATACTGCTGGCATTACGTCATGCTATTCCAATACTACGACCTGCACAGAGCTCTGTGAATACACCTCAGCCATGATCTACAGGCTACAGCACTCCCACTAATCCAGTACTGGGACCCAGAAAACACAAACATCTGTCAGTGCACCTCCATCCCGACCTTTAGCACATGTGTCATCAGGCTCTATTCCACTCATGGTGTATAATACACCAGTCCACTATTGTCTTTACTTTGCATTCTGGTATTTGCAGTCCTTGATTTTAGGGCGACTACAAGTTCCAAATTGCAAAGTAAAAACATGCATGCCAACATTATCCATTACATGTGGTCATTCATAGCCTGGTCTTGTTTTAACCTTGATTCTGGGATTTGTAAGGGGGGGGGGGCCTGACTACAAGTCCACGAATACAAAGTTAAAACCGAGCGGACTAGCATCTCCTGAATGGAATAGATAATGTTTGCAAATATGGAAACACTTGCAATAGAATTACAACTTCTGCATGGAATGGGACATATTGTCATGTATGCTTGTATACATCCATTCTAGGACAAAGACTACACAGAGCACTGCCAGTGCTCCTCAATCCAAACCTACAACAGGCCTTGCGATTCCAATTCGGAAAACAACCTCCAATTGAATGCGAAGGTAACAGGAATTGGATGTGAAAGCAGCAGAAACAAACTCGAAAATATGCTTTTTCCTCTTGTTCCCTGCTGTTAGATTTTTTTGTTTGAATGTATGTTAGCAACAGTCCCTCTCCAATGTACGGCTCCATGGTCCCACCCCTCCCACAACAACACACGCATACACTCGCGCTTAGGCCGCTACCTCCCACACTGCGCTGCTCCTTACCTGTCACGGAAGGAGGGCTCTAACGGGGATAAACCCTCAGACCTCCTGCACTCAAATACCCCCATGGTCCACGTCGGAGGTCTGCTCGAAAGCAGAGACCCTCATCTAGTAAGTTCTCTAGGGGAGAAGTGCGAGGGGATTCATGCTGTGAAGCACAGGGAAAGGGAGGGGGGTTTACACTGAGGGACTTGACAGTGAGACGGGCTGTGCAGTGAGAGGGGTTATTATTGTAGGCGGTGGGGCACGCAGTTGCGAGCAGTTGCAGGATGTGTTATTTTTTTACCAAAAACTGGGAGTGGGCCGGGCTGACCTCGGCCCGGCCCGCTCCCAGTGTTTTGTAAAAAAAGTAACACTTCCTTCACTTGCAAAGTGGCGACTGGCGCCATGGTGTCTCTCGTGCCGACTCCCTGCTCATGCAGAGCAGATCAGAGTAGGCAGGGCCTGCAGGCAGCCCTAAGCCGGCGCGTGACTGACCCAGGCATAGGCTGGAAACTGGCCCCTCACCCGACGCCCACCTCCAAATAATTTCAACCCAGCCACGGGCTGATGGGCCTATCCAACCCTGATTATGTCATGCCAAATGATTGTAGTATTTCATGTAAATACTAAACCACATTTTTATAATGATCATTTTTTTTTTTAAAACAGCCCATAATTAAAAACAAAACAGCCCCTCGGGGAAAAAACTGGCCCCCAGTTCGCAAAGGTCATCGGCCAGTGGCCGATGGACCGATACGGCCAGTCCAGCCCTGCCGCCCACTGGTTGGCTCTTGTTTTGCGAGTGCTTTGAAGCCTTGCAGTTCACACTGTGCACTCTGGACGTTTTCATTCGTGCCTTCACTCTTTTGGCACTGTCTCCCTGGGCCGGGAGCACTCTGTGCAATGGGGGACTGACCCTTTCCGTGCATGGTAAGTTATTTATTTAATATTGTTTGAAAATGTGTATTTGTTATAACAGGGACATGTTTTCCCAGCGTCATATGCTAACTTGTACCTGGCAGTAAAGGCAGGTAGCTATCAACGAGGCCCAGACGTGGTACTTGGCAGCAGGGAAGGACCCTACCACAGTGTGTGCCGTGCTGAAATGGTCAAACAGTGGGCGAGGCAGCTCCGAAACACGGTGTGAAGCGCCGAAGGGCCACCTCACTTCATCCGAACGAACAACACAGGGCTTGGAAAAGTGATCCGTGAGAGCGAATGAACCACTGAGAAACAGCAAATAGGGACTCAGGGGTGGGGGGAACAAAGGGGTGTCTCGGGAGGATAGCTCAGGGGCAACGTGCTGGCCTAGGAAGCAAGACGACACACAGCAACACGGGTTCGATCCCCGAGTCCGTGCTTAGAAATCTCTGGGTATTAAGCACGTTAAAAATAACCAACAATTTCATTCAAATTACATACGCAGATGAGGCCCTTTAAACAAACGAAAGGCCTTGATGCTTTTTGATTGAGCTGAGCATTGTACATGTTGACCAGTAGGTGGCGAGCATGAGGGCCTTTCACATGTTGAATCCAGTCTGTGAAGCATTCGTCACTAGGTAATCCAAAGACGTGCATGAGAAGCAACATTTGAGCAAACTCAGAAAACTGTAGGAGTCTGATCATTCAGAGGGTCACAAAACATGTCGCTAACTGGCAAAGGGAGTACCAGCTCCGTCGCACGGAGCAGGTGCAGCACAGGGAGCAGCAACAGCGCCCGCTTCCATCTCACACCGACTAGGTGCAGCACCTGCCTGCCTGCGCACAGCAGAAGCCCGTATCAGTGACCCAGAAAAGTCAGGGAAGCCGACTTCACCAGAAGATCATGGCTGGCACCCCAACCCCGGTGGATTCTGGGCTTATGTCAGGGAACACCACTCCCTCATGTTGCGTGAGGAGAGGGGTGCAGAAGCAGAAAGCGCTCTGCTAAAGCCCAAACCCCGGGAGGAGCAGGTACTAGAGGAGCAACTGCCTTGCTTTACTTTGAGTGGGTGCCCTCGAGCTCCCAAAGCATGTCAGGTCCCTGCGACTACTTCGTGGAGAGAGATATCCGACTCAGCCACCAGCTGCCATGATCCATGGTGCGCCCTGTCTGGAATGTTCTCCAGGCTCCAGGGAGGAGGCGATCAGGGGTCCTTTGCTCACCTGTTGATAAGCGGTGATTGAGCCGTCAGACCTAGCCCGCCCGGAGAGGATTTTGACAATCTTGGCGCGCCTGCTGGAGTTCTGCTCTGTAGTACTCGCTCAAGCTGGGGGCCTTGTGACGTACAGCTGAAGCATTATAACTGATACCGCAGCAGTAGCAATGCCATTTTCTTATTGTAGGTCAGTATTGATGCCACTACTTGCCTGTGATAAGAAATTCCAGGTATAGCAGGTTGCCATGTATCATAGTTGACTACAAGGATGGTGGTTGCTTTTCAGGACGGTCTTTCTATTTATTTATTTATTTATTTATTTATTTATTTATTCATTCATTTATCTATTTTTATTTATTTATTTATTTATTTATTTATTTATTTAATTAATTAAGAAGTTACCAGGTTTGGCTGCATTTGGATTCATTGGGCCTGATTTAGAAACGCATTTTACGATGGTGTAATTCCATTGAACAACGTTTTTGTAAATCAGGCCCCTTGAGCATTGTTTTCCTTTTAGGGTTTCAATCTCATGGAGAGTGTCTCTGTCATTTGCTTTGGTAAATTGCTCCAGGATTAGAGAATTGTAAGCAGCGCTCGTTGCACTATAAGAAAACAGAGCCAGGAGAGAAAGTCAGCCCTGGGTGCTGGAGAATGGGTGTCTGCTGTCTTGCACGTATTGCTTTGGAACTAGAAAAGCTTTTCCCGGCTCTGTCGGAAATAGTTCCTCTAAAGATACTTGTGGATTTAGTGCAACGGTGCAGCATTGAAAGTGTAAACAAAGTGTAAAAAGAGGAGAACATACTGACATTGGGTCATATTTTTACATCAAATAGATGTATTCTATCCCATGGCCAGCATGGACCGTGGAAACACATACCAAACGTGGGAGACGAAGCAAGCTGCCGTGTGGAGTGATGGAATAGTGAGGGAGCTATTGCCGATCTTCTTGTGAGCATTACATTCCCAAGGAGGGAAGTTGATCATGAGCGAGAGCCCAGACGATTATTTATTTATTTTAATGTGATATAGTTTTAGTATAAACATGTACGCATGTACAGATAAACATGTACAGATAATTGAAGGAACAAGGGTCAAATCATTTTACTAAGGGGTTGATTTCATTTTTGAGCTATTACAGCTATTGACACCAACACCAAAAACTGGCACACAGCCCGCACCACTTTTCAACTGGCATTAGCAGACTGCCCTGTTTCTACCGTATTTTCTAGAAGAAAATCACACACACTTGAAACCTTATTCAAGTCGTACTTCTCAGCCCTGCGATGGGCTGCATAACATATTATATTCTCTGTTTATTTGTGGCCTGGCAGTAGAAAGTGTGCGAGGTCTGTTGCAAGGGCCGGAAGTAAGGGCAGCCATGTTTGAGCCCAGGGGCTGATTTGAAGTTCCTGTGTTGTACTGTCCCCATTACCTCCTTGCTCGGCTGCTAGGGCTGAGGAGCAGAAAAGGAAAAGAGGAGTTGGACTTCACAGAGAAGGAGCCTAATTGCCTACGCACCACTGACGTCTCCTTGCGCTGCTGGCGAAGAGCGTCAGCAGCGCGACAGAGTAGCGCGCGTCTCCACTGGGCCGCTTCATGGGGGCTTGAGTGAGTCATGCTGCTTGTTTCTTCTTCTGAGCCCTCCAGCTTCCTTGAGGGCGTGAGGGAAATCTCGCTTCATTTAATTTTGGACTCATATTTTCCGCTCCGTCCAACATTTATAATGGAAAGCAATGCTACAAGACTTGCATCCTCATCCCATAAATCGACTTCCCAGACTCCAAATTGAAGGCCCGATTCAAGGAATATTTGCCCGGTTCAAAGTGACTTTGCACTGCAGACACAAACCCTGTTTCACGGAACCGTGCAAAGGGTATTTTTTTGCCAGGCCAAGTGTGGGCAAAGTCAGCGCATAGTCATTTTTGCACGGCAAAAATACACTTTGCCCAGTTCCATGAATCAGGGCTTGTGTCGGCAGTGCAAAGCCACTTTGAACCGGGCAAATATTCCATGAATCGGGCCCTTGAAGTCAATCTTGCTGTTTCTTTGCCCTAATACTCGGGTAAATTTCAAAGATAAAACTAAAATATCAGTTTATTTTTTCCTCTTTCTTTACTGTCATATGAGAAAATCAGTCATTAAAGGTCACACTAAAGGAGCGGATATCTTGTCTGCCTGAAACATTGACCACCCCCATCCTGCGAGACTTTTGGAGGATTTTACTTTCAGGTGGAAGGGGAGAGTTGAGGGGATGCATCGCCCTAACCCTCCAGGCATCCAGTATAATTGTCACTGTGATTTAGGGGTTAAAGCGATTCCAGGGGGCTGTGGCAAAAAAGTTCTTCCCCACCTGCCACACACCCAGCGAGGCTGTAAGTGTGCAGCAGGACAGCATGTTCTTTTTTGGCATTGATTCAAACGAGCCAAACATTTAAACCCTAAATATAAAAATATAATGCATGAGACATTTGATGTCGATGTGCATATCATATTCTGTCTCGTGCACCTATCTTTGACGGCAAGGGGACATCCTGAACGATAACGAGTTCTGGTTTTGGAAACAAGTAATTGCATTTTCCACGAGTGACCGCAAAAAATCCATCAAGTTTCTACTCTCTCTGCTATGGGGGGCTACGCACCTGGTGTTACCATCACTCGTTCACCTGTCGAAAGCAGCTGCCAAAGCTTTCAACAATATTACACTCTCTCTGTAACCCAATCAAGTCACTTAACTTTTTCTGAACAAAATTAGATTCCACCACCGAACAGAGCCTTGACTCTACATGCAATGCGGCATCCAAACACAACCATTGGCAAAACAACCTGAATCCTCTGTGACGTTGCCAACTCCCTTATCATATGTTAGAGGGACATTGATGCTTGGGGCCAGCCTGCTTCACAGGAGACATCTCATCGCGCGGAAATATGCTCTTTCAGGTTATAATATCCCCATACATAATGTCGCCGGGAAAAGACATTGGCAAGATTATATATGGGGATGGGTTGCGGGCATATCCCTTGCGAAAAAAAAAAAAAAAATTCAGGGGTTGCAGGGGTTTCCCCCGCTGTTCAATGTAATCATGCAGCTAGACCCTTTCTGCCTCAACAGAACTGCCTCTCCATTGCAAGAGCAATCATTGGATCTCGTTTGGACTACTGCAATGCCCTATTCGTAGGGACCTCGGGAGAAATATCTCCAAACCCCAAACGGTACAAAACAATGCCCTCAGGGCCGCTACCGGTATTTCCAAGAGGGACCATACCTCAGAGACTAGGAAGCAGGTTCACTGGCTCCCCGTTAAAGAGCGGATCATCTTTAAAACTCTCGCCCTAACGCATAAATGTGTCCACAACCTTGCACCTCTCCACCTAGCTCAAAGAATAGCAAAGCCAATCTCAGCCAGACCCACTAGATCAGCCTACACCAACCGTATTGCCACTCCCAAGACCCGGAGACTTCTTGCAGGAGATACTAGCTTCCCCACCTTGGCCGCCACTCATTGGAACACTCTACCCCCCACATAAGACAGATTGATTTGCACATAGCCTTCCGCAAAGTGATAAAAACAATGCTATTTGTGTAACATAGTAACCATTGCACCCTTCTAGTCCGTACGTTATTACTATCTATGTTGAAACCCTCACTGTAACTTTATGATACACCTAATCTGTAACCAACTATGTATGTATTCAACTTTATTCACGTTCAGGTTAAAACGTACACTGCAACTCTGAGTTAAGCTTTTCTCTTGAACCACCTGTGTATGTAACCTAAGACATTCCTATTGTTGGGCTACACTTTCAATGTAACCCTGAACCAAGCCTTCTTAATTGTAACCAAGACAATCTCATGCAGCAGCACCTCGATGACTCTGGGCTGTAGTGGGCTTTACAAATCCAAATAAATAAAATAAATAATGTCTCCGCAATAAATGTCGACTTTTTTGTCAGGAGACATTTTGAGTATGGTGGCAGGGGTAGAAATGTAACATTATAAAGCTCTCCTATTAATAGAATGCCACCTAATTATGAATTGGGATCTGATGGGATACTGACATTTCAATCAGGTTCATCAAGAAAATGTGTCCGTAACCAGACTAAATGTCACATAATGTAGCTTAGTATGAGCAAGCCGGGAGGCAAATGCGAGATGCTACACGGCGAAGATCCTGTGAAAAAAGCCCTACTGTGAGAAGTCCACACAGACCATGAAGAAATCCAACCTACGACTACACACTCAACCGGAGAGGATGGAGTAAGGAGGCTCAAGCCTCGGTATCCAAAAATCACTGCTGATGGATACAATCTGTCAGCAAGAAGAAGAAAGAAGGCTGCTAGACCCTAAAGTTAGCAATAATGAAATTTACCAGTGTAGAAGTCATGCCACAAAGGGTGGAATTGGTATTGTTTGCAGGAAAATCCATTGCTTTTTGACTTGCAGATACAGAGAAAAGAGGCCTCTTGGACTTTCCGCATACGGTTGTAAGCAAGTATAGCTCAATGGGATAAAACTGAGTTTGTCAATTAATTCAGAGGGACTGCCAAATCATGAAATATGGACTATTTAAGACAAGTTACCATTGTAGGGAAAGCCTGAATTTGAGTAATAGATTGCCTGCAAACTCTACTGCGATTGGTATTATGTACCTCCAAAGGGAAAACAAGGAAGGCAACAGCAATCCTGTATGAGCCCAAAGGGACACCAAGGAAGGTAACAACAATCCTGCCTGAACCCAAAGGGAAACCAAGGAAGGCAACAGCCATCCTGCGTCAGCCCAAAGGGAAACCAAGGAAGGCAACAGCAATCCTGCCTGAACCCAAAAGGAAACCAAGGAAGGTAACAACAATCCTGTGTGAGCTCAAAGGGAAACCAAGGAAGGTAACAGCAATCCTGCGTGAGCCCAAAGGGAAACCAAGGAAGGCAAAAGCAATCCTGCGTGAACCCAAAGGGAAACCAAGGAAGGTAACAGCAATCCTGCGTGAACCCAAAGGGAAACCGAGGAAGGTAACAACAATCCTGCGTGAACCCAAAGGGAAACCAA
Source organism: Ambystoma mexicanum (assembly GCF_040938575.1). Classification (NCBI taxonomy): domain Eukaryota; kingdom Metazoa; phylum Chordata; class Amphibia; order Caudata; family Ambystomatidae; genus Ambystoma; species Ambystoma mexicanum. The sequence goes on along the minus strand of NC_090927.1, from coordinate 923,865,524 downwards.
GGAAGGTAACACCAATCCTGCCTGAACCCAAAGGGAAACCAAAGAAGGTAACAGCAATCCTGCGTGAACCCAAGGGAAACCAAGGAAGGTAACAGCAATCCTTCGTGAGCTCAAAGGGAAACCAAGGAAGGTAACAGAAATCCTGCGTGAACCCAAAGGGAAACCAAGGAAGGTAACAGCAATCCTGCGTGAACCCAATGGAAACCAAGGAAGGTAACAGCAATCCTTCGTGAGCTCAAAGGGAAACCAAGGAAGGTAACAACAATCCTGCCTGAACCCAAAGGGAAACCAAGGAAGGTAACAGCAATCCTCCGTGAACCCAAAGGGAAACCAAGCAAGGTTACAGCAATCCTGCCTGAACCCAAAGGGAAAGCAAAGAAGGTAACAGCAATCCTGCGTGAACCCAACGGAAACCAAGGATGGTAACAGCAATCCTGCGTGAGCCCAAAGGGAAACCAAGGAAGGTAACAGCAATCCTGCGTGAACCCAAAGGGAAACCAAGGAAGGTAACAGCAATCCTGCCTGAACCCAAATGGAAACCAAGGAAGGTAACAGCAATCCTGCGTGAACCCAAAGGGAAACCAAGGAAGGTAACAGCAATCCTGCCTGAACCCAAAGGGAAACCAAGGAAGGTAACAGCAATCCTGCGTGAGCTCAAAGGGAAACCAAGGAAGGTAACAGCAATCCTGCCTGAACCCAAAGGGAAACCAAGGAAGGTAACAGCAATCCTGCCTGAACCCAAAGGGAAACCAAGGAAGGTAACAGCAATCCTGCGTGAGCTCAAAGGGAAACCAAGGAAGGTAACAGCAATCCTGCCTGAACCCAAAGGGAAACCAAGGAAGGTAACAGCAATCCTGCGTGAGCTCAAAGGGAAACCAAGGAAGGTAACAGCAATCCTGCCTGAACCCAAAGGGAAACCAAGGAAGGTAACAGCAATCCTGCCTGAACCCAAGGGAAACCAAGAAAGGTAACAGCAATCCTCCGTGAGCTCAAAGGGAAACCAAGGAAGGTAACAGCAATCCTGCCTGAGCCCAAAGGGAAACCAAGGAAGGTAACATCAATCCTGAGTGAACCCAAAGGGAAACCAAGGAAGGTAACAGCAATCCTGCCTGAACCCAAAGGGAAACCAACGAAGGTAACAGCAATCCTGCGGGAGCCCAAAGGGAAACCAAGGAAGGTAACAGCAATCCTGAGTGAACCCAAAGGGAAACCAAGGAAGGTAACATCAATCCTGCGTGAACCCAAAGGGAAACCAAGGAAGGTAACAGCAATCCTGCGTGAGCCCAAAGGCAAACCAAGGAAGGTAACAGCAATCCTGCGTGAGCCCAAAGGGAAACCAAGGAAGGTAACAGCATTCCTGCGTGAACCCAAAGGGAAACCAAGGAAGGTAACAGCAATCCTGAGTGAACCCAAAAGGAAACCAAGGAAGGTAACAGCAATCCTGCGTGAGCCCAAAGGGAAACCAAGGAAGGTAACAGCAATCCTGCGTTAGCTCAAAGGGAAACCAAGGATGGTAACAGCAATCCTGCGTGAACACAAAGGGAAACCAAGGAAGGTAACAGCAATCCTGCGTGAGCCCAAAGGGAAACCAAGGAAGGTAACAGCAATCCTGCCTGAACCCAAAGGGAAAACAAGGAAGGTAACAGCAATCCTGCGTGAGCCCAAAGGGAAACCAAGGAAGGTAACAGCAATCCTGCCTGAACCCAAAGGGAAACCAAGGAAGGTAACAGCAATCCTGCGTGAACCCAAAGGGAAACCAAGGAAGGTAACAGCAATCCTGCCTGAACCCAAAGGGAAACCAAGGAAGGTGACAGCATTCCTGCGTGAGCTCAAAGGGAAACCAAGGATGGTAACAGCAATCCTGCGTGAGCTCAAAGGGAAACCAAGGAAGGTAACAGCAATCCTGCGTGAGATCAAAGGGAAACCAAGGAAGGTAACAGCAATCCTGCGTGGGGTCAAAGGGAAACCAAGGAAGGTAACAGCAATCCTGCGTGAACCCAAGGGAAACAAAGGAAGGTAACATCAATCCTGCCTGAACCCAAAGGGAAACCAAGGAAGGTAACAGCAATCCTGCGTGAACCCAAGGGAAACCAAGGAAGGTAACATCAATCCTGCCTGAACCCAAAGGGAAACCAAGGAAGGTAACAGCAATCCTGCGTGAACCCAAGGGAAACCAAGGAAGATAATGTCAATACTGTGAAAGAGTAGGTTTTCAAACTGATCTAGCCCATTTGCTTGCAGGCCCATTTGCTCAATGCCCATTTGTTTTCCGTTTTTAAAGCATTTCCTCGCAAATATAAAGAGATGGGCGGTTGGGGTTAGGTATTTAATTATGGTGGTGTGGATGTGGAGGGTTGCGTGGGGGTCTCCCCCTGATCTTTTTGTGCGAGGAAAAGTGTGAAAAAAACAACATTGCGAACAAATGGGCCTCAAACAAATTCTATTGAGCAAACATCATAGAACCTGTCAAACTAATGTTAGATAAGGAGGCAATATATCCTTAGGCACGAAATAACTGTCAGATGATTCCTGGTGCCCTCGAAATGCCAGCTCTGCTAACACCCAGAGAACATCTTATATGGATGAAACTTCAGGAGATTCGTCAGGCCCTCACTATGGCCCTAATCTAGGAACTACGCAAGTGGTCCTACATGTTGAGGTGTACATTTTCAATTGAGAATCCTCTTCCTGCCATATCATGACAGACGATTTATTTTAAACGAGGTATGGATTGTTACTGTGGTTTGTTGGCGAGGGAGGTGTCCACCAGTGAGAGGCATTGCTGAAGGGGGGGCCATGAGAGGCCAGTGTAGAGACGGTTGTGATCGTAAGGGGGAACCTCAATATCATTGTTCACCCAGCTGTGGAATAGTCTGCAGTCACAGGGTGGCATAGTGGTTTCATGGCCCTTACAGAGTCCAGATCAACGAGAAATCTGGTGTTGCATGGGAAAAATTATAAATATTGAATTATCTCAAACTAACTACTCGGGCCATAAATGGACATAACATCAGCACGAACCCCAAAACAAAATCATGAAATAAGAATTAGTAGTATAAAATAATCAATGTGATTTTAATGATAATTTACAGGCATATATAAAAACATAAAATGCAATTCCATCAATGAAGCAAGAAAAACATTCATGCGCCACAAACATAAATTGACATAAACTTGAAAAATTGGGGATCAATTGCAACCCAGTGTGATGTGATGAAAGGAAACATGACTTCAAATAGAGCCCTTTGCAGAAAAGGATAGATCCACAAATATCGTGCGACAATAAATAATATTCTTTTAAGATTACACTATAATGAAAATGAAAAACACAATTCTGGATATTGTAAGACAATCAAGGTTTCCTATTCTTGACACTATACAGTAGCAAGAAGGGGAATCCTCAAGTATAAAATCTGGTCAACTAGCCGCCTGAGGTTTCAGCAACACAGCCAATATCTTTTGTGACACTCTTTTGATTCAAATCAAGGCAGTCATCATGTACAGAACTACCAATTCACTTAACCTTGCCCAACGCTAGTTTCGACTGAAGAAAAGGGAAATCAATCCCACAAATAATATACAGTCTTCATCAGGACCCCAAAGAAAACGAGTTTTCCTTTTCTTTAGTCTTTCTTTCTTTTTTCCCTTATTCTTTCAATAGGTCTATTCCATTTATAGCCCTCAGTCGCCACCGTATGAACTCATGTTGTGGCAAATCTCTAATCCTCCATTCCCCTCCACAGATATGGAATCCACAGTTGGTATATCCAACCCTTAGCAAAGGCAATATCAAAAACGTCATCTGCTTACATTTTTGATTTAATGCACAAGTTGAGCCTCCATGTTCAGAAATCCATTCATACATTCACAAAAGGCTCACCACAGTATTCTCAACACAGATTCATGTAAGGGGTGATTTTTTTGGTTCAATACTTTGTGGAGTCTAGACATAGAGACAGAAGGAGATGGGGGATCCTGGCTGAGAACTTGTGATGGTTTTGAATAAAGAGGGTCTATTAGCCAGAAGAGAGATTACTTGTTGTAGAGTGAGTTGTTGTCCTTTGCTCTAGCCCTGAGGGTGTCTAAGTGCTACGTTTAGGGGGTTGGGGTTCAAGAAGAAAAGACAATGGGGCTCATTTTCGATAGAGTGGTACGCAAAATGAAATTATACAGCACTTTTGCGCTTTAATTTTGCAGTCCATCTAATTTTAATGCCTTTTCACGGTGTAGGAGGGCAGCAAAGTGGTGTTTGCATTTCTGATTCTCTTTTCTCCTCAGAGAAGAGCCCACAGGTTTATGTTTGAATGAGATTTTCATGGAGGTGTACAACCAAAGGATTCCTATGCAATACGCTTTGGTTTACCACACGCTATAGACCAGGCAGATTCCATAGGACTCCATCATAAAGCGTTGCCTGCAAAATGCAATTTTCAAGCAGTATTTCATTTCTCAAAAAGCCGAGAGTACAAGTGAAGAGTAAACGTGATTTCGCCTTCATTTATTCTTCACAATTACATTCCACTTTGTGAGTGTTGGAAAATTGCACACTCGGGACAAACGACACATAAGTGCAAGCGTTGGTGGTCCCCTGCAAGCAATTACCCCATACTTTAAAATGACTCCAATGAGTCGGCGATGAAGGCAGCCGACATTATGGGAGCACATAGAATATTTTTTTAAAAACAAAATATTTTTCGCTTGTTGGAGAGTCGGAGTCCAGGGAGGGTGAGAATGTGACTGAAGAGTTTCATGAAGTGCTCCACGAGCTGCACCTAGCACTTTAAAATCTGTGCATTCTCTCACTGCACAACTTCTACTGGCCACGATGGATACAGTTTCCATGCATTGGAACGCACATCTAATGCCCTTACTTGCTTTGTGGGAACATATTCCTTTATTTTTGAGGCAACACCTGCATAGAGCAGGTAAAGAAGACCCCGGCACAAAGATGAGCCAGAGTGGCTAAGGGTTTCAGCAGCACATGCAAACGGTTATTTTCAACAGTGGCACCTAAGCAGCTCTTCTCACGCACCCGCTGGCTCCCCTATTGGTAGCGCGGCAGAACTCAAGGAAGAACACACGTAAAGATACTGAGGAACGATGAAGAAACCAAACACATCACACAACTCTTAAGAGACAATGAGACATGGGTTCAATCATAGGAAAGAGGAAATATGTACTTATTAAAAACTTTGCATTGTAACTGAATTTCTAGTGTGCCATGTTTGCCAAATAATATTACATCTCGCCTCAAATATATATATATTGCAAGACTTGAAAGGTTAACTTTGAAAAACAGATACATATAAAACGTGTAATTGTTTTTTAAATAATTGAACACATCATTGCTGTGTACATTTTTAAAAACAAGATGGCTTTCGGAGGTTTGAATGTTGCATTTAGAACCTGTACTTTACGATTGTATTATAATGAATGCAAGTATGTCTTCCGGGAAACAATCATTAAGAAGTTGTGAAATCACATTGTGCTTTGGCTGGGAGTTATGCCGCCCCACGTGACATTTTAGCACCCCTCTGTTTCCAGGTTTGATGGTTCGTAGCCAGAATGGAGTCTTCCTGTGTCACCACGTGGGCACTGCCCCAGGCCTGCTGGTTGCAATTGCCTGATAGTAGCACCAATCCCATGCTTGTGGAAGGTGCGAGAACGCCTAATGAGATTCCCACGACTAGAAGCCAGAAGTGACAAGCATCTCTGCCGGTGATCAGGCCTGCAAGTCCGGGGGAAATAGGAATGCTCTCCGAGGGAGGATCCATAGAACGGGATGTCATCCAAAATGGAGGGTGGAAGGAAAGTGTGAGAGAAGCATGAGTAACAGCTATGCAGAGTCACACATTTGAAAACAGGCCCGGAGATAAATTGGAAAACAGTGTGGGGGCAGGAAATGAAGGCACGAACATGACGACAAAACAAGAAGGCCAAAAATAAATCAAGAAGCGTAGGGCTAGCAGCCAATGCTAGCGCGCAGCGTGTCAAATATTCTAATAAGTTCAGCGTGTCGTAGCACATCGATTCTTTATGTTTATAGGCGATTATTATCACCTTCTGGAGCCTTTGCAATAGCAACACGCCTTGACAATGGCAAGAAGGTGTTGCCAAGTGTTTTTGTGTGAATTAAATAATTTGTTAAAAAAATATGCATACAATGTGATGCGTAAGAGGGGCACGAAGGGCACAATTTTGATTGTGATGTTGGGCTAAAAAAAATAGCTGTTTTAGTTTTTGTCAATTTTTGTCTTCATGGCTGTGTCGAATCAACTTCCGGGACACCAGTGGTCCAGGGATTAATATCGGTTTCTAAAACATCAATCAGCCCCACACATCTAGTACATCAGAAGGGATCCAAACAGATTGGAAACACAAGCAAATTATAAACCTGCTTGTGCAATTTTGGTAACGTGGATGGAACAGCAGGCTTATCTCTACTAGGTCATGGAGCATGGGTTAGTTGCAACACAGCGAAAATACAATTATTACCCATTGTTAAAAGGGACTGTCTGTCAAGGTTGTAAACACATATTTACTTTATTATTATTCAACAGACAGTTCTAGCACACTACAAACTACAACCCACCCTGTAATGGGATGCAGAGGACAGACAGTTTCAAGAAAGAATGCACTCTGGATACAGACAGGAGGGTAGTCGGTAAAGTAATTCATCGCAATAGTTCAAGTATACTTGGTTTCAGCACACGGGAGCAATGGGTCATAAAATATCACTAGGTCCCTTCGGAGAGGGATCAGGGGGACAGAACCACAATTTGTGCTCGTAGAAGTTCTTGGTGCTTGACAGTGTAGAGTCAGTTTCAGGGCGCTTTGCAACTTCTGCGACAGAGGTCAAGGCGGAGACAGCTGCGGGTATCAGATGGCAGGCAGTTCAGCGAGCTGGATGGATGGCTACAGGCTGGCCTACATGTCGGCTCAGGGTCAGGAATCATTGTCTCAGTGCTGGTTGGCGGATCTGAAGCAGTGGTCGAGGCCTCAGATGGAGTTAGCTACTGTCGGTTGCAGCTCGAGGGGCTTGACTGGCTCGAAAATGTCCTTAAGGGCAGACGCTGGTTCATGCTTGTCTATTCACTCCTCCTAGCTTCTCACTGGCCTTGTGCCTTCCTTTAAGGTGGGCAGCCCAAAGTTGAGGAGAGTGGTGCAGGCAACTGCCTTGTCCTTGGTTTGGTTCAGAGACTCTTTGGCACGTAACACCTAGGAAGCTTGCTGCTGAGCCTAGCAGAGCATGCTGTGTGCTGGCTGGGTACCGGTTCTGGAGTTGCTGGTGTGTCCTCTGGATTCAGTATCTCCCTCTGTTCCCTCTGAGATGTTTAGGGGAGGAATCCTGCTTCCCTCTTGGAGGTACAGGCCTTCCTTCACTGTCGGAAGATGTAAGGCAGACTGTACCTTCAGCCAATGCAGAGTTCTTCTTGCTACTTCTTGTGAAGTCTTTAGATGATCTGCCCAAAAAAGGGGCTTGACCCTCTTTTAAAGCCAAATCTGCCCTCTAGATTAGTGTAAGTTAAGCCTACCTTAATGAACCAAGCATGGGTCCCCACCAACAATCTCCTGTATGCATGAAGTCATAACCACAGTGCTTTGCAACAGAAAAGGTAAAGGGGTGAAAACATATCATGCTAAATCCCGCCCATCTTCCTGTCTGTTGTGGATCAAAGGGTCTCTCTGGTTAATTGAGCTCCCTGTGGTTCCCGATTAAAGTGGGAGGTCTCTCTTGAAGCTGTGACGAGACCAGATTTTGGTCATTGCCAAACCACATACTCGTACCTTCTGAATAGGGTGACTTCTGTAAATACATTGTCCGAGACATGACAGGTCACTGCCCTTGTTTCTGAGAGGCGGGAGCTGGCTTCAGGTTGACGCAGTGCATATCAAAGGTTGTTGGGGTTTTCCTGTCTTTTGTTCACTTCTGCAGCTAGACCCCATGTGGGCCTGTTTGAACTATACTCTATTAGTATGCTAATTATGTTAATTGCTGCTACCATCCTGCAGTACACAAAAGGACAGGGTGGATCCATGGTGCCTTTGATAGTTAATTAGGATTGCCAAGGGAAGAGCAAGGTTTTGCCTTCGTCTTTCTGAGATGCGCTGATGTAATCTTGGCTGTTATATTCCAACTAAATATGAGAGGGGGCGGCCCCTGTAGGCTGTGTCCACCCAGAGTACACAAGTCTATGTATATTTCATGCGGTGAGCATAGGAACATATGATATGATATGGCATTTATAACGTACCTATACACAAGTGTTTAACTCCACACATTTTCCGGAGGTTGATCTACCGTCATTTAATTTCATTCAAAATTTCATAAAAGCCCAGGTGAGCACCCACTCACCGTGCGGATGGTCGAATACTTCACAATGACATTGGCATTTTTCATCACATTTGAGCACAGATTAATATGCGCAAAGCCAGAAAGTGACTTTGTTGAGTAGTAAATTTAGTTGATTGACAAAGTCTCTCGAATTTGTCAATCTCCATTAGGGCAAACCAGCTGGAGCCCTGTTTCCTACAGATTGTGCAGCTAGTATTTATAGAAATTATTGGCACAGAGCAGTGTATCGGTCATAGATGGAGATGTGATTTTTGTTACTGTATGACGTTCCAAATCATTTTAACCATAAGTAGCTGCAACAGCATTTTCATTTCTTTGAGAACTTAAGGAGATATTCACCCCGAAGAGATAATTCAACAGCAGCCATTTGTTTTGGAGCAAATGGGATGTGCTCACACTGCCAGGATGCACTCATGTAGGCGATGTTCAATGTCGGCGGTGCAGATCACATCACATGCAGCATAATCCAATCTGATTGTTCGTACAACGGCCTATCTTTGATCCACAGCACTAAGCTTTGGAGAAGCCAACAGTTTGGGCTTTTGTGTAGGCATTTTCCAGGTGCTGCCATAATTGTACTACCTAAGCATACGATGGCAACAGCTTAAACATGATGTGATTAACTGGGCATATGATAGCAGGTTCTAGAAAACACCTATCTAATACCCATACAGAGGTCAAACATTTGGTATTTGTCAATTCTTGTTTTTAATCATCCTTTCAGTGCAAAGAAAAAATGTAAGTCAAATAGCTGAAGGCACAATCGGTTAAGACATTTTTATTACACCAGTAGCACATTAACAACTGAAATTAAGTCATGAACTCCCAGTAGACTGCTTAGAAATAACACTTGCAGGCCAAGGTCTGGCACGCCTCCTTGACAGAGCTAGCTCAAAGAGATGCCAGGGGGATGACTTGCATGACACAGCTGCTGATAATTTGGAAACAATCCGTATCAACATGCTAATGGCCCAGAATGAACAAGTATTGGGACATTCACTGCGCAATAACCACACAAATAAGACATTAAGAAATTGGAGCTAAAAAGCACTGTGTGTGTAGCATTTATAGATCTATCGAACCTTGAGACAGAACGCAGACAGTCCATACATTGGCATGATCTGTATTCACTGTCATGTTTCTATTTAATAGCACGCGGATTAGTCTTTCTCTCGGAAACACTTTATAATAGTATCCATACTGGGTGCAGCTGCCCCATGGCAGGGTGCTTTGCATTGGTAGGGGGGACAGTTGTAAAGATAGGATAATCTGGTGTGGAGAAGTTAGTTTGGCACATAATATTGGGTCGATACAGGTCAGATGATGCTCTGCTCAGCTGACATTTACGGTAATATTCATTCTTTAAAGGCATTTCCATAGTAGGCTTTGTTGATCGAGGTCAGGGGACGACACCCGGTGAAATGTATAAGAAACCACGTCTGAAACCACTCTCTGCGTCCAACCACAGAAGCGAAGTAAGACAAACCCTGCAATTTCACCCACCGTTCTTATTTGGTTCTTCGCCATGCAGACCGTGTAATGTGGCCCCTGGCGGCGCGCCTCCTGAGGACTGACCACTTGAGAGCCACCAGTTGGAGTAATAGCCGCATTTCTATTTGGCATGACAGCAATTTGGTGATTTGAGACTTTAGCCAAGATCAGTCATTGTTTCCTGCCATCGCTCAAATAGTTCCCTGGAATAGCCGGGAAGCTAAAGGCATCATCACACAGGTGTGTCCGACCGGCCAGGCTTCAGCTCCCTGTGAGACTGTTTAATTCTTTCAATGCACTGGCACACTGCCGACTGCCCACAGGGCAACAGCACCCGCTTCGTAAGTAATGCAGTCACGCTCTGGCAAAGATTGAAGTTCCATGCTTGATTTCAATCAGAGAAAATAGTGGGCCTCATCACGAGTTCGGCAGTATTCCAACTGAGATATCGCCAAACTGTATTTGCGTTACCACCCACCAGTCCGGCAGTATTACTGCCGAAACACGGGTTGAGCGCTAGACGTAATTTCCCATTTCCCATTCGGCCCATTACAGCAAATGGGGAATTTTTGGGGCAATTACACGCTGGCGGTATTACAGCACGATAATTGCACCGAAAATCGTCATTTTTCCAGTGTGTTTCCCTCCCAGCTCTGAGCTCGGGATAAACACGCCATACTCATATTTGGGCGGACCCTTAAATGCAGTGGTAATAGCGTTACCCTCGCATTTAAGGGCTACCGCCCAACTCGTGATGAGGCCCAGTGTCTTGATTCTGGAACTTGTGCATATTTCTACTCGCTTACTCGTGTGTCTTTCACATGTGCACTTGTGAGGACTCGGCGGCTGCCAGTCTCAGTAAAACATATCTTCATGTTGGTATGGAATACATTTAAGAGCGCATGCTCAAGTGTTGACCTCCACCCTTGAGTCTCTGCATTAGCGGCATTGAGTGGGCTCCTCGCACACCGTATAGCTGCATTACATACTTGGTGCGTGCATGCATGCTAGCATCTGTTCCATGTGTGTATTAACGTGTGGTAAAAGGACGAATCTCCCAGGTGTTCTAAGAAGAGGACCGAGATCAGTAGCTAAGCAACGCGTAATGCTACCAGCATACATCTGCTCTTCGAATAATGGTCACTGATTGTCTGTTATGAGATACAAGGGGGAATGCATTGACCACTGACTTTCAGCGAAGGGCCTGAGTGAATTAACTCATTAGACCCAAGCGGGCTGAAACGGGTGGCAACGGCCCGCCATCTGCCTTGCACTGGGAACCAAAAGAGGCCTTGGAAATAAGTGGCCCCATATTACACATTTTCAGCGAGCCCACACAAAAGAGGACCAGGGTGCAGAAACCTACCGGGAAGTCTCCAGAGTGTCCTATAGGCCAGACCACCACTGCCCACCCTCCTGAGGTGATAGGGCCGAGCGTAACGTCATCCTTGACCACCTCATGTGACCCAATCGCCTGGATCCTACTGTGACCAGCACCCTTCCTAAGAAGATATTTAATAAAATACCCTAAAGCGAGCAGCGGGCGACCTAGCAGCAGTCACACAGGACCTGAGGCAGGAAGGAGAAAATAGAGGAGTAGACGCACTAGCAAAGAATAAGGAATTGGAATGAGGGAAGGGTAGGCTCGGGGGTGAGAAGGTTAATACAAGAAAGGATTGCATGTGAGGCCGCGGATAAGGTAAGCCCGATGGAATCCCTATGTGTTTTATGGGACATGCTGAGTAAAATTACCATCAATGACGGTTACAGGTTCAGGTAGGAAGGTCTCGATTGCGTCAGGGTCACACAGCCGGGAAACACCAGTATTATGCCAGCAGGTAATGCCTGCATTTCAAGCATTCTGATTGGCTGAGAACTTGTACAGGGTGCTAAACACTGAGAACTCTGTGTTAGAGCGCCAAATAGCTGTCTGTTCGCAAACTAATATTCAGATTTCCCGAATCTGCTTTAGCCAGTTCATGCCCCTCCCTGCCCAAAATACCTCCACATGGAAACTCTTTGAGCTCGCTTTAATGAAGCTTTACCTTCAAACTTTGCACTCGAAGTGCCAGTGTTTTTTCAAAGCAGTCTTCTGAGAGTTAATGGGCCTCATTACAAGTTTGCCGGTCCGGTAACAACGGCCCTGCTAAGCTACCGGCACCGTTGTTACCGGACTGCCAAACTATGACTTCTGCTCGCGGGTGCCTCTCTGCCTGCCAGGTCTGACCTGGCGGGCGTACCGGCCCGCACGAGCAGATCTCGATGGATGCACCGGCACCATTCATGAATGGTGCATCCGGCCTCCCCATTCCCATTGAGTCCAATGAGACTCAAATGGGAATGGGAGTAATAAATATTGGCACCCGGTAATGGGGATTTACCAGGTCCGCAGGGGCTGAAATGCCCCGGTAAGTCCCCATTGCCGGGTGCCGGTAAATTCATGACGTCAGGATCATAATGACCTCCAATGACTTAGAGTTGTAAAGAAGCTACTGGTGTAATAAAAATGTTGCGACCAGGTCCGCCTTCAGCCACTCAATTTATAATAACTATGTGTGACCTTCACTGAAGTCCTGATAAAAAACAAGCATTGGCAAAGCCAAACCTTTGTCTTGCGTATAAGCATTTTTGGCATTTTCCAGGCACTGCTATTAAATGGCCAGGTTATCACAGCCTTTTACACCTGCTGCAATCAATAGCCAGTTAATACCACTACAGCAGTGACTGGCAAGTGCCTTTCCCATGCCTACACAACAGCCCAAACTGTTGGCATTGCCAATGCTTGTTTTTGGCTTGTTTCCTATGTAAATACTCACTGTGCCTTTTGTGCTCTTTATCATTTTCTTTTTTTTTTGGGTACTGGTTCAATGTGAATGGCACACAGATCTGTACGTGGCTTGCAGGGAATACGCGTGTCTTTATTTAAATCTAACTTTACTTTCCATAATTTAAAGAATTGTGCGTGCCACAGGTCACCCTAATCGCAAAGGTAATGTGGGGTCTGCCTTCCAGTACAAATGATGTGCTGGCTAACCCCCTTGCACACATGATTATCGGAAGACTGTGCCTAGCACTATTGTATGGCACTCTCGAAGTGCTGGTGGCGCATATTACTGTGACGTGCCATGACTTTGTGGCATGCAAAAAAGGAAAAAAAATATGCAGCCCCTGTTTGACGGATAGAAAAGCATGCAGGATAGCAGCGATTGCACCACTGCTGTCCTGCTTTACAAATAATGCAAGAGAGAGTCCGAAATGAACCTGGTATACATTGCCAGCTGGTCAGCTGGGTTCCACGTCATATGGCCTCTGCCTCGCCCAGCATGCAAACAATCCCTTTATGTTCATGCTACATCTGACTGCAACTTCCCTGCCCCTCTTCACCTGCCTTCCAATCTTATTTTCTTTTGGAGTTGGTCAGCTGATCGCCACCAGCCAATCAATATCTGTGTTTTCCTGCTCTATGTGTATACCCCATCCACTTCCTTCCCATCTCAAGTCTTAGATCCTAGGGTGTCTCAGACCAGAGCATCTGCAGCAAAGGTGAGATAAACACACAGGCAAATCCTGATTGGTCCAGAGTAGGTCCTGGAATGGGCCAAGACCCTTACACCTTAGGTAAGCCACATTTCAAGTGTTTGCCGCCCACTCACTTCACAGCACATCTCCACCAAAACGAGCCAATTCAAGTGCCACACACCACCAATGGTAATATGGACATGACACTACTGCAACCTCGTCCAACTGACCTTTGATCAAACGCACACAGCATTGCCACCAAGACCCCAGAAGCTTATGCTCATCAAGGGCCGCTCTCCAATTTCACATGCAGCCAACATCACAGGCATCATCACCACTCAGGACCTGGACAAACGTGTCATCACTGACGCCAGGCTGACACCCATCGCTGACCACATCATAGATGCTCTCACCACCAATGTATGTAGACAAGCATCCAATGACCAGTGGAGGATTTACCAACATAGCCATGTCAGCCATGTCATCCAGACTGGCAGTCACCAATATCAGCTTCTTCAAAGTGTTCTCCTTCTACTTCTGACTCTTTTTCACACAGACCATCACCTTCACCGTCGTCTGCATACCACCTAAGCCAACACATCCTTCATTGATGACTTCACTGACCTGGTCACTGCCATGCCCCTCACAAACACCAACAACATCTTCCCTTGAGATGTCAACCTCCCAAGAAACACTGTCATCAAGACTTTGAAAGCGCGACTACTCAAACTGGTGGACTCACTGAACATCACCCACCACACATATTACACCAAAGACAGCATCCTGTTTGCCATTGTCAGCCTTACCAATCCTTCAATTCAACACACCCCTACCACTGTACTTTTGAGATCATCTCGTCTTTCCTATCAGCATCCGCCATGTCCTCTCGACCGAGTAGCCTCGCACTCTTCCTTGGAGAATCTCTCCTTCAAACAAATGGTCTTGAATACTTGCCCTTTCGTCCCTGGGTGGCCTCATGCAGTTCCATGGAATCGCACTCATTCCTACATGGGCTGCCTCCTACACTTCAGGACGGAGGTGATTTGCTGGAGCCCTGTGGCTGCGATGACAGTGGGACGGGAATACACCTCACAGGCAAGCACAAAGGTTAATCCTGGTAGCTCTGTGGGTGTTTTGTTAGTGGGTGAGGAGTGCACTATGCAGGAGATGACAGACGGCTGGATCTCTATGGGTGTTTTGGTGGTGGCTTTGGAGTGTACACTGTAGTTAAGGGTTGAGGTGAATGGCCATACACCTACAGGCTTCCAGGCAATGAGATTGGAGTGTTTACTGCAAGGTGAGGAGTGCACTGTGCAGGAGATGACAGACGGCTGGATCTCTATGGGTGTTTTGGTGGTGGCTTTGGAGTGTACACTGTAGTTAAGGGTTGAGGTTAATGGCCATACACCTACAGGCTTCCAGGCAATGAGATTGGAGTGTTTACTGCAAGGTGAGGAGTGCACTGTGCAGGAGATGACAGCTGGCTGGATCTCTATGGGTGTTTTGGTGGTGGCTTTTGAGTGTACACTGTAGTTAAGGGTTGAGGTGAATGGCCATACACCTACAGGCTTCCAGGCAATGAGATTGGAGTGTTTACTGCAAGGTGAGGAGTGCACTGTGCAGGAGATGACAGCTGGCTGGAACTCTATGGCTGTTTTGGTAGTGGCTTTGGAGTGTACACTGTAGTTAAGGGTTGAGGTGAATGGCCATACACCTACAGGCTTCCAGGCAATGCGATTGGAGTGTTTACTGCAAGGTGAGGAGTGCACTGTGCAGGAGATGACAACTGGCTGGATCTCTATGGGTGTTTTGGTGGTGGCTTTGGAGTGTACACTGTAGTTAAGGGTTGAGGTGAATGGCCATACACCTACAGGCTTCCAGGCAATGAGATTGGAGTGTTTACTGCAAGGTGAGGAGTGCACTGTGCAGGAGATGACAGACGGCTGGATCTCTATGGGTGTTTTGGTGGTGGCTTTGGAGTGTACACTGTAGTTAGGGGTTGAGGTGAATGGCCATACACCTACAGGCTTCCAGGCAATGAGATTGGAGTGTTTACTGCAAGGTGAGGAGTGCACTGTGCAGGAGATGACAGCTGGCTGGATCTCTATGGGTGTTTTGGTGGTGGCTTTGGAGTGTACACTGTAGTTAAGGGTTGTGGTGAATGGCCATACACCTACAGGCTTCCAGGCAATGAGATTGGAGTGTTTACTGCAAGGTGAGGAGTGCACTGTGCAGGAGATGACAGACGGCTGGATCTCTATGGGTGTTTTGGTGGTGGCTTTGGAGTGTACACTGTAGTTAAGGGTTGAGGTGAATGGCCATACACCTACAGGCTTCCAGGCAATGAGATTGGAGTGTTTACTGCAAGGTGAGGAGTGCACTGTGCAGGAGATGACAGCTGGCTGGATCTCTATGGGTGTTTTGTGGTGGCTTTGGAGTGTACACTGTAGTTAAGGGTTGAGGTGAATGGCCATACACCTACAGGCTTCCAGGCAATGAGATTGGAGTGTTTACTGCAAGGTGAGGAGTGCACTGTGCAGGAGATGACAGCTGGCTGGAACTCTATGGCTGTTTTGGTAGTGGCTTTGGAGTGTACACAGTAGTTAAAGGTTGAGGTGAATCTCCCGACGTCTGTGGGCTTCCAGGCAACGAGGTTGGAGTGTTTACTGCTGGCCAGGATAAAGGTGAATCGCTGGGGATCTCTGTGGGTGTCTTGGTGTCATGGTAGTGGGATGGGAGTGCACATTGCAGGTCAAGATGGAGATGAATTGACAGAGCTCCATTGGCTGTCTTTGTAGTGGGTTAGGAGTGCATAAGGCAGGCCAGGGCAGAGGTAAATTGCCAGAGCTCTGTGGGTATTTTGGTAGTGGGATGCAACTTCATACCGCAGGCCTTGACAGAGTTAAACCCCTGGACCTCTGAAGGTACCTTGGCAGTGGAATGGGAGTGCCTTCTGTGGTAGGTGTGCATTGAGGTGAATGGATAGGTGTCTGTGGGTTTCCAGCCAATGGAATGCGAGTGTTCGCTGCAGGACAGGATGGTGGCGAATCACTGGAGCTCGGTTATTATCTTGGAAATAAGATGGGAGTATATGGCGGCAGGCAAAGATTGAGTTGAATTGCTGGACTTGTATGGTTGTCCAGGTATTAAGGCAGCAGTGCATACATACTGCAAGTCAGGATAGAAGTGCCACAATGGAGCTCTCGAGGTGCTTGATAATCGGAGGGCCGGTGTGTCAATAGACGGTAGGAAGTATGCTGAGAAGAAAAAACTTGTGTGCTATAAATAGGCACGCAATGCCCAACCAATCCAATAAAGACCCACTTAGTCAAAACATATATCATGCCATAGCTTCGGAAACGAGATCCCAAACTATGCAAACACAAGTTTCATGCTCACTCTAGGAATCATACCTAATTGGTTAAATGGGTACATTATTTACTCCAGAAAGTCAGACCCTCCATGTATCGCACACAGAGTTGACGGCATTCCACAATGGCGCATTAATCTGGCCCACACGTTTAGTGACAGTATGTGTCTCGGGAGGATAGCTCAGGGGCAACCTGCTGACCATGGAAGCAAGATGATGTGGAGCACCACGGGTTGGATCCCCGGGTCCATGCTTAGAAACCTCTGGGTATTAAGCACGTTATGAATAACCCTTCTAAGGCAGCAGTCACCGGCGTAATATTAGCTGAAAATGATTAACTCACACATTTAGTTGGGGCACATTAGTCGATACAATAGCAACAGTGGGCCGCTTCTTATTGGCTCAGCATTCTAAGACATTAGTGTGCGGCACACCAGGAATCCAACGTGTTGATTGTCTTTTTTCCGAGCCATACCACACAGTGTTCCCGTGTACGTCGTGCATGCCAGGTACTCTGTTCCCGGCGAGGGGCGTGGCAGCCCCTCAGCCAATGAAGAGGCTCGAAATGGGGCAATCCCCGCTCCGAACCACCCCATGGCTGGAGGCTGCCTTCGTCCCCCGCCGCTTGGTCTCCGGCAGAGGACGATGGAAGCCTCCAGGCGTGTGGAGACTCGGAGCGGGCCATCCCCGTTCCGAGCCTCCACACGGCTGGAGGCTTCCATCGTCCCCTGCCGGAGCCGCTGTACTTTTTCCTTTTTTTTCCCTTCCCCTCTCCCAACCCCACTTACCTTCTTTTTTCTTCTTTTCTTGGGAGCGAACTGTGGCCATTTTTTTTCACTTTTTTTTCAGTTTTGAAACGCGGCAGCATTTCTAAACAGACAAAAATGCCATTAGTACCCCGGTCTAACAGCCCGGGTACTAATGGCAATAATTCACCTGAACTCGATAGCACAGAAGTCAAGGCAAAGTAGACCATGACAAAAGTCTAAATGCATTATAGTTGATGTACAAATGTGACTAATTAACCCCTGGCCAACTTGGCTGGAATGCAGTAATCTGCAGCCCAGTTCTCCAGGGCACAGGACCCTGGGCTGTTTTTCAAGGGCACAGTGGAGTTTTGTGGTGAAGCGTCATTTCTCACAGAATAGTATTGTTCCTGAAGAATATATCCTTCAGAGAGCATGAAACATTGCCACCAATAACCATGACCTTTTTATTCGGGATGGACAAAGAATGTGTGGGAGTGAAGTGGGTATGCTGCACACATTGTTCCTGATTGCCATGGCAACAAGTGGCACAATTTTCATTATGGGCACTGTTTCTCCTGCGGAACTAGAATTCTTCTACAGTGCATCCAAGCCACTGATGCATTCTTTTTTATGGGCACAGAACGTTTACAGATGTAAAATGCCCTAGGGATTATAGGAGAAACAGAACTATTTGATGAAATCATATCATGGTTTTTGGTTGGGATGGGGGGCGATCGGCCAATCCTTTTCTGACTCAGCCACAGTGCTCTTCTGCAGATAAGGAGAACAGTTTTTGAGAAAGCACTTGGATCCAGGCTGTGCTTCTTGAGCAGCTTCAGAGAGAGAGAACTATGGCTCTCCTAAAAGGAAGCATTAATGAAAAAACCAAGGCGGGAGCAACTGTGGTGCTCATCATATTTAAAGCACCACGACAGCTGCTAGAGAAGAGTTCAGAGGTGAAGCCGCCTCGGTGATGGACAGAAGGACTTCCACTGCAACTGTGGAGAGTCGCTAAGTAGAGACCAGGGGGAGGAGAACTAAAAATTGGGGCTAGCCGAATTGCCTTGGGGGCAGCAGAAATGCAGTGCCAAGCCATTTACACCATTGTGTGCATGGAGGATTCATGCAGCCCGACATGCCACAACGGCCCCCGTGACCCATCCTGTTGAGAAAATGGGACTCCTCTCCATGGGTTGAAGAGTGTGCTAGAACCTTGTTTCCATGATAATGCGTTGCAGTGCTGTGAAAAATAACCAGATGCTGTCATAGCCACATTTCTATTTCTGATTAAAACTGCTGTAGGAGACTATCCAAGTTATCCAATTCTGAATTGTTAGATGAGAAGCTCCCTGGCTCCATCCGCACATACAGAGGAGGATCTATTCTCCTGTATTAAGACATTTATTCAACATGCGTATTTCTTGATGCATTCCAATTCAATTTGTCACCTGTCCCTGTTTGGTTCATTGAATCAGATTATGAAATATGGGGTTAGAAGAGGCCTGTTCCAACACAAAGGGAAGACCACCGCATGGATGTGGACTATCTCACTCTTAAAGGCCGAAATGCAGTGCGTCGACATCACTTTTGTTTATCCATTGTTTCACTCTTAGTGAATAGGAGGGTGATAATCAATAAGCACCCTATGTGGATGGTGCGAGGTACCTATGGAAAAGACTGCGAAGGAACACAGAGGCATTAATTGAACTCTCCGAAAACATAACAAACACAATTGTGAAGTGTCATCATCACAAATAACCCTAGTCGGGTTAAACTCAGGCAATGAGAGTTGATGTGATTCTGTCTTTTGTTCTTTAGGGTCATTGTCGTAAGACACCGCTCCGAAAATGAGGCTCTTACACCTATTTGACCTTCTATAAAAACAGATGCAAAGGTATGAAAACCTTTATGGTATAATATCATTGGCCAAAAATAAACTAACCCAAAATGAATGCTATATGTATTGTGAAAACCACACTCCACCATGAGGTACTGCAGGTCCCAAAAAATGACAAACTCAATCAAGGTAAAGACACAAGATTTAATGTTGGTAAAAAAAAAGGCAAAAAAAAGCAAAGCACACACAGCAAACAAAGCAGGACACCAAGGATGGGTCCTGAACGACGCGTTTCGCGCTTCCCTGAGCGCTTGGTCACGTTCATATATATATATATATATATATATATATATATATATATATATATATATATATATATATATTTTTTTTTTTTTTTTATTTTGAAGAAAATATATTTTTGGGATAAGAAACAGGGCGGTTTCTTATGTGAAGAGGTTTGGTTTAGAGTGACAGCGGTTAGCAAATCCAGAGGTATGTGCTTTGCTTGGATCTGAATATTATCAGTCATAAGAGAAACAGGAGCAGGAGGAAGCTTGTGGTTCACCCCTTTCTTGTTCATAGATAAGTACCTTATTCACCACAGGCCCCTTGGAAATATAAAATCACAAGGCATGACCTATTTCTACACAGGGAACCATCAAAGGGCATGCTGCATTGCTTGTGACTAATCACGATGCGCTGGTAAATAGGAAAACTGAATTCATAACATCTTTGCATGTGTGGCTCCAAAGGTCCTCTCCATAAAAACATCAGAAAATCTAGTACTTTAGGAAGGTTCCAGATGGGCCCTGGGGAGGTTATATTTTGCCCCCTATAGAAGTATTACGTGGAGAATCAGCTTTTTCTAGTGATCATACTGATTCATGGCCAAATACTCACCATCGCGGTCCACCGAGCCAGAGGTCGAAGTGGGAGGGAGCGGTCGGGACCGGTGCTCCTCTACTTCTTTTAATTAAGTTTTACCATTCCTATACTTTTATTAACCGTTCTGGAATGGTTTCGTTTTAAAATAAAAGTGTAGGAAGAAGTTGAAGCTTGCACTTTCAGTGCACTGCACTGGACATGCCCTTAAAAAGCAGGTGCATGTGTTTTGGGGTTTGTATTTTGCGTGGGAGGGGGCGCAGCGATGGGGTTTGTGGGGAGCGGTGCAGGCCAGTATGGAGCATAGCTCCACTACTTCTTTTCGTACACTTCAACCACTGCCGAGCTGAACTGTGATGTCACCAGTCCACTTTACTTACGTAGTTTTCCTCCCGGAATACTTACCATTTCATTGCATTGATGCTCTATTATTTGTCCTTAGGTTGTGGGTCTTTGACAGTGGACAGGTCCGTAGCTTGCAATCTTCTGCCTTGAACGCTTTCACTCGCCGTCCACTGCCCCACAGTTTTGCATAAAATCAGAATGACATGTTTACCTGGCCTTTCTGTGCGGAGGAAGCTGCTCACCTCAAGGTAGTTCACCTCGACTCTGCGATCAAAATGGCCTCTGTCCGCTGGCCTCCTAACTGGATATGTAATTGAAAATGGCAAGGAGCGCATATTGAAGACAGAAATTATGGAACATGGGACAGTATAGGAACGTGGCTGCCTGCAAGCTGAGTCATTAAAAACACGCAGATGGTTTCCGGGAAGCACGTACATGGCAATGCAGAGAAGTCCACGAGTAATTTATTCCAGGTGGTATTAATCAAAAATCACAGTTTTCTTACGATTCCCAAGAAGTGTATTGCTTCTCTGGAAATATTGAAGCATATTACAATATGGAAGATCACACTATGTTAGCAGCAAAGAACATTCTGGATGGCCTCAAACATCACAGCTGTTAGGAGGCCCCCACAACATGGCAGGTATGTCCCGCCAGGGCACCAATGAATAAGTGGCACGCTGTTGCAAATGGCAATTCATTCCTTTTTGTATAGACCCGTTTGAGTAGTACCCAAGGGATAGTTTTTTAATAAAATGTGATGCAAATTATGTATTTTAAAGAACGTGTATTTATTAACACTGGTCAAAACGACTAGCCGCATGGTTAAGTAGCTTGTCAATCTGGCCCACATTGGGCAAAAAATTTGATTTGATTTGATTTGATTTTATTTTATTTATAAAGCGCAGAAAACCAGGCCCAGGGGACCCGGGCGCATACTCTTAAATATGTTACAAAAAGCAGTAGTTACCGAAGTTACAAAAATATACAGCATATATACATGTACCGAGGGGTACCATTAACAGCGTAATACAGGGACAGAGCAGAGAGAAAATGTATATTCAGTCCTGTACCCCACATGGAGTCTGGACTGTGTCAAGGTCTCATGAGTCTTGGGAGAGCAGCCATGTTTTAGCATTGTTCTTGAAGGAGTGGAATGATGGTTCATTTCTGATAGGTGTGGGCAAGGTGTTCCAGAGTTTGGAGGCCAGTTTCCAAAATTGGCCCACTTTCCACAGAAAAACAGGGCCACACTAGCATTTAGTGTTTTTGATTCGGGCATTGCCCTATTTCCCTATAGACAAGTCCGAGCCTACTGCCAGGCCTTGCCGTTTAGCCGACAGTCGGGAGATTTGAGCACAGACCTTAAAGTCGTGAATTGCAAAGGTAATGATAAGAGTCAAAATATCCTTGCCCGCTCCAAAAGCACAAATGTAGTCATCTTACCACCTCAACGTTGAGTCGAGATCCTCATATCCCATCCTGCTCTAAGAAAATGGGGTAGGCCTTCAACATTGTATGGTCAAACAATCTGTCCCAGAATCCACCCTATCAACACCCATTTCTAGGCGCACAGATGATGGAAAATCACTCGCTCTAAACATAGTCTGTACCATTTTCCACAGCAGCGGGGGGAGTGGGGGTGCTGCGGTACAAGGATGGGAAAGTCCATGGTCGTGTATTTGTGGCCTCCTCAGTTATCGCAGTGCACTGTCCTGGCAAGTTCATGCCACATTCTGAACACAGCGGTGGACTCCCCCAGACTTGTGAATCTTAAACTAGCTTGCAGTTTGCATGGCTTTAACTGACTTATATCTAATTCACTGTCTACCATTCCTGATGAACCAGCATGTCTTGAGTGATGTACTGTGCACACTAGGGGCTTTGACTTAGTGTTCAAAGCGCGTTCGTGATTTGAATGTGTGTGCAGTGTTTTCTATGTTCAATTGAAAGTGCTTTATTACATGGAGACACTGTAACAGAAGTAATGCAGAGCAGTGGGACTAGAGGACGTCACATTCAATGGCGCGCTTGTAACCAACAACCGCGAGAATATACAGAGATTGCAGCAAAGATAACTGCTGCCATTGCCCGGATGTTCCCCTTGTATCGCCTGAGGAGCTCTGGAAGCAGCGGTATCGCTCCAACATTACGAGTCGGAAAACAAAGTGGCCGAAAACATCGATTTTTTTCTTGATCCAAATTTCGTCTGTTTTATTTTCAAAAAATAGAGGGGTTGTGGGGTTAGGGTATTAAATAAAGTGAGGGCGTTTTGGAGTGCTGTGAGGGGTCTCCCACCACAATTTAACCAAAAAAAGCAACATTCGATTAGAAATAATTTGGTGATTTGGGCCACGTTTTTGTTTCTCTCGCTTTTTCAACACAGAAAGGAAGCAGCTGCCGGGTACACAATGATGGCGGCGCTACTGCGCATAATTGCCAGCGCCTAGGATATGCCGAATGGTACTGACGTGGCGGCTCGGCAGGGTCTGATTGGGTTATTAGTTGGATGGGCAATTGAACTTGTCTGCCACAGTGGGCAATGCCTTGGCACGACGACTACAGTCTCCTCTGGGGAGTGAAGGGGCCGGGCAGGGAGCATTAGTTCCTCTGTCTTCTCAGCTTCTTGTGGTCGAGCTCGGGGACTCTTCGCCATCCATGCGTTTCTCTTAACTGGGGATGCTACCTTATGTGTAACTGTGCAATCTTCCTCTAATTTCATTGGTTATCCAGAACAACGTGCTAAATAATGTCTGACGACTCTATTCACTGCAGTCTGTCCACACAGAACGTGCCTCATCGACTTGTCCAAATGGTGGAGCTGATTTACGCCCGCTTTTATTTTCAGATCCCAATCTTACTGCGCTGGGGCTGGGCTCCATTGTTTGGTTGAGTGGACACGGCCATATTGCATTGGGTTCTCTGCAGAAGTCACAGCAGCCATTTTGCAACCCTTGGCCATAGCATACTGATGAAAATGCATCCTCTCTGCAGCCCTAAGCAGAGCCACACTCCCTGACAGCAAAATACCATTTCTTGTTCGACAGATTTTTAGTAGGACTCACCAGGTTCACTTTTTGTGGCGGTTTGGGGTTCTAAACCCTATGTGGGGACGCTCGGGTGTGAGGGGGGGACGTGAATACAAGTGGATCTGTACATACGGGGGACCAGATTAGCGAAACATTGCTGGAGTGCAAACATGTTTAGCCCATGTGATAATGCAGCTTGTGCATGCATTGGTGCATTAGCACTACCGGTTGTTATGGAATAGTGGTTGCACAAGCGCTCTTTGCAAAGTTTGATTTTCTCTAGGGCTGGACAGTATAGCCCTCCTCTTGAGTCATGCTCTTACTGTCAGAGACCCTCCTCTTCAAGTCACGCAAAATAATGCCATCAGGGCTGCCCTCAACTTTTCTAGATCGGCACACATTTCGGATACGAGGCGAAACCTTCATTGGCTCTCAGTTACCCAAAGAATATCGCTTAAAACACTTGCCCTCACACACAAATGTGTGAACAACCAGACCCCTGCCTACCTGGCTAACCGATTTACTCAGCATTCCTCAATACACCCTCTTAGATCTGCCCAAATGCACTGCCTCAACATTCCAAGATATAAACTCCAAAAAGTGGGCGGGGCTAGCTTCCCAGTCTGCGCCGCTAAACTATGGAACTCACTGCCTTTCACCACTAGAAATGAGCCATCATTCCATTCCTTTAAACACAAAGTCAAGACCTGGTTGGTTGCCCTTGGTATGTAACCTGTTATATGTTACTCATAGTGTAAATATAATTATTTGCACTTTTACCCTACTGTTCATCTGTATATTGATACATCTGATCTGTGTTCCTGTCGATTGGAAATATGTATTTCTTTACCGTGTTCATTGTACCTTGCTGTTCTCTGTAACTGTAACATAAGCTATGTGCCCAGATGCCCATGGGCCAGGTGCGCTCTATAAATAAAACAAATACAAATATTGTATTTACTTCAGGGATGAACAGTGACATTTTTCCATGGCAGCTCCTTATTTGGTATGCAAACAATGTTAGTGTTTTTTCCATTTTTACTAGAAAGGGAACAAAAGGAAAAAATCTATCCTGAGATGTACTACTCTCACAGGCAGCCCTCTGTTTCATGCTGTAACATCATTTCCCATTACTCTAATATGTTTGCACTTGCCAAATTTGGTCTAAGCTCTCTTCCTGTGAAATGCAAATAGCATGAAGAACCTATGCCTTGTTTTAAAGTACCAGTGCACTGATCGGGAGAAGGATTTATTCTTGCTTCCCTATGGTTTGCCCATTCATGTTGCCTCCTCTGGGGGCCCTTAGCCAACCAGTAATTGAGAGCAAAAGCACACCGGTTATCATCACCTTCAATTGGTGTCTCAATGGTTTCTCCCAGTCCGGGATGTGTAATAGGCAAAGAAACAGCTGGGCACCCTGCCGGTCAATGAGACACCGTTTCGCTCCTAGGTCAAACACCTCTAGGTTGCTAAAAAATCAGTTCTACACTTTATCACTTTCAAATATGTAGTTTTACATAACTTGCAATGGGAGGTTTTGAATTGCTACTTCATTCAATTGCAAGGTACAATGTTGTCTCTATGGTCCTGTTTTTTTAGATGTTCACCATAACGAATAACCCAAATGTGTTTCAACAGCAATTACACATGTCACAGCCACTACATGCACATGTTTCGATGTGCTGAGATCATCCTCAGGTGGCGTGAAAGTTAATAATCGTGTGAACACATAACGTAGTCATCCTGTCTTAGCCAACCAAAGTGATCCATGAGACATGCTGTAGAAGAGAGAGCGGAGCGTGGCATGCACAGGGCACTGCACGGTTGGTTATTTCAGTGTGGCTCCTTAGCCAGGCTAGAGCCATGGTCTGCCTTTCAGTAAGATCAATCACTCCTTACCAGTTTTCTGTTTGATATCTTCGCTCCCCTGTCATTTTAGGACCAAGTGTGGTAAAAATATATACTATTGTCTGGAGACCCCCACAAGGGTCCAACGCAGTGTTTGTCAATCATCGCCTATCAATGCATTGATTATCTCACCTCCATGTCACATTATTTGGATTTGTTGTTAAGGAGTAACGTACTTTAATCACGTTCTAAATTATTTCAGGAGTAGGGAAAAGAAAACGGTGCCCTTCAAACGTGAACACTGTTCATCTTTCAGTAGCGTGATCATTATATACCGGTTCTATTAATTATACATATATAAGCTGCCAATGGATTTCCTGTTAAACATGATCTTTTCCTTACACTCCTGGATGATGATATAAGTATTCATATTGTCATCATCCAAACTTGTTATTATTTTCCTGGTAGAAAATAGTCTTATCACGCAGCAGCAGCAACACTGAAAACCCGAGAAATGCATGGATCAATGTTCCAATATGGCGCTCGTCCACCCCACAACTGACTTGTTTATTGTTCATTGAGTTTAGAAATTGCTTACCAGAGGCGCGTAACCGTGGAAGTGATCTCTATTGTTTTCTTTATCGTGTTTTAAACAGTGCCACATACTTTGTGGCACTATTTATATTACTGCAATTACCAATATCTGGCCACCTTGGTATCCGATGGCGAAAACGGGCACACAGCGTGATGCGGTGGCATGTGATGTGAGTACCTGATAACTGGTGTTAAACCTGGCATATGGTTTGAGTACTTGGACACAGGATGGTGAAACTATTCAGATGATGGGAGCACCTGGGTAATGACACACATAGCTGGTAAATTGTGTAGGTACCTGGACACATGATGGCAATACCATGGCAGTGTTGTGCTTAATGGGGAATACACAGTCGATATCTGCTAAACAGAGTAATAAGGGATATGAACGCAATGGCCAATACATGGTCTCAATACCTGGGCATATGAAGTCAATAGCAGGCAAATGGTGTGAATACCTGGGCATATGAGGTCAATAGCTTGCAAACGGCGTGAATACCTAGATAAATGAGGTCAATAGCTGGCAAACAGTGTGAATATCTGGGCATTTGAGGTCAATAGCTGGCAAACGGCGTGAATACCTAGATATATGAGGTCAATAGCTGGCAAACAGTGTGAATATCTGGGCATATGAGGTAAATAGCTGGCAAACAGTGTGAATATCTGAGCATATGAGGTCAATAGCTGGCTGATGGTGTGAATGGCTTATAGTGATTGCATCGAGAAAAAAAAAGCAACGACAAATCAAAGCATCTAATAAAAAGCATCGAATGCCAAAGCATCAATAGGCTATCTTTTACATGTAAAAGTGCCTTTCCATCCAAACCAGTCCATCGAAAATATAAATGGACTGGTTTCAATGGAAATGCACTTTTACATATAAAAGATAGCATTTCAATGCCTTTTTTTTGTAACTTTAAAATGTTACATGGAGCTGTCCAGTGCTGAAATTTCGGTACTGGCCAGCTACTTGTAAATTTTAATTTGTTTTTGTATATTGGGGGGTGGCCCCAGCCCCCCCAATCCACATGCCCACCCTGCAACCTTAACCCTACCGTAACCCTTAATCTAACCCAAGCCCCAACCCTAACCCTAATGTAACCCTTAATCTAACCCTAGCCCCAACACTAACCCTAACCCTGTCCCTAGCACCAGCCCTAACCCTAATCCCTAGCCCTAACCCTATCCCCAACCCCAACCCTAATATAACCCTTAATCTAACCCTAGCCCCAACCCTGACCCTAATGTAACCCTTAATCTAACCCTAGCCCCAACCCTAACCCTAACCCTAATGCAACACTTAATCTAACCCAAGCCCCAACCCTAACCCTAATGTAACCCTTAATTTAACCCTAGCCCCAACACTAACCCTAACCCTGTCCCTAGCCCCAACCCTAACCCTAACCTTAGCCCCAACCCTAACCCTAATGTAACCCTTAATCTAACCCTAGCCCCAACACTAACCCTAACCCTGTCCCTAGCCCCAACCCTAACCCTAACCTTAGCCCCAACCCTAACCCTAATGTAACCCTTAATCTAACCCTAGCCCCAACCCTAACCCTAATGTAACCCTTAATATAACCCTAGCCCCAACCCTAAACCTAATGTAACCCTTAATCTAACCCTAGCTCCAACCCTAACCCTAACCCTATCCCCAACCCCAACCCTAATATAACCCTTAATCTAACCCTAGCCCCAACCCTGACCCTAATGTAACCCTTAATCTAACCTTAGCCCCAACCCTAACCCTAACCCTAATGTAACCCTTAATCTAACCCTAGCCCCAACCCTAGCCCGAAGCCTAACCCCAACCCCAACCCTAATGTAACCCTTAATCTAACTCACTTTAGCCCCAGCCCTAATTCTAATCCAACCCTAACCTCTAACCCTAATCTAACCCTAGCCCCAACCCTAACCCCACTAATTTCAATGGTTCCATCGAATCATATACAATGAAATGGCTATTCGATGGAATGGAATTTCGTTACCCTAACCCTAACCCTAACGTAACCCTTAATCTAACCCTAGCCCCAACCCTAACTCTAACCCTATCCGTAGTCCCAACCCTAACCGTAACCCTAGCCCCAACCCTAACCCTAATGTAACCCTTAATCTAATGCTAGCCCCAACCCTAACCCTAACCCTAGGCCCAAGCCTAACTCTAATGTAACCCTTAATCTAACCCTAGCCCCAACCCTAACCCTAATCCTAATGTAACCATTAATCTAACCCCAGCCCTAACCCTAACCATTACCCTAACGCTAATGTAACCCTTAATCTAACCCTTGCCCAACCCTAACCCTAGCCCCAACCCTAGCCGTAATGTAACACTTAATCTAACCGTAGCCCCAACCCTAACCCTAACCCTAATGTAACCCTTAATCTAACCCTAGCTCCAACCCTAACCCTAATCCTAATGTAACCCTTAATCTAACCCTAGCCGACCCTAACCCCCAACCCTAGCCCCAAGACTAACACCCACCCTAACCCCAACCCTAATGTAACCCTAAATCTAACTCACCTTAGCCCAACCCTAACCCTAACCCAACCTTAACCCCTAACCCCTAACCCCTAACTCTAATCTAACCCTGGCCCCAACCCTAACCCCACTATATTTCGATGGTTCCATCGAATCATATACAACGAAATGGCTATTCGATGGAATGGAATTTCGTTGTATATAATTAGATGGTTTGGTATTAGATACTTTGGTGTTCGATGGATTGATCAGATACCGGTGTGAATACCTGGGCATATGAGGTCAATAGATGGCAAATGGTGCGAGTAATTCAGCTTATGATGGCAATACCTGGCATGTCACGTGAGTACCTGGGTCTATAATAGAAAGACCTGGTGTATGGTGAGAGTACCTACGCTCGGAGGCCACTAATGATGTGCATTGTGTAAGTAAGGAGAAGGAAAATGAATATGAATAAATATGATTTTGGTACTTCACAAATAACAAAGGTTCCTGAGCACATGATGCCCATAGTGGCTATACACTAGCAATACCCGCCCTATGGTTGAAGTCTCTAGGCACCTGATTGCAGTGCATAGCAAAATAGGCTGGGGCACATGAGAGCAATACCTGGTATGAAATGGGAATACTTGCCATATAACATGAGCACCTGTGAATATAGCAGCAAAGTATGGGCAATGATGGCACTACTGTGGCATGTGATGGCAATTGCTAGCTAATGGTGTAATTGTCCATATTTCAGTAATACTTGACAACACAGACATGTTGACATGACACAAAAGCCCAAACTAATGTCTGTTTTGTACTTGAACTCTTTCCAGTCTGATGTTTGGTGCTCAGAGGGGCTGTGTTTGGGGGCGGTGTTTGGGGGGCACAGCTTGCTATGACCTTCATCAAGATGGAACACCATTGCCAGCTTCCTTATGAGCGCAGAGGCTGCTCCGTTAGCACGGCCGTCTGTCCTTTAAAATGATATGTGGCCACTCAGGGGGAGGTGATCAGCAGTGGGGCAGAGAGCAGCAGATGGTGGACCAGCCGATGTCCAGAAAGAGCCCTCCGAGGCTTCCCCGTTCTGCTGTGCTGCGGCATTGAAAGTCTTGCCGTCGACGACAGAGGCCAGTAAAAAGCACGTGCCATGGCAGCATGTGCATGGACAGGCTGATATTAATTGCCTTGTACTGCTTTTGCACTCGAGCTTCAGCCGGCGGTTAGTAACTCCACTGTTCATTTCCCTCCCTGCAATACACCCGGTACCCTTTCGCAAGGTGCAGGGGTTTGCATTTGTTGTTAGGGAGAGAAGATATGTTTTCTGTTGTTTCTTTTTTATTTCACATTGTAGGGTTCAGAAACATCAGGGGAGACAATGGGGCTCATTTGGAGTTCCCCAGTCTAGACGAAATGCTCGTAAAAATGCCAGTAATTCCGGCATCAGCATTTTTTCAGGACCAGGGAAACATATGTTTGCCATTGGGGGCAGTGAACTACTGGCAGTCCTGACCTGCTGGGAGTCCAGGCCCCTCCCTAGCAGCAAATAAATGCTAGAATCACTGGCACTGCTGCTACAAGTGCCGGTAATTCCAGCAATCCCATGCCATGGAATGGGAACTTGCCGGCATCTGCGCCGCCTGTAATATCCCATTACTACCAGTATTTCGGGAGGTGGAAACGGTAAGGCAGTTTTAACGGTATCCCACCAGAATTACCGGCGAGATACCAGCAAAACTGTAATGAGGCCCAATTACTCTTCCCCTCAAGGCATGCTAGATGATAAAGGAATTTAGATTATCTGGCTGGGTGGTTTACATTACCTTTAGAGCACTTGCCAGACACCGTTCTAGCATATCTTCAAAGTCAATATCAATCGGTAATTCATAGGGTCACTTCTGTCCCCCTTCTGAAATATTAGAATTACCACTAATTGCTTCCAGGAATGGGGCGTAGTTCCCTGTGACTTATTAATGTTCATTGAAAAGGCTAAATGTATCGGATGGAATGAGAATTATGCGCGGTATGAGAGCAGTGTCTAAGTTCCATCAATCACACAGGCCTCTATGATGTGTCTTTGCAGATGTGTAATTGTCATCCTTGTTCCATTGCAGAGTCCCAGTGATGCCATAAGATTGCATAGTGGAAAATGGGGTAAGAAGAGGGCACCACAATATTTTTTAATATATCCTATCTTCTCATAGAATTTGTCCGGTTTAATAGGAGCTATCTGGCTTAAGATGATCCTTTGACACTGGGATCCACAAAATGACCAGAGACAAAAGTTAGGTGCTACCACCCAGCAATGCCAGAGGCTCACATGTAGCTCGACGCCGAGCTCATGATTTATATTATTTCCGGTATTCCAATTTCTTTCATTTTATGTTAATTGTTCATGAAAGAAATTGGAATACCTGAATGAATATAAATCATGAGCTCGGCGTCGAGCTACATGTGAGCCTCTGGCATTGCTGGGTGGTAACACCTAACTTTTGTCTTTGATAAGATTGCATAATTACAGCACATACTTTCAGTTTTATCTTGTGAGGAGGCATTCACCCTACAGAATTTTGCTCTTCAGTGGCTGAAACATTGAGCCCATTGAGCCAGTAATTAACTGTTCATTGACACTGGAACCGCCGTGCCCTCTGTGAAGAGAAGTGGGGGTGGAAAGAGGTAACTTCCGAATGTTTGCGATAGTGGTGAAGGTGACCGTGTCGAAACACGCTCATTCTGTTTGTTGAAATTATAGCTGTTGTTGAAGTGGGTGTACTTTGCCATTTGGACAGCAGAGGGGAACTTAACACTGATAAATTGCATCAGCTGAGTATGGAAACATACCTAAGCATTTTATATATAGAGAGACATTGTTGTTTGCCCCTATTAGAAGTGAATCTTTTTTTTTACAGTGGTGTCTGAATATAAGGCATGCCCCCTCTCATGCTTCTCTTGGCGGACGTTAAATGCTTCCCCAAACTAAGAAATGTGTTCTTCCTAACTTATTTTTGAGGAAATTTGTTTTAGCTTTAAGTCTTCAGTGATCTTCCAAATTCTTATTTTCTGCCATGCTTATGATTTGGGCACAGACGCAAGAACATGGGCTGCCCATGCAATGCACTGCAAATATGTGGCTGTCTACCCATTATTATATACCGTATCTCAAGATGCACCACATAGCCTTGACTGACCTCTCCAAGCCACATTTCTGCAATCACTTACCAAACACCATCAATATTTCAGATAACAAACCACACGTGCCACAGCACCACCTAGTAGCTATCCCTGAAAGTTCATCTCCAATTTGGAGCCACAGAACAAGGCACTATGGGATTGCAATTTTGCAGACAAACTTACAAATTTTCTCCGTATGGGAATCATTGTCATTGATTTACGGCAGTCCTATTTTATACACAGCTTTGCCAGCCCAAGAAAACGTGGAGATGTCAAGGATGCAACAAACACATGCACTTTTTTCCAGCATTGATAATGATCAGCAGAGGATAGCTCTCTGCCAATGTGCTCGCCTTGGAATCAAGATCCCCGGGTCCGAGCTTAGAAACCTCTGGGTATTAAGTGCGTTATAAATAACCTATCATATCAGAGTGTAGTTGACAACTGTGCGACCGGAGCATTGGAGCATGCTTTCCAAACACCACCAATATTATGATGGGTTTAAAAATGCAAAAGATATCTCAACTACTCGTAGTGCAAAGATACCATAGGTCATTTCCGCTAACATCGAACACATATCACTCCACCACCTTGTAGCCATCCCTGGAAGTTCACCTCCAGTTCGCAGTCATAGAGCAAGGCACTATGGGTATGTAACTTTGCTGGAAAGTTTGCATTATAAGTGTTCTTTTATAATGCAATTAACGGCTCCACATGAGGTAATTTCCATTGTGTTATAGAGCAGCCTACCTTACACATACCTTTATTAGTCCAAGACCGGCACGCTGCGCTCCAGGACCACAACCACATAGTCACCACTTACTCCCGGCATAAGCTCAAATTCTTTTCACTCAGCAGTTCAGGCTCCTACAGCAGCACTGATCACCCCATACAGGATCTCATGCCTTACTATCAGGCTTAATTTGTCTCTCAATTCACTTTTTCTCTATCCACTTCATCCTTCCCTGGAATGTTCGCAGCCAAGCTAGGCCCCAAGTGCGTTTTTAGTTAGGGCTATTAGGTGTCGCTCGCAACACCTATAAAGCCCATACTATTGCATTTGAGAACTGATTCAAGTACAGATAGGAAGGAATGGCACATGATGAGGGACAAAGAGGAATGACACTTAAGGAGGGACACAGAGTATAGGTGTGGTTTGGTTATGAGCTCACCCATTGCCATGCTAATCCCTATGGCCATTCCCACCCATTCCTGCCTCACCCTGTCCAAGACATCTCCTGATGGGAACGCTTTGAGCTTGTGAGCCTGGTTTGGTGAAGGCTGCCGGTTCATGCAGCGTGCTGACGTGCTGACGTAAGGTCCAGGCTGGCTGGTTTTAGTAGTTGTTTGGGCTGGGGAAGGAAGGGGGCGGATCATAGGAAGAAGGAGCGGGTCTTATGGAAGAGTGCAGCTGCAGCGTTGTGTTGCTTGATCATCTCGAGTTATAGTTTTCGAGATGTTGAGAGTGCTTCTGGTTTTTTTTCTTTCATAATGAGCAATAAGAATCACACATGGGGAAACAGCCCCGGAAGGCGAGAGAAGCTGGGCTGTAAAATGAAGTGGCTTTTGAAGACGCTGCATCGGACGAGGTTGTGTTCCAATTTGTTCCAGTACTAGACTCTTAATGTATGAAAATGGCACAGGATCCTCATGTCTTCAAAATAGTTGAAATCCTTTGAAAACCTTTCTCCTCTGCTGCTATAACAAGCAGCATATTCCACATAGGCTGACCACATTTTCAAAACCAAAAAGCCTGTTGGAAACACACTGAAAATGCTTTTCTTTCAGTCTACTGCGATTTATAAGCACTCTGCATGCCCTTCACCGATGTCCAGGGCTGGCCTTAGGGGCAGCAGCGCCCTGGGCGATTTGCCCCCCCCCCTTCCACCGTCTGCCCCTGGTCAACAGAGGGCAGGGAAAGGAAGTGTCATTTTTTTCTTTTATTATTATTATTTTTTTTTAACCTCCTCGCTCCGGCGTGGAGGTAATTCTATGAGTAGGGCGCATCAGCAGCCTATTGTTCTCAAATGCGCTCCGCTGCCGCGGGCGCATTGTCCGACGATGAGGCGCCTGCCACGCCTTCTGCCACTATGACAGCTTGGGGGAGCCCTTGAAAGACTCACCCAATCTGGCATGGTGGGGGGGCCAATGGTGCCTTTTGTTGTTGAAGGTGCCCGTGGCAGAGGGGCGCATTTGGTGACAATGGGTGCTGTGCACCCCATTGTCATTGAATGCGCCCACCTGCTGCGCCTTCTCTCGCTACGCCAGCTCGGGGGAGCCCTTGAAAAACTCCCTCGAGCTGGGCTCACCCCCTCCCCCCCCTAAGGCCGGGCCTGCTGATGTCCTGTTAAAAACAAGCATTTGCAAAGCCAACAGCTTTGGCTTGCGTATAAGTATCAGGCATTTGCCAGGCACTGCTATTAGATGCCCAGGCATTCGCACCATTTTGCATCTGCCACCATAAATAGGCAGTTAGTACTACTACGGCTGTGCCTTGCAAGTGCCTGGCAAGTGCCTTTTCCATGCTTACACAAAAGCCCAAACTGTTGGCATTGCCAATGCTTGTACTTTTTGCCTTTCCTTTTCTTTGGGTGTTGCGGAAGTGTCTGATTCAAGTGGAATTGAGACTATTTTCAATGTTTGTTGTGTGAGATTCCTCCATCTGCAATATTACGTTGCCGGCTTTACGCTG
The DNA here is from genome assembly GCF_040938575.1 of Ambystoma mexicanum. Taxonomy (NCBI): domain Eukaryota; kingdom Metazoa; phylum Chordata; class Amphibia; order Caudata; family Ambystomatidae; genus Ambystoma; species Ambystoma mexicanum. Next base: position 923,831,177 of record NC_090927.1, on the reverse strand, counting down.
CCGTAGAACCATGTTCCGGTTTTACGCTGCCGTAGAGCCATGTTCCGGTTTTACGCTGCCGTAGAGCCATGTTCTGGTTTTACACTGCTGCAGAGCCATGCTCCGGTTTTCGGAATGTTCGCCGGCATCAGTTGTGGTCACGTGAAGCGTCCTCGCGGCTATTCCTTGCTCACATTTCCAGTCAGTGGTAATGGACTTGGAGCCCTGAATTGATCCGTCACTGAGCGCATTAAACTCTTATAGTGTCAGCTCTGTTTGGCTTTTGCAGATGCCGGCTGATGTTGTTTTGCGCACTCTCTCATTGCCCTGACTCTTCTTAGCTGGCCGGGCTTTCAATTTTGACATTTGAAATCCTTCTTTGCGTGACATGCTACGTTCCTAGCATGCAGGGTGCCCGCCAGGAAGGACTTACGGTACGATGTCCTTTCATCCTGCTTTTACATCGCCAGGCTTTTAAACGTGCACATTACATGGAATGTGCTCATCGAATTTTTTAGGGGGGAAGAGCAAATAAGGGTTTGGGCGGATGGGCAATAGTACAAAATAAGTGTGGGTGGGAGTTGTGGGGGGACCCCCCCCCCAAAAAAAAATGATGAGCACATTCGATGGAATGTGTACGTTTAAAAGCCTGACGATGTAAAAGCAGGCGATGAAATCACATGGAACCGGACTTACTACCGCAGCCCACAGAAGTAGGATCACAGTGACCAACCAAGGATACAGGATAAGGATCGATGCGCCTTTCCACTCCATTATTGATCAGCACAACAGGCTGATCTGCCCAACAGGCTGCCTTGTTTCTTCACATACAAACACGCATGGGTGCGCGCACAGACACACATCACACGCAGACTTGAGAGTGCTCTGTCTGTATTCGTGAGTCATGACTAATACAAGTAGTAGGCCAGCAACATATTATTTGCAGTTCCAACTGAGCCAGTCAATAATGCTAGTTATTGACCCTACACCAGCTGATGGTCTTGCGCCTCCAGCAGTGCACTTAAGGAGGGTAGAGGAAATCTTTCATTGCAGACCAGCTCTTATGTCAATAATGCTGTTAGCACATGAATGTGTCGATACTTGCTCACAGGATCGAGTATTAAATGCTCATGGCCTAAGACGCAGCTAGAAATATTCAGTTCTCTTCCTTATAGTAAGGGGTGGGGTAAAGAACAGTGCTGAATGAAACCCTGCCGCTGTTAACTTGCGTCACCATTTGGAAGACCTGTTTTATGGCATAGGAATGAATGTGTCACTGCTGTGACTCCCTTCCTCCTTGTGTTCCTGCTTTACTCCCTCCATCCCTTTCTCCCTCATGCAGCCCCTACTCAGCCCATTGCCAGGGTTGTGAATGGAGCTCATGAGAGAGATGTCGGTGCAATCCTAAACTGGCAGAAACTATTGCAATTCATGAAGAATTTCATTTTTTTGTCCAGCTTTCAACATTCCCATTGAATGTGTCAAATCAGCAGCATGCACCCCCCCCACCCCCCAAGAACTCCGCACCAAATTACCAGCACCGCATTAAAAAGCCTAAGCTCCCCCATCTTTGTCAGGGAAGTCTATGTGTAATATTTGGAGCCCCATTCTTCTCACTTCGCATTCAGAAGCATGTTGGAAAACTGCTAAGATATCGGCCAATCTCTGGCATGCAGTGCCTTGAGAATCTCGGTACATGCGACAGTTCAAGGCCTCTGTTGAGTGGGCAAGCGCAGCAAGCAAGCAGTGCGCAAGGTTCGGATTGCGCTTTCACCTGCAGCAATATTTCTGCGTTTCAGTGCTATGTTAGGAGGATTAAGTGAAATGCAATATATCCTGGTTTACTCGACTTGAGGTATGACGTTGTTTCATCGGCAGGTATTTTTTTCAATTAGTTTTTTGCCGAAAATGTTTTCATGAAAAAACTCAGTGAAAAATATATGAGGGTGCATAAAGGGTTATGAGGGGTAGGGGTGGTTGGGTATAGGCATTCAATAATAGGGGAGGGGGATTTGCGGGGAACCCCCCGAAACATAAAACATTTTCTATTCGAATATTTTCACTAAAACATATTCAGCAAAAAACTCAGCAAAAAAAACCGAGGTAAACAGGAATGCTGTGACCTGCGTTTTCACTGCCGGCATCAACAACAAGCAGAAACGTCCGGAACATTAGCAAGAGTCAAGACTGAAAGGCAACCGTATCAAAATGTGTCTGATTCAGGAGAGATAGGGACATAGTGTGGGAGAGTTGATGTGCGTCACAAGAGCAGCCTACAAGCAACAGAAGCACGGGTATCACAGAGAAGCAGAGGCTTGCTGGGTCTCCCTGCTGGCGGCAAATTGGAACCTCGCTGTTCTTGATCTGAAATGTGGGCCACCGTAGGAGCAGCCGGATTACTATTCCGTGGAAGTCATTCACTAAGAGGAATGGAGTTTGCCGGATATCGACTGGTGCATGTCAACCCAGACAGCCTTTGGAAGGCCCATGGTTACAGTAGATAATTGAATGCCTCTGACTTTGTTTGCAAAAGAAGCCGGCAGCTGAGATTCAACCCATATGTTTAGTTGTTGAATTTTTGGGGCAATTCCACACTGTCTATACAGTAATAGGTGAGTGAATGTCAAGGACTCGTGTACAAATTATCTATACCTTACCTGATCCAGCTGCCTGATCAACTGTGAACTGTTTATGACTATTCTGTAATAATTCCGCTAGTGCTGATAAAATGTGTTATGTATGAAGAGGATAGATAATTGGCCAAAAAGAGCATAATTATTTTTAAACAATTCTCAATAAGTGCTTTCATAGATATTTCAAACCAATCAGAACCCATTTGGTTTCTAACATTTATGAAAGCACACATTGAGAATCTATAGAAATAAAATAGTGAGGGTCGGTAGCAAACAATATTTTCTTTGAAAAGAGTTTTGTGGGGGTTCAGAGAATCTTGGACGAGGACAAATCCTATACAGACCATAGAGTTAAATATTAACAAACAGAACTGGGCATGTAGTGTGTTCAATTTAAAAATAAGATTAATCAGAGCTCAAATACTATGTGTACAGTTAACATTATTTGAAATCCCTCATGGAGGCTACATGATGTCCCCTCCATTTAATGCATATAGTACAACATGTCCAGCAATGCTTCTAAATGCAATAGAATGGTGCAAGGGCAGATAATGTAACATGATACAAAACAGACATGAAAATAATCACTCTGTAAAAAGGGATTATATGATAGTTAGGTTTGCCTAGAATGATAGATAATATGTGTGACTACTACAAAGATATGGTAGATTTTTTTTTTTTTTTTTACAAATATCCAACATATAAGTGAAAATAATCATTATGCAAGAAGAGATTTAGGTTTGGCCAGAATGTGGTGCCATGCTGATGACACATAAAAGTATTTTCCAAGAATAAAAGGCAGATGCAGCTTTAGTGTGCACCTTTGACCTGGAACTACAAGCTGACATTCTACGAGTTGGCACTGGCTTAGATGATCTTGAAAACCCTTCTCAAAACCTCCATTTGCAGAAGTAGATAGAAACACATTCAAGGTTAGAGCTTTTCCCTAGGGTTTGAGATTTCCCTGCTATAAGTGATATTGTCACATTTTTAATCAAACCATCATCACAATGAAATTTCCAACTATTGGAAATGATTAACAAAGGGCCTTTTGACCTCAGGACAAAACTGATGTTCACAAAAAAGCATTAGGGTGTATGGAATAAGGACTAATGTGGGAATAGTGGTCATTAACCCACATAAAACAATATACCCCTATGAATCCGTGGTTTTTCAACGTTGCAGTCAATACAACGCGAACGGCCAAATTGTCTGCAGCATCGATATAGAAGATTGGCAAAAAAATATTTCTGTGATCATTACGGTTACTGCAATGTTTACAAAATCGGTCATAATTTGATATGTGCGATTGATTTTAATATGGCGCAGGGATGTGCACAAACACTAAACACTCTGACAAGGCAGGCATGCTGAACACATGATAACTTTGGGGCAGTGATACAGTAGTCTCCATGTGATGATGCTCCTCCTACAGCTGATGGCCGAGCCGATCTCTATGGGGAACATTTAGATCAAGTTCTCAAAACGTAGGTAGTTTGATCTAACCCTGTGGGGTTGTGTCTAGTGCCCGTTGCCTGCTGAATGAGTGTTAGATTTGGCACGTGGCAAGGTCAAGATCCATGGCTTCATAAGATCCAATTTAGCTACAATGTTGGGATTCATGCCAAGCAAGCGCTGTTGATGGATTAAAGCTAGATCATAAGGAAGTAGGCATGCATGCACATATAACGCGTGCCCTTGTGCAGGCTTCCGCGTTTACGCTAGACAAGAAGGAAATTGTATTACCTGTCTAAAGGGTGTTGTGGGAAGTTGTAACACTTAAATTAGACAAGACAAGTGGATACATTAGAGAACATTGAAGCATGTTAGGGGAGGGGCATCCACAGCATGGGTCTAGATGAAAATAAGATCCAGCCCCAAAGGGGAACAGGCCGAGTCTGGCAGCCCTAGGCCAGCCAGCCCGCCAATCGCTGATGAGGTACTTTAGCAACATTTGGAAAGGAAACAGAATTACAGTGGGTTGCAATCAGTGCACTAAAGTATTGTTAAATGTATTTACATGGTTGCTCAGGGCCACATCAGAACACATTAATCACGTTTCTAGATGATCACAGACACTGTTCTATTCATAGTATCCTCCATATTCTCATAATATTAGCTGTTTACGCTGATTGTCAGTATACTTAACATTTCAGATCAGAAAGTATTGCTTTCTCAAAGTCTATAGAGGAGTTTTGAAAAGGAGATTTCTCTAAAAATAGATAAGGAGTCTTAGTCCATAGTCCGTAGGCTCTGGTTTTACATTTCACACTTCATCATCTGACGGAGAAGATGATCCATCCCTGCATTTTATTTCAGTTAGTCTAATAAATAAAAGGTATCAGAACCTGCATCTCATGTGATTTTAAAAGTGGACTAGCGCGGTGTCAAACTTTTTTCCTGGCACGCCATCTGTGGATCCGGTCTCCAGTGAGTTGATTCAGGTTCATTCCCGCCAATTTTGCTCGGCATCGACCAATCGAACTGCCGACATGCTACGTGCATCTCGTTCTAACGATTTCTGAATAGTTTGTTTGTTTGTTTGTCTATTAATTTCTAATGCGCACCAAACCCAGAGGTAACAGGGCGCCGCAATAAGAAGGTGGGTATTACCCAAATTGTTCGTTTACAATTGTTCGAATGAACAATTGATCGAATTTAAAGGGTCACAATTGACCTTTTCACAATTGACCGAATATATATATATATATATATATATATATATATATATATATATATATATATATATATATATATATATATATATATGGGTGTTGGGGGGTTTGGCGTTGGGTGGGGGGTTGTGGGGGGTTCCCCCCCACATATATGGTACAATTGACCTTCACAATTCGGTCAATTGTGAAAAGGTCAATTGTCATTCGAACAGTTGTAAAACGAACAATTCGTATAAAACTAAGAAGGTGCAAGACTTACAGCATTGCCCGTGAAATAGCTGTGTTACTATTGGGACCTTCCGCTCTATGCTAATTCCTTGTGTACTCTTCTGTTTATAGCCCTCTGTCGAATGTCCAGGTCATAGAAATGCTTCTAACCTGAAGGCATAGGAAAGTTCTATATGCCCTTAGCAACCCCTCTTGCGTTGCAAGTCGCACGAATACGAGGTCTGATGTGCCTCAATTTCTAGTCAGCGTCAATGCTTGGACACTAGTGTTCCCGCCTCCTACCTGGAACTTTTCAAAGTGCACAGCTTCAGAAAGTCGGAGGTGCAGGTAATATCACTGTGGTGAAAGGCAATACAGGATGTATTTGTTCCGCTTCACAGCATATAACTGTGCTCCATGATACACGAAGAATACATTTGGAACATTGCGTCGTATTTTGTCAGAAACCGTAAAGATAGGCTGGTAAAGTGGGAGGGGAGTGCTCGCGCAGTAATATAGTAGGAGTGGCTAGAGGCGGGTGCTGGAAGGGATGGTGTTGGCCTGCATTGCACAAACTCCTCATACCGGGGGGCCAGGCCAGAACTCTGGCCACAGTGAGGGAATGGGCTGCTTCTTGTGTAGGGAAGACGCAAAGGAGACCACTGCTGGATAAGGCAAGGGGTAACAGGAGGCAGTGTCGCTACATATATAGGGGCCCCCGTTTTCCGTTGTTTTACTGATTTTTACACATAAATACAGGTGGAAAAGACTCTGTTTCCTCTCAGCATTTGCTTGTAAAAAGCAGAAAAACGTGGACATTCATTCATGTGTCCTGATTATCTCTTCAGGGTGGCAATTAGGCCATTGGCTGTGCAAAGTAATAACATAGGGGGGCTAAAAATATATATTTCTTTGAAGTTGTTTAAAGAGCTAGAGTAATATTTAAAATGTCAGCAGCATGAGCAGCGTGTGCCCAGAAAATGAGTTCCTCCATCTTGCCTGCAGGGAACAATCATGACTCAGAACCCCTTTCTACCTCATTTGGATGGAGCCTCCTATGGCACATAGGTTCGGAACAGCATGCTCTGAAGTGGCCAGAGGGGAACATATGTCATGGAAATCCAATAAACGTCATCGTGCATGCCTGTGAAAGCTCTATGATATGATATGGCATTTATAACGCGCCTGTACACAAGTATTTCTATAATACTTGTTCCCGCGCAACCCCACGAGAGAATGTTTAAATGCTATTATCAAACACATTTTCTGTTCGGATATATTCTGGCCGCTCTGGTGACTGAGAGGATGAGCATAGCATCCATGATCTGATCACGCAAGCGACCCCAGAGGAACTGGATGACCATAGAGATAAGATAGACAGTCTGCACCAGGAAGGCCGGTGGGAAGTTGGAAGGTAGAGTGGCTTTCTTCTGCACTGAAGGAAGGAGCCAGTGTGGGGGCATGCCACGATGATAGTTGCAGAGAGACACCCTCAGTTACCTCTTCCTCAACTCCGCTGAACGAAGGGTGGGGGGGGGAGGTAGCGTCCAAAACACTTCTGGGAGTTAAGGCGCTCACATCAGTTCCCACGATCTTCTTCAACTCAAGGTGACCCCCATCCCATGTCCTCGTTCACTCCAAATCCAGGTAGGATTTTGCCAATTACTCAACCCAAAAGGCTTCAATATATAGATCGATGCTGGTGTTTGCCTTTGGGACGTAAAGAGTAACGGAATCATGTAGTACTCAGGAAAAGAATGAAAGAGATTGTGATAAAAAGTGGGAAAAGCTTAGATTTTTCTAAAAGAACAAAACATGGAAATGTGGAAATGGTCGTAAAACAGGTGAAGCAACAGTGAAACGTTCTAATCCAGATAACACATTTTGGAGCACTTGTGGGTGCAGATTTATGACCCCGTTTCCTGGCGGGAGAAGAGGATCACCTCTTTCTGAAACTTACTGTACGTAAGTAAAATAGACAAATAAGATGGAAGGCACTGGCCATTGTACTCCCTCTTCCCTGGACCCCACAGAGCATGTGCACCCCCTGATATGGAGAGCAGGGATCAACACAATAAAGGGAAAGTGTATTGTTCTTAAGGGGAAGAAAATGCAGCATCTACGGGACTAAACTAGAACCCAGACCAAATGAAACCTCTGCAAGTCTTGCATGGCATCCACTCTAGGCCAGAAATACCACATATCGATAGAACATCGTTTATGGCGTCGTAAAGAGGCTAAACAAGAGGTTAATGGTCAACAATATTGAAATTGGAAATAATTACCACTGGCATGGTCACTCTCCACAGAGAATCCAGTTATTGGCTGAACTGCCAGAATGCACTGCACTCTTCCACCGCAAACCTCGGCCAAGTCAAGGCTTTCTTGGCGGCAAGTTTGGGAGCCTTACACTTCTGCCTACAATCTCAAACTCCACTCCCCTCATTCCAGCCCTTCCACTAGCATCCAAGTGGCCCCTGAAATGCTCACAGAGGCACCCAGGAGTAAATCACTAACTAATATGCTCCTCACACCTCCACATTACCTCTGCATCCATTTGGGAACACAAATATTTTGTCAAGATACCCAATACGTAAAATTGAACCCTGGATCCAAAAACGTCATTCCCTCCTTGTCTGTCCAAGACCCCTGTGACTCATAATACATCATTCTTGTTTTAAATGTATTAAGAAATTAGATCAACAGATCATGCAACCGCAGCCCAGCAGCAATTCCAGAAAAACCCGCTGTGTAGGGTTTTTAAAGGGTTTGTGCGCAGTCACTCACGTGGATGGCCCGACAAAGTCTTGCATGCATTTTTTAAATAGGTTTCCACAATACTGTGTGATACAAACTTGAGTAAGAATCTCAGAAGAAAGCTGTGTTTATTCCATCTTTCTTTCGAGAGGATAGCTCAGGGGCAACGTGCTTGCCTTGGAGGCAAGACGACATGGAGCAACACAAGTTTGATCCCCGGGTCCGTGCTTAGATACCTCTGGGTATTAAGTGCATTATAAATAACATATCATATCATCTGGGAAAAATGCACTTATTGCTGGATTTCACTCTTTCCAAACTACTCATATAGACGATGAGGAAAAAATGGGCTCTAGGATAGAACATTCCTGTGCTGAGCTCTATTTGTTTTCTGGTTGTCACTAAATATTCCATGCAAGGTCACAGGTGTGGAACGGTGAACCCAACACCTTTCATAATGAGAAGGTAGAAATTCCTGGTTACCTTGCTGCGATTTGTTTTCATAGAGTTTTGTGATTACAAGAATTTACAGACTAGATGCAGTGTCTGAGATAATGTTTTTGTAAAATGCAAAAGGTAGACTGATAGTCTAGAAAGTGTAAAATTACTTTATCTGTGGATTAGACTACGGAATTTTAGAAAATATTTAGTTGATGCTCAGTAGAGCCTAGCCAACGGCTCTAGGAGCTAGCCACCTTCTTCAGAAATTAATATACTCTTAGATGTGTTACCATTTGAGACGGCTCTTTGTCAACCAAATATGTGACTATCAACCTCTCATGAAATTAAGTATTAATTGGCAGGAAGGGAGGCTATTGCGGCCCACTGTGGCACACAAGCCTGAGATTATAGACCTAATAAAGCAGGGGCCTTCATCAAGGGCTAAGGGACCTTACCGGCGGTGAAACTTCCCACTGTAGCAAATAACACCACAGGCATCTATGGAAGTGGGTGAATATCCATGCTGGAGAAAAAAGGCAGAGTGGGCGAAAATGGTGCGGGACGAGGGACGCAGTGCTGATGTTGTGGGCACATGTGCCCCCCACAGGAAAAATGGTGGAGCAAGGAGAGGTGAGGGAGGCGGACTGGAGGAGCGCTTGAGGCGGAGTAGGCTGGTGACTCTGCAAACCGCAACACCACGGACCACCTAAGTTAATGAACACATGTGCCCCTCACCTGCCCTTGATCTCCTTGAGACATAAGAAAATTATGGTCCTGAAGAAGATGATAAATAGCCATCATCGAAACAGGTCGACCACCGTTTAACCAAGGATATCTCAGAAATGAACCAGGGATACCCCGTGAACTAGACCATAAAAACACTGTACTATGGATGAAGTTCCTTGTTTTTAACCACTTTTTATGAACAATCTGTTTGTTTCCTGAACCATCAACGAGTGATTTGTAACTCGGGGACCACACACTTCCTATGAAGGTCATTAAAAGAAGATAAAACAGTTCCTTTCTGAAATGTGGCCCCAAGTTCCTCTGAAACAAAACAGTTACCCTAGAAATGGGCAGAAGCCCCATACACCCCATGCCTAAGGACAGAAGCCCCCATATAATATGAGGAACCTTCTGTGAATATTGTTCTTTGAGGTCATCCACTAATCGGCACTAGAGCAAGATTCAACCTCCACACTGAAATAAGGTGGACCACCCCAAAAGTGTTCATGTGTGTAAAAAAAAAAAAAAAGACTCTGCAAACCGATCAGGGCGTGACAATGACCCGTGCTGGGAGGGCAATGGCAGAAGACAGGAGTCGAGCGAGCGACTAGGTAAGACGTAAACTAGCGTGGGAGCCAGTCGAGTGGGGAATGAGGGATTATACTGCCAGATTTGGCTCATGTTCCCCGCGAGGTGTTTGGTTCTTGTGGGTTCTAAGGATGCCAATGAGGCGATCTGACACAAGGGCGCGATCAGCCCTGTCGGTAGTGGCCCGCCACTCAAGAGTTAAGGGCCAAGTGAAGCAAGGGAGTTAAACTGCACTACATGTTAAACATTTAACTACACTAAGGACGATTACATACACATCATAATCCCCATAGGAAAACTGGCAGTGAAAGGGTTTAAAGATTTCATTACTTCCATTTGATGACACACCGAAATAGCTGTCTGGCAGAATCCTTACTTACTCTTAAATGGCATAGAAAAGCCTCCGTTTTGCAACCTGTCAAGGAAATCTTCTTAAAACTGGTTGCAATTTTAATGTTGTCATGTTTTTTAGAAAGTGTCCAACCGAACTCTAAAGAGGCAGTGAGAAGCTGGGTCCGCCCCGGAAACACATTCCTGTTTTCTTTTGCATTGCACACATACACAAAGGAAACCCCATCTCAATGCGTCGAGCAAAGGATTGCGATCTGCGGGGCCGAGAGATCCCTCCCCTCATCGAGATTCAGAAAGAGGATCTGCTCCCTCGAGTTGTGTTTCCCATCTGTCATCTTTTCCATCTACTGTCTGGGCGGTACTGAGCAGTGCTGATTATAGCATGCCACTGAGCTCCATTACATTTCAGTGCCTCTATAATCATCCCTTTCCATCGCCTTCCTTTCGCGTGGGTTTGGCGACTCTGCATGGAGCCCCGCTGAGTGCATTAAAAGCGCTTTGGTTATATGCGCGATGACGTTTCGGTTATTGAGTGGTGGAGAAAGCTAAAGCAACGTAATGGCGTGGGACCCACAGAACCCAAAAGGCACTGGACACTGGACACATTGTACAGCTTTCTCTTCGTGATGCAGACATAGGTCAAACCAAGCATCGAATTGTTCTAAATCATTGTGGGGGCGGCGTCGCTAAGAGATTACCCTAAATATTGTGGCTGCCCAATATCAAAAGTAAATTGTTAGATTAGAAGGGTCTTGCAGCTGGGCTTGGCGGTGTGGAGTTTTTGATGTTTTGAAAGGAGAAAGATTTCTTGTACAGTACATGGTGTGAGATGAATGCCTGCTGGTAGGTTTTGGACATCACAATAGGATGGCCTCTCTGGATTAGTAGCTCTGCCCGCTTCTCTGGGAAATTCCAGAGGACAGTAATTCTTTCCCTGACAGAACTATCCAGCCTGCCGTCTGGGTATAACTTCTTATAAGGTTGGCTTGGCATGAACATCAAGAGGGCACACCTAAAAGGGCTAGGGGTAGCTTGATATTGTAGTGCCTGGATAAAGATATAACATTCAATTGGTACCCGTGTGACAAATTGACTTCTGACCTGCAGGAGTACGAGGATTGGTAGAGCTAAAATGCCCACTCACCTCTACAGACCAAGAACCAACACAATCATGAAGGTACAACAGCGCAGTTAAGAGATATACCTCCTTTGCCATTTGTGGTAACGTGGGGTAAGCGAAGGCTTTGCTCTTAAGAGGAGTGTTAATGTGACCTTGCAGTGATCCAAACAACAGAATAACACAGTCCAAAATTAAGAAAATGTCCCGTCCACGTTCTATAAAAAATACAAATGCTTAACACACCATCTGCTAGTAAACTAAATAGAAAACAAAGTATAAAACCGACCCTTGTGGAAAGAACAGAGAGGATGTAACAGAAAGAATAATGTAGCACTCTGAGCATGAAAACAGGGATGATAGGCACATTATAAACCAAAAAAAGGATATATCATTGGATAAAAAAGTTGCACAAGGGACCTAACCAGTCTCTAGGGCCCAAAGTGGACCAAAGGGGAAGTTATTGTTTGATGTTAGGGAGAATTCTCACAAATGGTTAATTTCCCTTACCTAATGTCCCTCAGCAGCTTTGCTGGATTTCTAGGATTTATTTTTTCCGCCTGGTAAGAGTGTGAGCCTTTTTCCCACTCTTACATGTGTTTTGCTATGTGTATTTCTACTTTCTGTGTGATCTTGGGCACTGGACCCTCACCTACTCCATGTGCACCACTTTTTGTGTGTGTTACACAGCACCTTCCATGCAGTGACACAGGGTTGTCTTTGAGAATTCCCACTGACTCCATTTTTCTGGGGCTGACTACTGTCCCCCAGAAACAGGTAAAGTTGCCATTAACTTTATATAGTCACTTTAAACCACAGACCCAGTACACCCCATCTTACATGGAGTATTGGAAAGGGTTAACTCCTATCCCTTTTCGTCTGTACCGCTTGGGGCATTGTGTCGCTCCATTAACTTGGCTGGTGGCAGTGGAATCTACCCTAACTTTTCTTAGGCTATTATATTAGCTTTGAACATAAACCCGCTTGACCAAATATATTTTATTTTGTTTCCGGATGGGTTTATTTGCCATTTCTTTTTGTTAAAGTCTTTCTCGCTTTTCTCTCTGCACGCCAAACCGGGGATGACTCCTTTGTTTGCTGTCTTTTCGCGGGCTTCTGCACAGAAACCCTCCTTAAGGCGCCTGATAGTCTAGGTAGGCAGAATGTGAGGGAGGGATCTTCGGACTCCTGCCATGGGTTCCCTTGGTAACCCAAGTCACACTCTTATCTGATTGGCTAAGAGGTCTGGCCTTGCCAGGCCAGCCACCCTGCTGTGTCATTGACAGCCAGGCTGTATGAATGGGGGAAAACTGCACAAAAAGCAGGTCTCTGGGACTGGAAGAGCAGAGTCGCCCCTGGAATGAAAGAACCAATGAGGAGCTGGAAGAAGAGGACCCCAACCACAACTGAACCACCCGGTGAAGCCCTGCTACAGGACCGAATCGCCAGAATCCGACGACAGAGAAGATCCTCCAGGAAACTTCTTCCCTTGAGCTGGTGGGACCAACCAGTTCGCCCAAACTACAACCAAGGACCCCTCCTCTGGTAAAATTCGCTGTACAGAGCAACAGTGAGCCGGATAGCCAGGAAGGTCGGACCCTGTTTGGGTTTTAAAGAGTGCAACTTTTATTCGTTGTTTTGCTCTGCCGCTGGTTTCTTCCCTGGGTGGCGCAGGACCCTCCAGTCTTCCTACTTTGTGTCAGTCCGACAGTCGCTTCAGGAACCGTAAGCCTGCAGGAACCACCAGGAACGTCCGCCTCAGCTACAGCTCCCTCTCCGTTTTAAGGTACTGTGCAAACCCGGTTGTCCGTTCCGTTCAGCCGTGAGGAAAGTGTTTGAAATCTTTCTCCAACCCGAGGGCTTGTCCTTCTCTTCTCTTTGAACTAACTTTTCTACCAACCAACCTCGTCCGGAATCTGTGCCATGAACTTTACCGCAAACTACCCTGAACCGTGTGATCTTGAGCAAAAGACTTTTGACCCATTGACTTTGGCCCTAAGCCTTTTCTAGCTGATCTCCTCACTGTAGTCTCTCTTGTTCAATTGCCCTGAGTACTTACCTTCTTGGTATTGCCTAATTTCTAATAACTTTGTCTTTCCCTCCCTTTTAAATTGCTGGAGTGCCATTTTGCTCCCAATTCATTTTGTGAGCTTAACTTGTCTGGAATTTAAGGGAAGTGGTGTGGTGTATTTACGATTGTGATTTTTAACTTTCTTAGAAAAGTGAAATGTTATACACTGTTGAGTAAATAAATATTTATTTTTTTACTTAGAAACCATGAGTCAGTGTTTGTCTGAATCATAGTAATTGCTGTCCTTTGTGTAACTATTTGTACTGCTCACTTACTCTTGAGATAAGTCTGGCTGCTCCGCTACTGCTACCACTATAACTGTGTAGTACAGGCTTGTACCAAAGGTGAAATTGTACTGTCACTTGTAGTCTTAATTGTGTGTAGTGTTCCCAAAGGGTATTGCATATAAATATGCCTAACATTCGATAGTACATTGTTTCAGGACTTTGGCAGCTCAACAGTGTCAAACACAGCTTTGAGCAGTGATGCAAGCAGATCGAGCTCAGTTTGGGTACATTGGAGAGTGTGTGCCCAAGTGGCAAGTGGGCATCAAGCAGGTTGAATGTGGTAGCCCTGTGCCGTTCGAAGGCAGCTTTCAGTGAATCAGGTTCTAATCACTGCAAAGGGTCGATGAGTGAAGCTCCAGCAGTTCGAGGCGGTGGACAGTGATTATTCGAAATGGTGATCTTGTTGCTCCATTGTGCAGTTCAGCAAAGTGACAGTCTGAGGGTGAGTCAGATAAAGTGGTGTTACCCCTGGTTCCAGGCAACAAGTGACTATTCAGCTGTTGGATGCAGTCCTGGTGTCGAGCAATTCATCAATTCATTCAAGCCTAGCTGAAGATGGGCATGATGCAGCATCGAGCAGGCTTGTGATGCAAGCACTGTACTTTGAAGGTTTGTAGGCGTTCGAGAAGTAGAACCGGCGGCATCCCCTGGCATTGATGGCATCAAATTGGGTTCAACAACAATTAAACTGGTTCAGAGGTGGCAGAAGGGGAGCCTTAGCTGACCTGTTCCTGCTGATGCTATGAGAACCACTTCACAGGCTTGAGGACAGGATTAGTCATTTCAGGGTCCGCTCTCCCGGCTTTGGAAGATTCGGGTTCAGCATGGCAGGTTCTGGGCCACAGCAAGAGTCACACTAAATGTGCCTTGGACTGCTCCTTCTTCACCACCGGGGTAGAGGGATTTGTAAAATGCAACTTTCCAAAAAGAGGTCCAATTAATCTTTCTCGATATTTGTTACAGAGTGAATCAAATACGTGGTGTGAGACCCCTTCTTTTAAAGGTACAATTCCACAGGTTATTGGACTAAAGCTAGCCTGCTTGAGGGGTCCAATCCCTGTTCTTGAAAGACTTTGCCCTTCTGACATCTCTCCCAAAGTGATTTGTGCTAGAGGAAGTGGAGGAGACAGGAAGATGAGGCAGAGATAAAAAAAAAGGTGGTGAAACCCTCCCTCGACTGTACAGAGCTTTCCCTGCTTAGACTAACCCCACTCATACCCTTCACAACAGGTTCGAACACCCCTTTGGTGTTCAGCACCATGGTCTGATGCTACTCCTTTGGAATGGGTGTGATACTCTGATTCCTGGGCCCATGATGCTTCCTGTTTAGTTGTTGTCTATGAGGGAGGGTGTTACCTACCAAAGAGATCACAGAAGAGGGATGGCCATCAAGGTTCCTATCTTGCCACTTTGCAGGACCAGCCTGTCTGGCCAGACTACACATCACATTCCACAGCTGAGCTGGCTCACAGGAGGCATGGGCTACTTATAATCATAATATTTTGGAACACGAGTGCATATATTAAATGCAGCCACTGTGCTACAGGGACTTGTCTGCCACTGCAACTGTCAAGAGCGCACTTGTGACCTCAGAAACTATTCTGTGCCACTGGCACAGCAGGAGTTGCAAATCAGTTAGGCACTATGCTTGAAAGGGGAATCTCATTAGTAGATTTCCCTTTCAGAGATGGAATTACTTGCCTCATTTTATTAATTAATACTAATAAAAAGCCTGGGGTTCTCCACACTTGCCAGATGGCAGTTCCACTCTGTCTCCGCTTATTCCAAACGGGACCTCATATCTGACAAAGCATGTGTCTACCTGCAAGAATCTTGATTTTCCTTGTCTTGAGACATACCTTACAAGCAGGAACTCTATCCCCCTCATGGTGCTAGTGTGACATTTACCTTCAAGAATTTATCTTGTCTTGCAAGGATCCTTGTCAGAATCGGGTCACCCCCCAGTCAAGGGCCCCCCTCCTCGGCTGGAGCCATCAACAGGGTCTGGCTTCTCATTTGTGGTCTATAGCACATGCTACAGCCGGTAACAAAAGCCCTTAGTATCCACTTTGCTCGCAGTTTCCTTGTCCTGTACTGTAAGCAAAAAAAGTGATGGGTGGAACGTTTTGAATTAATCTGAAACACTGGCACTGCTCTGGGCAACTTTCCACACCACTGTTCTTTAGCCCGTCTGCACCATTGCAAAAGGGGTCCAGCCATATGCAAATCAGTCAGGTACTGCCGCCAATGGGAGCAGCCCAGCCCGAACTGCTAGGCCAAGTCCCTATTCAATGAAACGCAAGAAACCCTAGACATGTTTTGGCCTTGTTGGGCCTCATCAGTGAGGTGCAGCTTGCTTCCCTATTACGCCGAGAACAAGGGACCCACATCTGGGCATACCCTCTCTCACATTGGGAGACAAACTGTCACCAAAAATGTGCCTTGCTTCCAGCCTCTGTGTCCTGTATTGGGCAACTTTTGGGATATATTCTCCAGCAGATATATTGGTACCTGATCAGCTTCATGTTCTGTCTTGGGTCCTGTGGGCACCCCCTTCCTTTCTCTCTTTAACTATGCACCTTGCCTATGGACTTTCTTCCCAACTCCTTAACCCTTAACTCACCAAAAAGCCTTCTTTCCTCCTGTCTCATTTATACCCGTAGTCAGTCACTAGACTTTTGAATAATGGAAGGATTGGCTGGGCAATCTCTCTACTGTCTGTGCACCCTCGGATTGGTTCAGGAATCTTTGCCTCTACCCCCTTCCTGGTATTCCAGGCTCTCTATTATGGCTCTGTGCAGTAGTGAACAGTTTCCTCTTGGCAGGGAATTGGGGTTTGCAGGTCCTGGATCCAATTAGGATCTGCCGACTGGGGTTGATAACTTCTTCTTTCTAATGATAAGTGTCACGCCTGCTGCATGGCGGCCACATGTTCGGTCCCTTTCTGGGTATCGCTGAAGTCCCGGCTCCAGTGGCCTAGCTGATCTGGATCCTCGCTCTGATGTGGTTGTTCCCCTAAGTATAAGAGTCATGCAGACTCACTAGGGGCTTCTTGCCTGTGACATTCTGCCAATACCCACGTTTGATCTCGTTAGGCTCCGATTGAAGGACCAAATCCTTGATGTGAGAGCATATATTTGGACATGTATAACTCAGACTTGTTACGTGACTGACAAATAATTTCAATTTCCAGGATAATAGACAAAAAAGGAGATTGAGATTTGATAGCTTGACCTCCTCTTTTAAAAGTGGAATGATCAAGACTTTCATAACATTGAGGGTACCACAACATAGGCAGGGGTGCATTCATTACTGTGGCTGTTGCTGGATGATGCAACACTGCAAAAAAGATACATTTATTGTGGTGCACCTTGAGACTGAACCCTCTCTTTACTCCGACTGAATCTATGTCGCCTATTCTGCTACTTCAGCTACTCATGAGTGGGCTTTCATGTCTATGGGGAAGCGGCTCAGCTATCCCTGAGGCACTTGAGGGGGTCTTGTGCTGCCTTCCAGAGATTCTCCATAATCCCGAACACTGCAAGCCATAGACAGCAGCAAACACGCCATGCTGAAATATTATGCTTTCTTTCTTCAAACATCTATACCAACCAGCCAGAATGCTACTTTGGATCTTGATTTCAGCTGAAAAGTCAGAGGGCCTGATTTGCCAAAGCATTTTACAATGGCACAACCCCATTGAGAAAATCAGGCCCAGAGTGTCTACAAATAAAGTAAGCAAAAACAACAAGAGCAGACTGTCTGTTAAATTTGGAGAAACCAGTAAACTTTCTGTTCTGGAATTGAAAAAATGTCTCTCTCTTTTGGTAACTCTATTGCACATTTACAGTAGATAATTGTTGGTTGTTTGGCAACTCCGAAGACGTACGAAGAGAATGAGTTCTACACCAGGGTTCTCGTTTTATGAGCTGACATACTATATTTGCACTTCATGGAGGACTCCAAATGATTCCTTAACAAACGACAGAACCTATAAAACATAATGTGGTCAACCTTATGACAACAGCACTCATAGTGGTTAACTGAAATCCTGCAGTGCCAGCCTGTGAAGACGAGACACCAATCTTGAGCCCATATAGCACTATTTTGGCACTGTGCCTTCAACCCGAGCATGATTGTGTGTGCTGCTCAATGTTATGGTATGTTATTGAATTTGTATAGCACCAAAGCCCTAGGGCATCCTGAAACAGGAGCCACGTTGTGATACCTTACAATGTCGCTCCAAAAGAAGGCTAAGGTCAGAATATTTATGAAAGCATTTACGCACATTCGGCAACCTCCTGAACTCTTTTTTGCAGTCTCGCCATGTCTAGACAATGTGAATATGTGTGTTGAAGACGTTGCTCAAATGCTGGGTATACAATAGTGGGCTACTACATCTTATGTGGGGTGTAATTAAAGGCCCCAAACCAAACGGAACTGAAGGGCTATGTAAAAAAGGCCTACCTGTCATTACGAAAGGAAAAGCAGCATTCTAATTCACAAAGGCAGAAGAAATTTGAAGGTCCCTTTCACATAAAAAACAGGATTTGTAAACATTGACACCAAAACGCCTTCGCAAGGGCGTATTTCTGCAAGGGAAATCCAGAGAAGGCTAAAACATGAGCGTAATCAAAGTGCAGATTGGAAAATTTACTCACATTGCTGGCTGGGAAATAAATGCAGCATTTTCACTGAAACTGCCACCCATCAAAAGGTGGTGCACTGTGACTATTCAGACTCACTTTTCAGCAGAAGAATGTACAGCAGATATTTAAAAGTGTATTTATTAATGACTGAAAGAAACAGCTCTGTACTTTCAGCCAAAAGCAAAGTGGACCCTGAAAACACACCGTCTGCCAAAATCAAGACTGATGTTAGAGAATGCAATATGTGGGCTCATTTCAGCCATGGACAAATGGTGGAACTCCCCCACTGCAAGCTTGGCCTTTACATCCCCCCTGCTCTTTACAACTGCAATAAAGTGTGCCCTGCTAAGGGTGTCTAAAGCCAAGTGTCCACCAGACTTGCTGTCTCTGAAAGCAGATCTATGCAGAGCAAATGGCTCTGTTGCCAAAGCCCAAGGTTTTACGACTGGCAGCTACAAACTTCAAACAACCAACTTCAAAGAGACTGATAAAAAAAACTCTGGTCACAAGCCAGCACAGAGGGAAAAAGGCTAGGAGGACAGGAGGCCTCCAATCAATTTTCATATCCCAAAGATTTCCTATTAATTTAAAAGGACTATTATAACAAAAGCCTTTTTCTCAGTAACCACAGGTCGCATTGATTACATGTATATTTAATTTTTTACATAATTTCCAGGTGATTATGGTGATTTTAAATTCATCCACCTGTGAATCAGGGAACTGTCATGGCCAGTTAACACATGTTCCTGGCTGCTTTTAACATTTCCTGAATTTGAGATTTGGAATGGTGGTGGAGGGTAAAATTAGGAATATGGGTAATAAATTACATGTTCCTAACTAATATGAATAAAACGACAGAAAATTGTCAAACCGCTGTGCAACATGGTGCAGATCCAGCTGTTGTTTTATTAAATTCTTTTTAAATAAAAAACCACAACGGGTCCCCACACTGATGACAGTCTTAGTTTCTGTCATTTCTTTCAGTTGAATCTCCATAATAATGCAAGGTATGTGCTTTCCAAGAAAGTCACAGAAGAGGAAACCAAAGCAAAGTCATTAAGAGTACAAACACTAAAATATACATACATTCACAAAAAAAGGGTTATGTTCATCAAGGAGCAATTTGGGTATTTTTCAATGATTTAATTGATGAAAATGTCCTAGCAGGAAACACATTGTTCCTACAGACTTGGTAATACCAGGGTGTATTAAAAATGAACCTGGTAGATACAAGAGAGCTTATTAAATCGACTGGATTTATATGGTTATCTGTCATATGGTTATCTGCCAAATTAATTATTAAATTCCCCTTAATTAGCTGAAGCAGAACCTATATAAATTATGGCAGTTACTAGAAATCACAATGTGCTTGACACATAACTAGTTTTTGCCAAAAAGTTGGTGTGAGGACAAATGTGGATTGCAAATGGAAGCTGCCCTATCTCTGCTTCAGACTCTTAAGCCAATCCTTAGAGAGGGGATGAATTTGGGAGGAGAGAGAAGGGTAACTTTCCAATCCTATTTGGGAGAACTCTTGCAGAGCACTTCCCAAGATTGTAAACTCAATGGTGTCATTGCTGCTATAGAAAGTGGATACACTATGAGGAAGGGGGAGAACTGCTGAAACTTACAATCTGACACCTACAAGGAATCACCAAAGGAGATTGCAACTGGGTGGAGCTGTCTTTTGCTAGGGGGGCATAACCAAAAGCTGACTGGACTCTATGGTGAAGTGCTGGGGAACATCCTTGAGAGTGGAGTGACCAAATCCCTGCCCTGTCCTTCCAGAGGGTCCTGAACTTTAAACAGAGGTTGTCTATGTGAGTTGAATTGAATACTTTGTAACCAAAAAGGTGGGGGATCTGCTGTCCTTAAATCCTTTCCCTTTATAGTGGGCAGGGGGGGAGGACTGTGTAGACCCTTAGCCGATTTAACAAAGAAATATTAATTTAATGAATTCCCCTTAGCAGAACACCACAGGGTGATTTTGTTAAAATTTGAAATGAACAAATCTCATTCCCGGTGTGCACTGAAAACTATAGACTGTAATTTAAGTGGGTAATCCCATGGGTCTGGCTTTCCCAACACAGGCCTTTAAGTGGAGGGGGTCTGAAATCCAAAATTCTCAAATCATTCCATTTTTCTATCCAGCTTCCCCCAGCACAGTCCTTTAAGTGGAGGGGGGGGGTGGAATCCACAATTCGCCAATCATCCCAATTTTTTTTACCCAACACAGGCCTTTAAGTGGATGGTGGTCTGACATCGCAAATTCCCAAATCATTCAAATTTTTCTGTCTGACTACCCAAACACAGCCCAAAGTATGGGGGTCTAAAAACAAACTGTAAAATCACACTGTGTTTATTTTAAAACAAAAGTGTGAGTGAAATAATAATTGCCATATGCATTTTCACATATTTGTAAAACTACTTTGCTAGCCCATTAAGCATGCAGGGAAATCGAAATTGCACAGCATTGCATATGTAATTGTTTCTGTTTATTGTTCAGTTTAATTATTTCTTGAAGTGAAATTTGTAGAAAGTAAAGAATTGTGATTTGTGTTTTTTTCAACCCACTTGTGTGATTTATTTATGTTGAGAGAATTTTATTGTGTTGTACCACGGATAAAGTGGTGATTGACATTTTAGTGCGATTTCCTTATTCAAATTAATATAAATCTGTTTCCTGTACACCGGCATGGTTCTTGGCTCATTGGTAGCTCAGGCAGTCATCCAAGGGGTATTAGATGAATTGGAGAGAAGGTTGAAGAAAAGGACTGACATTAACCGTTTATTTTGTGACACTTAGCTTGGGGAGGGAAGGAACTCCATGTGTTGAGGGTGGCCTCTCAATAAACCATTACATTAGGTACTTGGTTTGGTGATTTTACTTAGGCTGTCAAGCACCCAGGCATGGGCAATACTAGCTTCAGCTGGTATTGGCCACACTTGGGGGCTTGCACTTGGTGGCATCGAATATGGGTGCAGGTGTTATGACTGGACACAGGCTTGGCTGCCATAAAGTTGACATGCAGCAGCTCTGTGGAGGGCATAGAGCAGTCCCCGTTCCATTTACATTTTTCAGCACAGGGAAGCAGGAGACACAGGGAAGGATAGGGACACCTGCACACCCAAAGCAGAAATACATTGGTAGAAACAATGGCTGCCAGGAACCAATCAAGAGCCTTGAAATGTGCAAACAGTATGAGCCATTACAACCCGCAAGTCAAAGATCCTGATAAGCTACTGAGCACCCAATATTGCAATCTGGGTGGTAACGTTTGTTTGAAATGAATGTACAACGAGCAACAAAGTGGTGTATTTATTTGGAGCCATTAAATATACGGTTTTGCTTCTATTTGGGGAGTCTAGACTCAAAGGGCCACTTAGTAGTACTCATAAAGTGCTGTCTCAGGTATATAGAAGGTTACTGGTTCATTCTCCATGTCTGAACAATCATCAGGTCTGTCTTGCTGATGAAACAATTGCGTTTTCACCCTCGGTCCTTTGAGTGGGAGTATTGGCATGGATTCTGTCATGGGCGCTACTCCCGAGGGGCCAGGACTGGCCCAGCGCCCTCGGAAGCAGACCCGTCTTCCACTACTCCGGACCCAGCAGACCCCTACAGAGGCCCTTTGGACCGTGTCCTGGCGCCTTTGGCGCCAGGCTCATGAAGGGTTTCAGTCCCGGCGCCACAGGCGCCACAGGCGCCGGGCTCATATTGATAAACAGTGTAATAATGCTTGGGTGGACTTACCTGAGGCAGACCATGCTGCATATTTACCCAGAACAATCCAGTCTGGTTGAAGTCCCCAGCCATCAGGGCTGGGAGGAACTATTCCCTCCATTCAGGAACTCTTTTCTTACCTGGGTGGAACCGGTGGAAGAACACACACTGGAAGCACTTCTCTGCTATTTAAACCACGCCCGATGGAAAACACGTGCTTTGCGTTATTCTGCAGCAGCAGCAGGACGCTCACCGAGTCGGCTCCTGCATTCCAGGTCCAGAGTCATCTTCAGCTTCCGCGCAGCAACCTGTGGATGAAGAAAGACACAGAACAATACTTACCAGATCCCGGAATCCAGTCACCGGCAAAACCTGCAAAGAATAAACATAAGGTTAGAAAAGTGCAACTCGCTCGCAGCCGCGCCCGCTTATCTGATCCATACGTGATTGCAACGGAGCTAACCGCGGCTTTCTCTTCGGCAGCTTCTCTGCACCTGAAAGGCAAAGGACATAATTAAAAAGGGGTTCGGTGAAGGCAGTCGCATTCATCTTAACTTACCAGTTTTTGCACGCGCAGAAGCGGCCGCATCAACCGCAGCATCCCGGCACCTGAAAACTAGAAAAAGGACATTATTAGAGGTGCCATTAAAAGCGGCCAACGAACATTATACTTACGTGCATCGGCACGTGCAGCGGCAACGGAAAACTACGCCCACAGCATCCCGAGGCCTGAAACAAAGGAAAAGGAACATTATTGAGGTGCCCATCTTTTAAAGCCTAAAGACTACAGTATACTTACAGGCATCCGCTCGTGCAGTAACGGCGGCATCGCTCTTCGGCATCCCAGCACCAGTGCCACAACTAAGGCCGCAAAAGACTTGAGCCTCAACACTGAACTCATCCAGTGACGTAACTGGAATCCACGCACCCCTGCACCAGACGCAGGATGGAGAGCTCAGCATTTATACGCCTAAGGTGAGAGCTCGCCGAGACAAGTAGAAAGCTAGGCTGTGGGAGAAACTGGCGATTGGTGGGAGAAGGAATCCCATCAAACGGTGATTAACCCTTTTTCTTCCACCTGCAGAAAACTTACCCTGCAAGTCAGACATTCGATAAGAGGAAGCCCAGTCCTGAGAGTCGTCCGAGCTCTACGCTTCTCAATTGAAGAAACGATAGCAGCCCAGCCGGGATCAGCGCCTCCGTGGGAATCAGGTGAGCGTT
Source organism: Ambystoma mexicanum (assembly GCF_040938575.1). Taxonomy (NCBI): domain Eukaryota; kingdom Metazoa; phylum Chordata; class Amphibia; order Caudata; family Ambystomatidae; genus Ambystoma; species Ambystoma mexicanum. The sequence goes on along the minus strand of NC_090927.1, from coordinate 923,807,751 downwards.
ACAGATGCCATGTATGAAGGCCTCATGTACCGAGCCACCCTCCGCGAAGCCACACAGCCAGGGCAGTTGCTAGTTTAGGCAGTATGCTCATTCGCTGAGGGCCCCACACTGACCATCAGCTGCCACCTGCCTACTAACTGGACTGGAGTGTGCACGTCCTGCCTAAACAACCTTTTCCTCACTGCCCTGTATGGAGGTCCTGCAGACTCTCCTCTCACCCCTACCACACTCAGTGAGGCTCTGCAGACATAACCTCTGCCATTTAATCCCCTGCATGGCCATGTAGGTACCACTAGGCCTTGCACATGCTGAACTACTTAACACCCTCATGCCATGACCAGATCCTTTCAATGGAAAGCTCTTTATTAGTTGGGCCAACAATTGTTTCCAAAAAGACACAATAAGAAGTGCGATAGCAGCATTTTTCTTATGAAAATGTCACCCAAAATTCAATTTAGCTACACTTGGATGTGCCTTCTTTGGAGACAATAAAAATGTCACACACAAAAGCATTTTTAAACTCTTTCCCTTTTTTTCATATGTGCATATATGACACACCAAAAAACATCAGTTTTTTGTGGGGGGGCTTCAAATTGTCTTCACATCCTATATGTTGCATATGTGTGTCAAGCAATACTACAACCAGGTGACTGTACCACACAATATCTCTTAGTGTGTGCCTTTGAATCTTGAAAGTACATTTACAAAACTAAGAGGGCCTTTTAGTCTGACTTAACTTTGGTTTCTGGTACTTGCGGCCTTCCATTGAAGATGGGGATACGATTGGAAACTATGTAGTCAATTGCATAATTTGCAGGACGGTCACGAATCCTAGCGTCACAAATTAACTAAAAGGTGTGATCCTGGACAGGTCATTATATCTCACCAAGTCATATCGGCCAAAATTAGAAGTCCTTGAAGTGGTTCAGTTCACATTACACACTATTTTAAAAAGTCTCTGTCGTGGTATTGCTCCATATAATAACAATGATAATAATAATTACAATTATTATTATAATAGTAACCATTGACATGTGGCACATCGCAAAGTTCATGTGTCTCTTGGCTTACTCGTGGCACTTTATTTGTAATGTCAATTCCCATGGTCCCCTTAAGACTCATATCACTCTCTGCATTGTGATTGTCTGCACTGTCATGGCGCTGTCGCTACATGTGCACATTGGGCGCGCCTGCATGCATTGTACTGCACAAGTCCTTGCAAACCAGCCCTGCACACTACTCTGTAAAAAACAGATCGTCTCGTGATGCCAGCGCAAATCATCGGTTTTAACATGGTTTGATTACTACATCGGATAATTTACGCGTGGAGCATAATTGCCACAATTTGGCCACCTAAATTACAGCAATATTCCCTTGTTGCACAACCTTGGGGATTTCTGCAAAAAATGCAGTCTTCTGGTTTCCAAATCTACCGCCCAGCTGGGTGCTATTGACCAAACAGGAGGGTGGAGGTCAGCTATTTCCCAGCACTCAGCGACAAATTGCACACAAAATTGCACTGACCCTACTTTGATCTAATTTCACTAGAAGCGAATCAAATGTACAGTGTTACAGGGACAGCGGCCTGCCTCTTCTTCTGTCCACCACCGCGGGCGCGTGCAGGTGAGCTGTTATCGAACAGGAGCGGCGGATATGACATCACGCCACATGGCAGCTACTAGGAGCTGAGCGCCCCGATGGCCAATCAAGGCGAGCAGAGGGCACATAGTCGCTGGCAGAGCTGTTATGATGTCCCGAATACAATATGTCATTAGAGGATGCATGGACAATATCTAACAGCTGAATGCTACTAATTATGCAGCACACATCATCATGAAAACAAGGTTGTATTGTAGTGCTTTAATGTGTGATGGTATGGCGTGTGAATAGCGTGATGTGTTCACTTGAGCCAGCCGTGTGATTGCGTTTGAAACTTTGGGGGATAGTACGAATCACCGTCAAGATTGTCTCGCAGGATATGTATTTAATGTATTTATTTATTCATATACATTCAGCCGAGTGGCTTTGTATATGCAACATTTAAAACAGACACAGCATTTACACAAATGTGTTACCTGTGAAAACGTATAAAAACTTAGGTAACTGGGAAAAGCACCGGAGTAAAAGATTTTTCCTGTTGTGTCATAAAAAGAGAACCTACTATTTTTTGTAAATATTACATAAAACATGTTAAAACGTCGCCAAGGTATAAAACTATGTATTTAAGCGGCGGAGGAAAGCACCTTGCTTTTCACCTTGAGAAAGCTGTTGCATGGTTCCACGCGTTATTTCCATGATGTGCACCTGCGATGAGGATTAGGCTTTTTTGAATGGAGTCTACTCCCTTATTTTAAAGATCGTTTCGAGAGAGAGAGAGAGAGCTCAGAATATAATACCAGGCTCAAACCCAATGAGCTAGCATCGCAATCGGGGTTACTCCTGAGCTACAACCTGCTATTTCAACCTCAAAGCTCCACATAATCTCTACTAGGCCGTTTGACTATTAATATCGCACTGATACGCCCGCACAAACCCAATGAGCTAGCTTGCCATGGAAGGCCACTTTGAGCCCCACACACCTAATTCCAGCTCCAACCCCGAAGCATCTCTACAAGGACTATTTCACTCTCAGTATTACACTGATACTTCCGCAAAACCCAATGAGCTAGCTTGCCAGTGTCGCCCACTTTTGAGCCCCACCCTCCAACCCCCAAGAATCTCTACAAGGACTATTTGACTCTCAGTATCACACTGTTACTCCTGCACAACCCCAATGAGCTAGCTTGCCAGTATCGCCCACTTTTGAGCCCACCCCCTAACCCCAAAGAATCTCTACAAGGACTATTTGACTCTCAGTATCACACTGTTACTCCTGCACAACCCCAATGAGCTAGCTTGCCAGTGTCGCCCACTTTTGAGCCCACCCCCTAACCCCGAAGAATCTCTACAAGGACTATTTGACTCTCAGTATCACAGGGGTACTCCTGCACAACCCCAATGACCTAGCTTGCCGATGTCGCCCACTTTTGAGCCCACCCCCTAACCCCCAAGAATCTCTACAAGGACTATTTGACTCTCAGTATCACAGGGGTACTCCTGCACAACCCCAATGAGCTAGCAAGGCAATCTAGGCTGCGCCTGCGCCTGAGCTCCAACCTGCTAATTTCGCCTCCAACCCCAACTCTCTCAGCCTTTCCTACTCTCAGCAAACCACTGGTGCCTTACCTTTATATTCCACTGTGTAGCACACTGCACGGCTCTCTGCCCTTGCGAGTAGCCCTCACTGCATTCGGCAGTGACCTGCTGCCTGCCATGCCACGGTGGCCCAATTCTTTTTCTTTATTTTGACATCGCTCATTCTCAGGGCCCACCTCACCATGTCTCAATGTTCCTTCCACCGACCTACCGAGGTATGTAATACTCCTCTGTGGCTTTTAATACTCCTCTGTGGCACACACTTGTGCCAAGGCAAAGCAGCAGAGAGGACCACCAAAGCCACAGGGCGAAGGAGGAGAGCTGTGACTTGACGAGATAGACAAACTCCAACATGGATAAAAAAATGCTTTGCAACATTAAAGTATCGCCATGAATTCTCCTCTGCCCCGCCGGAATCATTTCCGGCCATTCAGCTCCAGCCAAATACTTTGCCTGCTCGTTTTAGTGCAATGTAACAACCCAGAGAGGGAAATATCAACTCCCGGTTGCAAATGGGAATGGAATCACATGTTGTCTGAAAGCATTCGTGATTGGACGTAAGGCTATGGGCCTCATTACGAGTTTGGAGGCAGCCATGGAGCTATTAGCTCCATGGCTGCCTGCAAAGCGGGGTCCATTACCGGTTTCCTGCAATGGGGAGTTACCGGGTCATTCCGACATAGGAGGACCCGGTAAGACCTCATTGCAGGAACCATTCCCCATTCCCATTTGAGACCCCATAGGGCTCAATGGGAATGGGGAGGGAGGTAACAACGGGCACATTACAAGTGACCCGTTTTTACCCTCCCTCTCCCCCTCGTGGGACCCAGAAAAGACGTCTGGTTTTACCAGACGTCTGATCTGGGTCCCGCAAAGGGAACCTCGTAATCAGCCCTGACGGAATGAAGGGGGCCGGATCCGTAGCGGCCCCCTTCATTCCGTCCGCGCAAGCCTCGTAATGAGGCCCTATGGCTCATATGTTTGGGTAATGGAGAGAAAGAGTGGTGAGGACGAGGGAAAGGTGAGAATGGATTCTTCCCATAGGAAATGCCCAGAGATAAACTTGAATTCATAACCAATCGGCCTAAGGTAGTCGGCGATATGTCGTGCAGAGTGGCATGCTCCCTCCTAAGAGGCCTATGAAGTCCTTCATGGTGGGACATCTCTCCAGTTCCCTTGTGGGCGTGTCTGCTAGAGAAAGTATAAAGCGGTAGATATAAGGACTCTTTTATATGGGACACGTTTAAAGGGCCTTGCTCTTTTGGAGAAAGTGGAAGGAGGGCAGCATGTTTGGAAATCAAAAGGCTTCCCAGCAGGTTGGATGCCTCTTCTAGGTCACCAGGGCTGGGGAGGGGCAGTTACATGCCAGGCAGCGCAAGATGCAGCCCACATTTCCCAGCCCATATTTACCTATTGGGATAAAGTGCTTACTGGGAAATCTCTCAATGGAGATCGTGGGCCAGTCTGCCCCGGCAGGAAAGCTGTGCGGGCGGATACAGAGTATTAGAGAGCATCGTGTCTCCTGCTGTGGTGAGGTGGAGAGTCCAAGAGTAAGAGACGTAGACACAAATGGAGCCCTTCGTCCTTTCAGTGGTCGAAGTGTATGAAAAGAAGTAGTGGAGCTTTATTCCCTGCTGGCCTCACCCTGCTCCCCACAAACCCCATTGCCACAACGCCACCCACACACAATACACCTCACCACACACTTACACCTGCTGTTTAAGGGAACGTTCAGTGCAGTGCACTGAAACTGAAGGTTTCAACTTCTTCCTACACTTTTATTTTAAAACAAAACCATTCCGGAAAGGTTTCTTTTTAAAATAAAAGTATAGGAGCTGTAAAAGGTAATTTAAAAAAGCAGAGGAGCACCGCTCCCGACTGCTCCCACTCACTTCGAACACTGCGTCCTTTGGTGGGAAGGAGGTGGGGCAAGTGGACATGAATTGTGATCTAGTGGCACCGAGCGACTGCAAAACAGGCAAGATCTTCTTAAAGCTTGTAGGATTTGAGCAGATTCCGTCACATGGCAGACTTCCCTATGTGTGATAAACTATCAGACTCTCTGGGGAGGGAGTTCCCCCTTTAAACACAGTAGGAGCATGTACACTCAACTGACATGTACCATTGACTTGGTTTCTGTCCATTCATGCCGGTCACATGTATACATTTCTGTATGGACTGCATGGAAGGTTCAAAGCCGCTTTCCCCCCCTAAGCTACTTTGCTACTTGCAAGAGACTGCAGCGTGCATGGTCTTTTGCAAGGGCAGTTTCAAACGGCTGTCTCCCTTGTTCATTGCAACCGAGCACTTTGCATTCCTGAAACCTGCCACGTCGAGAAGCAATGGTGCACTGGTTTTGCATATGCAACTTTCTTCTGTGCATATGGTCCAGGCCTTTTTTGTTTATCTGTTCTTTTCTGGCACGTGAATGTTAATTAAGGATGAGATGTTGATTCAAATAAAGTCAAATAAATTAAACATGGGTACACATATTATATGCTTACACTCTTAAATGATTAAATACAGCAATTATTCTGTTTCATATTCCGCATCAGTGGAATACTTGACAAACTACTTGTTATTCGGCTGAATACTGAATATGCTATTCAGTGCTCCCCTATCGAAGATCAATTGGTAGATAATTCAGCAGTCGCTTGCTATAGTCTGCACAAAAGCCAAGAAATGGCAGAAGCTGTCCTAAAGAGATACGCTTGTCCACCTGGCCATACGGTCACATGACATTACGTAGTCTTCTGCTATTGTGAGGCAAAACCGGGTACAGCTCCAGACTGGGAGAACAGCATGGCGCGATGCCTGGCGGCAAACCTCCTAGGTTCACGCTGCATGCGCTGCACATCTCAGGTTACATGACAATGGTCAACCTGTAGCGACTGTGAGTTACACGGCGCCAAGAAGAGTATCAGCACGAGGGCCAGGGAAAAGGTTGACGCTGCTCCAGGCAAAGTGCCCTTTTGTCCGCCATCTTACACAGGGCCCGAATTGATGCTTTCATAGCCAGAATGTATCCCATGAAGGTGCCCTAGGCATCTGTCTACCACGTCCTACAGGTAGCATAAGCCGAGTTATGACGCACACCTTTTGCACTGGCGTCATGGGGGCGTACAGAACCTGAATCCCCCACATACCGTCCATACTCATTATGGGACCAGGGCTCCCAACCCCAAAGAGAGGTCTTCCTGACCAGCTATGAAAGAGGATCCCAGGTGCTGCAAGCTTCTGGTACATCACACAATAGATAGAAGCGCGCCACTGTGGGCAGTGGTGAAACTGGATCAATACTTGCTTCAATCATTAGGATTGGCAGAATTTCCTATCAGCGGAAATCATTCCAAGGCAAGGTGGCAATGCATTAGCACTGACGGACCGGAGCGTCAAAAACTTTTAATAGTTGTGTCAGTCTTTTGAGTGGTGGGATTCCTTTCATGGGCACAGATGTGTTCATTCAAGATTAATTTTTGGAAAGAAAAGATGTTCCCAGATTCTGGTGATACATTTGAAAAGCACTTTGTACCCCATGTGTTAGTAAATCCTTGGGCAAAATACCACAGACATTGCAGTGCAAAGACCAGATGAGTAGGGCCACGAAAGCAGGTTTGCCGGGAGTCTCAGAACTCACTGTGCCCCCCTCACCCCAAATAGGATGTATACATATGTCAAAAAGACAAAGCAACACCACTTTTTAGGGTGATATGCATAGGATCCCAGAGTACTTAATACAGTTCTAATTAAAGACGTTTATTCTGAGACTAGGTCGTCCCAAATTACATCAATTACAACAGAAAGCAAACAGATTTCATGGCTAGTTCTTAGCAACCACTCTACCCTATCTGTTGCAACCCAGCATCCCAGAAACAGTCAACGGGGCTAGAAATGAAGCAATGAGCGGCCACTCTACTGTGTCTGCTGCGTCCCAGCATCCCGGAAACAGTCAACAGGGCTAGAAATGAAGTAATAAGCAGCTACTCTACAGCGTCTGCTGTGTACCAACATCCCAGAAGCAGTCAATGGGGATAGAAATGAAGCAATGAGCAGCCACTCTGCTGTGTCTGCTGCGTCCCAGCATTCCAGAAACAGTCAACCGGGCTAGACATGAAGCAATGAGACTGTGGAGGTGATGTAAAGAGTTAACACAAAGAATTTAAAAATGAAAACTAAACGTTCAGTTTCACTTGTTCTTGCTAACAAACATAGAGCATTCTTTCCAAATGTATTTGTTTTAAAAATGCATTTTCTATTGATTTTTAGTGCTGGGGAAACCCTCAAAGGTCCTCGAGGACATGCCTTTGTGTCTTTATTTGCACTTCATTTCCATTTGTCAAGATATATGGAAACTCTCCATTACCTCTCAGATGAGACTCCATCCCTGCCCCCTCCCCCGCATCCGCTCCCACCACCTGCTCACGACTCGCTGATGCTGGACACTGTGATAGCCTTTTGTCTGCACCCCGGAACCCCCGTGATCAGGCCCTCCCCTCCCGTACCTTCAGTCATACACAGGATACAGGTCTGCATCTTACGGGTTCTTGGCGCGCTCTGGCGAGAGCCGGTCTGCACCTTTATTAAACCGCATGCGCGACAGCAAACTCTGTCACATCTCTCCTTTTTTATATAACAAAACATATATCATGCATTATCATTAACTTCATGTCAACGTGACTTGCAAACATGTGCATGTATATCAAACAGTGTCTAGGCCCAACATGGGCGGATACCGTCAACTTCCGGTCATCTTCAACTCGAGTCCATGATGTAGCCCTGGACCTGGCTGGACACTTCCGGCCCTCTCGGCGGTGATATCTCACTTCACTTCTTTCACACTCTGGGCTGTGACCTCCTGGTTCGGGGTCACCCGTGTCCTCTTCGAGAGTGGGCCCCCTTTGTCTAGCTCGGGCCGGGGACATACCGACTGCTGGCTCATGCTGTTGCTCGTCTCACGCAATCTTCCTGAAGAAACACAAGTTCCTTGTTACCGTCCCTCTCTGGGTGGCTGTCGTTACCATGGACCCTTTTACCTGTGTAACTCCCATAGGAGTAGGCTTGTAGTTGAGGGATAACTTCCCTTCCGGGTGTTTGTTCCTCACCAGGACCGTCTCCCCTACTTCTATGCTCAGGGGCTTCAACCCAAACCAGGCGTTCTCCTTCTCATTGTGTGCCCGTCTGTCCTCCAGTGTTTTCTGTTTATCAATGAATGGTGGTCAGCCGTCTGTCTCTGGAATCAGCCCTCATGCGCACCTGTTAAACAAAACCTCAGCTGGGGGTACCCCGGTAGATTGATGGAGGGTAAACCGATACTCCCGGAGGAACTGATATAGGTTTCTCTTCAATTCCCATCCTTGCCCTTGTGAGATTCGGAATATTTTGTTGAGCGTGTGCATGAAGCGTCCCACCTCTCGGTTGGCTCTTGGCCAGCCTGGGGTCACCTTTCAGTGCGTAATGCCATAGCCACTCATAAATTCTGCAAACTGCCTGCCTTGAAACGGCAGCCTATTGTCCGAGCATATGATTCAAGGAAGCCCATGGGTTGCAAATATCTTTTCCATCACCTGTATGGTTTGTTCACATGACGTGGATTCGACAAGTTCCAACTCTGGATAGCGTGACGATTGGTCGATACACACCAAAAAGTACATCCCCCTCCCTATTGATCCAAAGTCAGCATGTACTGTGCCTCACAGGCTGTCACTTCATTCCATCGACTCAGTGCACAGCTCTTTGTTAACGGGGGCGGCCGCCTGGCACCAAATGCACTTGCTTACATAGTCATTGACCCTTTCCTCCAGCCCCGGGAACCACACCCTGGATCGTAATCTTGCCTTGGTCTTTGCAGTGCCCTGGTGGCCACAGTGGGCTAATTCAGTCACTCGTCTGATAAGCTTCTTCAGTATTATAGTGTAGTTCCCTCCAATTAACAAGCCTTCATCTGACCTTGACAGTTAGTGTCAGACTTACCACAGTAGCTGACTCTCGCGTTGAGTGACTTTATCTTTGTGGTACATGTCTGATAGAGCTGACCTCCAGTCGCCACTGTCCACGGCGTCCTGCATGAGTTGGAAGCATTAGTCTGTGCTTGAGGCATCGGCCACCTCTTCTAGTGTCAGGTCTACTGGTATGGTCGCGTCTACTACTTGGCGAACATGGTCCTTACATTCTCCTACTCATCTCACCTCTTGACCACTGCCACCCGTAGGGTGACGTGACAGGTAATCTGCCGGATTCTGGGTTCCCGGTCTGTACTGCAGTTTCACCCCATACTCCATGAGAGCTAACATCCATCTCTCTTTTCTCATTGGTGGTTTGGATGATGATCCTATCAGGATAGGGATGAGGGGTTTGTGGTCGGTGATAATGGACACAGGTTTCCCCAGAATATAGATGCAAAAGTGGTGACAGCCCAAGTGTATGGCCAGTGCCTCCGTCTCAATTTGGGAGTATCTCTGTTCAGTCTCTGTCAATGCCTTGCTGGCATATGCAATGGGTTTCATTTGTCCTTGGAGATCAGGTTGAAGTAGCACAGCTACCAGCCCCATAGGGCTGGCATCCACGACCAGCTCAGACTCCTTCCCAGGGTCAAATAATGCCATAGTCTCATCTCCTGTGAGGGTGGCCTTTCTGGTGTCGAACGCTGTCTGCTCGGTGTCTGACCAGATACATGAAATGTCTTTCTGAGTAAGGGCCTGGAGAGGTTCAGACAGCGAAGCCAGGTTTTGGATAAACCTCCCACAGTACGTTACCATGCTGAGGAAGCTTCTCACCTCAGAGGCATCTCAAATGTCTTTCACCTTCTGTGGGCCAGGGGATATTCCCTTGGAGTGAAAAATGAATCCAAATAATTCTATACTGTCTTTGAGAAATTCACATTTCTCGCAATGTCGAGTCAAACCTATGTCTCTGATTCTCTCTAGTGCCTTCTCCAACCGGGCCATGTGTTCTGTCTCAGATGCTGCATACACCAATATATCATCACTTAGATTGATTACACCATACAAGCCAGCAACATTTTGGAACACCTCTGCTGCTGAGGAGACCCCAAAGGTTAGGCATTTGTACCTGTACAGTCCGTTGTGTGTTGTAGACGTGGTTATATAGCGCGAGTCTGGGTGCAACACAAGATGGTGGGATCCGGAATGCAAATCGAGCTTGGAAAGTACCCTGGTTCCCTGCAGCTCACCCACCATGTCATCCAGTGTTGGCATAAGGTGACGTTCCCATCTTATGGTGAGGTTGGATAACCTCATGTCCACGCAGATGCGTACTGAGCCAGGCTGCTTGGGTTTAGCTGCAACTACAGTGGGGGATACCCACGGGGTTGGGCCATCTATTTTTTCAATAATGTCAGCGTCCACTAGACTTTGCAGCTCTCTTTTCATTTGCACACGTAGGTGGAAGGGTATGCGCCTGTGTATTAGTGCCGTTGGGTGCACCGTCTCATCACTGCGTAGCTTGATGGGTTCCCCTTTACCTTCCCAACTCCTCTAAAGATGTCAGCAAACTTGTCAACAAGGACTTTGATGTCCGCTTCTCACAGTGAGAGCGCAAAGTTTACAATGTCTAACGCCACAGATGCAGCACAACACAGGAAAGAGTGGGGGCTGACATCCGTCACAAAGAATCTTGCTCTGATGTTGTTGTTGGTGTGAATGACTTGGGCTACAAACACTCCTCGGAGCGGGAAGTGGACGGGCCCTGCCAAATGAGTAAATGTTTGCCTTTGTTTCTCCCAATGCTGGTGGTCCAGGGAGTGACTCGTAATGCTGTGTCGCCAGTACGCATACTGATGCACCTGTGTCAATCAGCAAAATGAGCACTGGAGTCAGAGTCTCGCAAATCTTCACAACACATGTGGGATGTCTCCTTTTCTTTGTTTTCGAGTCAGTGTTCAATATGAAGAACACCACTTCATCCTCCTCCTCTTCTTCAGCAATGTCCAGTTCTTGGAACTCCTGTTCCATCATTGCTACATTTCTCTGCATTGGTCACTCTACTAGGGCCTCTGGGAATCACAGTTGGGGCAGCGGCCCAGCACATTCTGGCATGGTGTCCTGCAGCCCCGCAGCACCCACACACTCTCCCTTTTGCTGGACAATCACTGGAGTGCGGGAGATCATATCCGCACTTTGAACAGGGCTGTGATGTGTCAGTCTTCTTCTGGGGCCACCAGGTACGTGACGGGCTGGGGTTCACTGTTTGTCCTATCGCACATACCGTCTCACTATTCATGGATTTGACTCTGGCATCTACTTTGGTGGCTCAGCTGTCGGACAGTTCATAGGACCTCCCCATGTCAAGAAATTGAGTCCGCCTAAGCCCCAGTTCCCGGAGTACCTTTTGACGTAGCTTCCCCAAGCTGCAACCTTGTAGAATCTGGTTTAGGACCATCCCCTCTTCATTCTCCCAGTGACACATGGTGGCCAGGTGATGTTGCCGTCACAGAACTGGTCCAATGAATCGTCTTTGCGTTACTTTTCGCTACACATTACAAAGTGTTCAAAGTCTTGGTTTGCAAGAGGTAGGAAATGTTCCTTGAGTGCATCCTTCATCGCCTGATATGAGTCAGCAGTGGGGTTTAGAGACTCAAAGATGTAGTGTACCTCGGATCCCGCAGCGTACAGCTGCGCTGCCACCTTTGCTTCATTGTCCGTTTCTCCCGTGGCCTTAAAATACATCTCCAGCTTCTTCAGCCACAGCAGCCATCTTGGGCCCAATTTAGAAGGTGGGCCTGACATGTCAAATTCTGGCATGGGGGCCAGCGTGCCTTGTTGCTTGGGAACTCTCCTGCCTTGCGGTGGTGCCCCGTCCCTTGAACGTTGACTGCAGGGTCACTCATAACCACGGACCACACAGGCACCTATCACTCTTGTGAAGGCCGCAAGTCAGCTGATGTGATGGACCCTTGGGGGTCACAGTGGGCTTTGATGTAGAAGTAGCAGGCAGACACTGCGTAGGATGCCCTCTCCAGTGACATCAGGGACACAGAGGAGAAGAAAATATTTCTCTATACTAGAGACACTGACATATACAGTTCCAATATGCATGCATTGTGCAATTTTCTTTTATCACGAGAGCCCCACAGACCCCTCCTTGTGACTCCTGTGGTTCTCTGGCGAGGTCTAGCCTTGGAAGGCTCCAAAAATTGAAGTTGATGGCGCATGAGCACCCCACGTGTGGGGTCGGAACTATCGATTACACAAAATGGCAGTCGGATCTTCTCTGCGCAGGTAACGCTCCTGGCAGGTGTCGGGATGATAATGTGGTTGCTGATATTGGCGTCAGATTGGGTCCCCCCTGCCCAGTAGCATCCTCGTCTCCAGTGTGATAGCCTTTTGTCTGCACCCGAAACCCCCATGATCAGGCCCTGCCCTCCCATACCTTGAATCATGCAGGACACAGGTCTGCCTCTTACGGGATCCAGTGCAATCTGCCGAGAGTCGGTCCGCACCTTTATTAAACCGCATGCGCGCCGGCGAACATTGCTGTCACGCTCACGTGACCGCTCACGTGATTCCGTCACATCCACAAGCGTGCATCTACTTCATGAATTGCTTCTTATAGCGTTAAAGTCTTAGCTATTTTCAGTTCGAGTTATTTTTACCGCCTTATGTTCAGTAGTCCTGGTTTCTGCAGGGGCATTTGCACTGTGTACTGTCGCCCCTCATTACCATGAGAGGGATAAGTGCGGGGGGACTGCTCGTCTCATTTGCACATACTTAACATACAGCAGCCTCAGGCCTAAGAGCTCTGCCTGCTTCCCCGATCCCCGAGCATGCTTCTTTCCTGAGCCACACGGAGACAGCCTCTGCCACTCGGCGGAATAGATGGAGTTTTGAGGCAGGCCACTGCTTGTGAACGCATATCACGTACCCATGATACTGTCACTGCAACTGGGTGTTACGTATAGTTCTCGCGTAAACCACGAGTTTGTTGAAAACGAAATGAATGTTTTGATGTGAAAGGAAAGTGGCTTGATGTCATCAGACGGCGTATGTAAACAGGTACATGCTCGATACAGTTCATTGGGAAAACTTGTGTTTTTGTCGCTATGCATTGAGGGTTAGAGATGTTCCTCTGCATCTCTGGAAGTGACGTGTCGCCATGCATCGAGCCTCGGTGGGCACCCATGGGTCATTTGAGGTAGTCAATTTGGTAAGGTCGTCATTATCACTGAAAAGAGCGCAGGAGACGCTCCGGTTCTTTTGTCAGCGTTGAAGTGCCGTTGGCTGAATGCGACGTCTCTCAGCAGACAATTAACGCCCTGGCAGAAGCACAGATGGCCCTCAAGCAAACCCAGAGCCCTTCCCCCAGCAAGGCATCCGCAAAGCCTGCCTAGCCCCCTGGGCCACGAGTGCTTTGTGCACTGCATGTGTGTGCATGTGTGCTCTAAATAGGCTGGGCTGCTGTAATTGATGTTGCCCTTGGTAATGGGCTATTCCTTTTAACCTCAAGTCTCTCCGTTTTCAGCCTGCATGGACGTCGCTAGCCAATCAGACTGCGTGCATTGGACGCCATTGTGTAGAGCCAGCTTAATAGCTTTATAACAGCGTCCATCTATTCCCAAGTTATTTCATAAGCAAAAACATCAGCTCGTGTTCAACAGGAAACTCCTTTCTCAGAATGCCTTGAGCTGCGTCACAGCCCCGGACAGTTCGTTGACAGGTGATCCCAACACCTGCTCATGGGGGTCCAATAAAATAACCTACCATGGTCCAAGTATCTATGGGCTGACTACTTTGGCAATGTACGCGGCCAAAGATCGCCCTGCATAGAAGAGACCCTGCAGAACCTGGAACTAATGGGGAGAATCTCCCGGCATGCAGTAACCCTGGTGGGGGCACACACAATCCCCACACCTTAGACCTCAATCCACCCACCGTGCACAGCTAAGCTTACCCTGGGATGCTCGTGCGCATGCGCCTAGCATCGGTGTGTGGTAGCCTGATATTCGGTGGAATGTTGGCATGGCCACGGCATTGTAAAATAAATGGAATGCATGGCATTTGCACAATCATTCCATTTTATTTATGACCCTTTTAATGGAGACCTCACTCGATGGTTGGACAAACCAGTAAGGCGGCACTGTGAGAGAGTATCAAGGCTATCCCTTGCGAAGTGCATGACCATACCTGTCCCCCAAGACTGCATCTACCAGGTCCATTATCATACCTATACTCTTAGATAGCGGAAATACTTAATTTACTTGTAGCATATCACACCTACTCCCTAAAATAGCTGCAAGACTGCACTTGCGAAGTGCATGACCAATACTGTCCCCCAAGGTAGCGGCAAGACTGCATCTACCAGGACCATTTTCATACCTATACTCTCAGATGGCGGCAATACTTAATTTACTTGCAGCATTATGACACCTACTCCCTAAGATAGCTAAAAGACTGCATTTAATGGCTGTACGAACATATCTACATCCTTGAATAGCTGAAGGACTGCATTTTCTGGTTGCATAAATATACCTACAACCTTAGATAGCGGCAGGACTGTATTTGCTAAATGCATGACCATATCCGTCCCCAAGGTAGTGGCAAGACTGCATCTCACAGGTCTATTATCATACCTATACTCTTAGATAGCAGCAATACTTAATTTACTTGCAGCATTATCACACCGACTCCCTAAAATAGCTGCAAAACTGCACTTGCAAAGTGCATGACCATACATGTCCCCCAAGGTAGCGGCAAGACTGCATCTCACAGGTCTATTATCATACCTATACTCTTAGATAGCGGCAATACTTAATTTACTTGCAGCATTATTACACCTACTCTCTAAGATAGCTGCAAGACTGCACTTAATGGCTATACGAACATACCTACATCCTTGGATAGCTGCAGTACTGCCTTTTCTGGTTTCTCACCTATACCTATAACCTTAGACAGGGGCAGGACTGTATTTACTAATGCATGACCATATCCGTCCCCAAGGTAGTTGCAAGACTGCATCTACCAGGTCCATTATCATACCTATACACTTAGATAGCAGCAAAACTTAATTTACTTGCAGCATTATCACACCGACTCCCTAAAATAGCTGCAAAACTGCACTTGCAAAGTGCATGACCATACATGTCCCCCAAGGTAGCGGCAAGACTGCATCTCACAGGTCTATTATCATACCTATACTCTTAGATAGCAGCAATACTTAATTTACTTGCAGCATTATCACACCGACTCCCTAAAATAGCTGCAAAACTGCACTTGCAAAGTGCATGACCATACATGTCCCCCAAGGTAGCGGCAAGACTGCATCTACCAGGTCCATTATCATACCTCTACTCTTAGATAGCAGCAATACTTAATTTACTTGCAGCATTATCACACCTACTCCCTAAGATAGCTGCAAGACGGCACTTAATGGCTGTACGAACATACCTACATCCTTGGATAGCTGTAGGATGCCTTTTCTGGTTGCTCACATATACCTATAACCTTAGACAGGGGCAGGACTGTATTTACTAAATGCATGACCATATCCGTCCCCAAGGTAGTTGCAAGACTGCATCTACCAGGTCCATTATCATACCTATACTCTTAGATAGCAGCAATACTTAATTTACTTGCAGCATTATCACACCTATTCCCTAACATAGCTGCAAGACTGCACTTGTGAAGTGCATGACCATACCTCCCCCCCAAGGTAGCGGCATACCTATACTCTTAGATAGCGGCAATACTTAATTTACTTTCAGCATTATCAGCATAAGATAGCTGCAAGACTGAAATTGATGGTTGTGTGACCATCCGTACATCCTTGCATAGCTGCATGGCTGCATTTTCTAGTTGCACACATAAACCTATAACCTCATCTAGCGGCAGCACTGTATTTGCTAAATGCATGACCATACCTGTCCCCAAGGTAGTGGCACGAATGCACCTACCAGGTTCATTATCATACTCATAGCGGCAACGCTTAATTTACTCAGTGAATTATCATCTCTATACCCTTAGATAGCTGCAAGACTGCATTTACTGAGTGCACGATGGTCCCTAAATCATTAGATAGCCGCAAGGCTGCACTAACTGGCTGCATGATCATATCTCTACGCTTAGAGGCAACACTGCATTTGCCGAATGGATGATAATACCTACACCATTGAATATTGGTAATTTATAAAGTGTGTTCACCAAAGCGCTGCACAGACGGCAATGGTACAATAAGCAGTAAAGCAATTCAAATGATTACACGGTTAATGCACACATGAAAGATGATTTTTTTTTAAAAGTTAGAACGAAATTGTGAAAGAGTTGGAGAAGATCAAACGTCAAGTGAAAGGGTGTTTCAATGTTTGGGCGCTACGAGAGAATAGGGGCAGAAACGTGATGCTCAACAGTGTGGGTTGGGCGCTATGAGTAGGAAATGACCGTGAGAGCTTGAGGGCATGTAGATGGAAACCAGTGAAGAAATATGGGGCGGGGAGCAAGCCCATGGATACATTTAAATACAAAGCAAAGAAAATGGAAAAGAAGGTGAAATGCAAAGGAAAGTCACAATAGGGGCTGAAGAGAAGAGGAGACTGAGTGGTAGCATGGAGTACGAATGAAGGAGTTGATCACTAAGCCGAGTGGGGCAAGACGATAGGCAGGGAATCGAAGAGAGGAGCAGAGCAGAAATAAGCAACTTAAGAAATAAAAATGAATGATTATGGCTGGGGGGCCTGGGGGGGTGGTCATGGCCGGTAAACGGCTCACCAGCCATGGTAGGAGCGAGCAAAGCAAGGTCCTCGCCTCAGGCATAATGGTCCTCCCTCCCCCATAGGAGATCTGTGCTGCTTGGGCAGTCAATCTCCTGAGGGGAAGACACAATGTATGGAAAAATGATGGCCAACACCATAGAGAGAAGGGACTACTTCCCTTTTCCATTTCTATGGTGGCTGCAGTGGACCAGAGCTCAAAGCTCCAGTCCCACAGGTAAGTGGGAGGGAGGGGATGGGGAAAATGTTTTGTTTGGTTTGGGTGGATTGCGGGGGTGGGGAGGCAACAGGAAGAGTCCCTTGTTGCCTCCCCACAAACAAACAAAATTGGCACCACTCAAGGAAGGTCCTCGGGTGGCTGGAACAGCGAGCAGAGAATGTATATTCTCACTCGCTGTTCCAGGCACCTGATTGGCCAGTGGACTTTTCCCGGGTGTGGCTTGCAGATGTTGTATAGTTGAAAATGACAGCAAAATGAGTAGTAAAAACGAGAGAAGGATCCAAATGGATGCCACGGTTGCAAGCTGTGGTACTGAGTGCTAGATTAGAAGGCTGTGGGGGAAGAGATGGAAGAGGGAGTGAGGTAGAGGAGGGGGAATAGCAGAGGCAGGAAAAAAGAATCTCTGTTTCTGAGGCATGAGAATGTGTTATGAAGAGAATGCGAGAGGGAAGAAAAGGAGACATAGATTTGGGAGTCATCAGCCTAGAAGTGATGGTAGATCAACCTCTGGAAAATGTGTGGGGTTAATCCGCACACATTTCCCTATGCTCACCGCACGACATACACACAGACCTGTGTACTCTGGGTGGACACAGCCTACAGGCTTTAGTTGGGATCTGATAGGTGGAGTACATGATGAATCTCCAGAAGGAGGAGGGAAAAATCTTCCCCTTGCCATGGCCAACCTAATTAACAAAAGAAAGGCCCCATGGATCTGCTCTGTGCTTTTGTTGTGCCCTGTAGCTGGTGGCAGCATTCACATACTAATCAGAGTTTAATTCAAACAGTCCCACATGGGGCTAACAAAGGAGACAAGAAATCCCAACACACTTTCATATGGATTGCATCAATCTGAAGTCAGCTAACGCCCTCAGTATCGATTGACAGTGAAATGTCATGTCTGAGACTGCGTGTTTACAGTAGTCATCCCCGCAGCAGGACACTATTCAGAAGGTACGAGTAGGGGATTTCATGGAGCCAGAAAGTCTGGTCTCTCTGCAGCTGCAAGGGAGACCTTCCGATCTAAACAGGAACCGCAGCAAGCTCTGTCAACTAGAGGGGCCCTTTGATCCAAAACAGTAAGGAAGATGAGTGGGACTTAGTATGACATGTTTTCACCTCCTTACCTTTTCTGTTGCAAAGCACTCTGGTTTGACCCCCCACATACAGGAGATTGTTGGAGGGGGGGGCAGGATTGGTTCATTAAGGTAGGCTTAGCCTACACCAATCCATGTGGTCTAATTGGCTTTAAAAGATGGCCACGCCCCTCTTTTGGCAGATCATCTGAAGACTTTGGAAGAAGTAGCAAGAAGAACTCATCATTGGTCCCTGGCTGAAGGTGCAGTCTGCCTTACATCTTCCACCAGTGAAGGTAGGCCAGGACCTCCAAGAGGAAAGCAATATCTCTCCCCTAAACATCTCCCAGGGATCAGAGGGAGATACTACTCATCCAGCAGCTCTAAAACCGGTACCCAGCCAGCATACAGTGTGCCCTACTAGGCTCTGCAACCAGCTTCCTAGGCAGGAAGTGCCAGAGAGTCTCTGAGCCACAATCTCCTCAGCTTTGGGCCGTCCAACTTCAAGGACGACACAAGCCCAGTGAAGAAGCTAGTAGGAGCGCATCGACAAGCATCTACTGATGTCTGCATTAAAGGACATTTTCGAACCAGTCGAGCCCCTCAAGCTGCAACCGACTGCACCACTGGCTGTTGTTATGCTGCAGTCGCTAAAGCTGTCCAAGATGCTTTGACCAGTGCTTCAAAAACGCTGACCAGCACTGAGTCAATGATTCCTGACCCCGAGCCACCCAGTAGGCTCATCCTGTAGCTTTCCATCCACTTTCATTCACCGAACTGCCTGCCAACTGATACCCACAGCTTTCTCCCATCTTGAACACTGTTGCAGAAGCTTCAAAGTGCCCTGAAACCAACTTGACCTTGTCGAGCACCAAGAACATGTGCAGCACAAGGTACATTGTGGTTCTGTCCCCCTGGTCCTTCTCTTAATGCCCCTAGTGACATTATACGACCCATTGCTCCCTTTGTGCTGAAACCAAGTATCCTTGTACTATTGTGTTTCATTACTAATCAAACTACCCCCCTGTTATTATCCAGAGTGCACCCCTTTTCCTTCTTTGAAACTGTCTGTCCTCTGCATTCATTTACAGGGTGGGTTGTATTTTGTAGTGTGCCGGAACTGTCTGTTGTTATAATAGCAAAGTAGATATTTTATACAACCTTAACTGGACAGTCCCTTTTACTATTGGGTAATAATTGTATTTTTACTGTGTTGCAACTAACCAACGATCCATGACCTTTCGGAGATAAGCCCTCCATTCTGTCTACATTACCAAAATTGAACAAGGAGGTTTATATTTTGCTTGTGTTTGCACTCAGCTGGACTCTGTTCTGGTGTACTAGGGGTGTGGGGCAGATTGATGGTTTAGAAACCGATAATCGTCACAGAGGAACACCACATAGTAGAAAAAATCTAGAGGATCACTTGCCAGCCCAATGAATGGAAAGGAACAGCCAGAAATTAGGTGCAACACTGCATTTATCTGGTGCATTATCAAACCTATACATATAGCTACACGACTGTATTTGCAAGTTGCCTGATCATATCTATACTATTTGTCACAAGAGAGAATTTACTAGGTGCATGATCATAACTATACACTTAGATAGCAACAATACTGCATTTACTTGGTGCATTATCATACCTAAACCCTCACATAGCTGCAAGACTTCCTTTAATGGCAGCACAAACATAACTATACCCGTCGATATCTGCAAAACTGTATTTACTGGCTCCATGGTCATCTGTGTATCATCAGATAGCAGCAAGACTGCATTTACTGGGTGCAGAAATAAATTATACACTTCGATAGCTGCAAGACAGCATTTACTGGCTTCATGATTACACCACACCTATACGTTTAGAGAGCTGCACCACTGTATTTACTAAGTACACGATCATGCCTTTAGCCTTAGCTGAAAGACTCACTTCACTGAGTGCACAATCATACCTATAGCCTTAGCTGAAAGACTCACTTCACTGAGTGCACGATCATACCTATAGCCTTAGCTGAAAGACTCACTTCACTGAGTGCATGATCATACCTATAGCCTTAGCTGAAAGACTCACTTCACTGAGTGCATGATCATACCTATAGCCTTAGCTGAAAGACTCACTTCACTGAGTGCATGATCATACCTATAGCCTTAGCTGAAAGACTCACGTCACTGAGTGCATGATCATACCTATAGCCTTAGCTGAAAGACTCACGTCACTGAGTGCATGATCATACCTATAGCCTTAGCTGAAAGACTCACGTCACTGAGTGCATGATCATACCTATAGCCTTAGCTGAAAGACTCACTTCACTGAGTGCATGATCATACCTATGCACCTAGATAGCTGCAAGACTGCATTTACTCTGTGTGATCATAACAATGTATTTATTGAGTATGTATAAAGCGCCTATACAGAAAATGGTGTTTAAAGACACCACAAGACAAAAGTGTGGGGGGTGACAGGGAAGAAAAACAACAATAACGGTCCTACTAGGCCTTGTGTCATTTGGGTCGTGCAAGTGCAGTGACAAGAAGTAAGGTAGTGGGGGAGCAGGTCAGGGATGACAGGATAATGCTAAGGTTTGAGGGAGGTGTGGGGCATAGGGTGGCATACATGTGCAGGGGGGCGGAGGAGGGGACGAAGATGGCCAAGGGGCTAGGCAAGTGCAAAGGGGAGGCCAGGTGGGCAAGTTCCAGGGGATGCCAGTGGACGGAACCAAATGCTAAGTGCGAGGAGGGGTATGGACCAGCCTCGGAAGAGTGGCACACCGCACCAGGCTAGTCACGGGAAAGGGCCTGGAAGGGCAGTGCAGGTTTAGGGTGGGTGCTGGGGTAGTCTGGTCAAGGAGGGCCTGGTGTCCTGTAAGACTCAGAAGGGACCAGGCAGTCAGTTGAAGTGGCAGGGTGGGGGCGTTAGCAAGGGAAGGGGAGAGGGAAAGAAGAAGAGAAAAGGAGAGTCTTTTGAAGCTTCTGGAACTTAAGGAGATCTGTCTCAAGCCTGAGAGGGGCAGAGAGGCCATTCCATAAGGAGACCCCTGCCAAAGAGAGAGAGATCTACCCCCCACTCTCTGCTTGGAAAATTGATGACTGATCTGTAGAGAGTTGGAGCTAGAAGACTGAAGAGCTCTAGCAGGGAGGTATTTAGGGAGATATAATTGAATGTAGCGGGGTCCCAGGCCCAATAAAGCCTTGTGGATGATATAGAGTGTCTTGTATTTGATCCTCACAGCCACTGAGAGCCAGTGGAGTGATTTAAGGGCTGGAGAGATGCGGTCCCTGGGCTTGAGGGCAAGGATAAGTCCTGCTGTCCTATTCTGGATTAGTTGAATGGAGCAAAGGGAGGATAAGGCAGATTGAGGAAGAGGTAGTTGCAGTTGTCCAGCCTAGAGGGGACCAGAGCTCTGATGACATTTAGTTTCTGGGGGAAGGTGAGGAAAGGGGGGTGCCTCTGAGCAGGTGAAGCTGAAAGTGGGCCTTCTTGGCAAGGTCCACTATGTGAGGAGAGAAGGAGAGAGGAGTCGAAGTTGACACCCAGGTCTTTAGCTTCACAAGAGGGCGAGGGGAGGGGACCCAAGGAGAGTGGCCAGAGAGTGGAAGGGAGGGAGCTGGGGTTCCAATGAGAAGGATCTCAATATTACTGGCATTAAGGCAGAGATCAGTAGCAGTGCAACATGCCTGAACAGCAGTCAGACTGAATTAGAGAGGAAGAAGAGGATGCAGGATGCAGTGGAGGGAAGTTTGAAGGAGAGCTGCATGTCATCCGTATAACACTGGAAGTGAGGAGAGAAGGTGGAGATAAAGTTGGTTAGAGGGGCAAGGTAAATGTTGAAAAGCCATGGCAAGAGGATAGAGCCCCGAGGGATGCTGCAGGTAGAGACTGAGGTAGATGAGAGGAAAGGGCCCAGTTGCACCTGGGAAGGCTGGTCAGATAGGAAGGAGGTCAACCAGTCCAGTGCCAGGACAGTGATGCCAAGGGTATCACTGAGCCTATTTATAAGGGTGGCATGATTGACTGTATCAAAGGCAGAGGAAAGATCAAGAAGGATGAGAGCGGAAGGAGATTTGGAATCGAGTTTTGATAGCAGGTCTTCACGGGTGTTCAGGAGAGCTGTTTCCGTGCCTCTGGCCGCTCTGAAGCTAGATTGGTGGTCATGGAGACAGCCCACAGATTCAGTGTGGTTGATCAGTTGGGAGATGACCAACTTCTCCAGGAGTTTGCTCAGGAAAGAGGTAATGGAGATAGGGTGGTAGTTAGCTGAGCAGGAAGGGTCGACAGAGGTTTTTAAAGGAGAGTTTGCAAGGGAATGTTTAAGCGGTCATACGAAGGAGCCAGTGGCCAAGGAGTGATTGCAGAAATCCTCCAAGGCAGGAGCGAGGGAAGACATGTTGTCACTTGTTTGGAGGAGACTTTCATAGGGGACTATCTTAGAGACCTCATCCAGTGTAATGGGTGAGAAGGAGGAGAGTATGAGGGAAGGTGAGCGGGTCTGAGGGGGGCCTGGGAGCAGGTGAGGGAGGAGGGAAGGGAGTAGTAGAGAGTGAGGACAGGATGCTCTGAGTTTTGAATTTGATGTGGGAGGCCACTGCAGTGCAGAGGTCCTGGGATGGAAGAGGAAAGGTGTAGACTGCAGTAGGATTGGTGAGTTCCTTGCAGATTTTGAACAGATGAGCAGTGTTGTTGTTGGCCCCAGAGAGGCGGGCTTGGATATGAGACCTCTTCTTTGAGCAGATGGAGAATCTGTATTGCCTTTGGAGCAGGCGACAGGGCAGTCTGTCAGTGGATGTGCTTGAAGCCAGTCACTACTGTTCAGCAACTCTGCGCTTGCGTTTCAGAGAAGCTAGGTCAGAGTCACATGAGGTGTTGCACTTGGAGGCATGCTTCGCGCGGACCCTCAGGACAGGGGCAAGGATGTTGGAGATGTGGAGGTGAAGGTTAGCAAGGACTATATAAGTGTGAGAGTCAGAGGCAGGCGTGGGAGGGTGAAAGAAAAAGGCAGCAAAAGCAACTACTGACACACGCCTTATCAGTCAAATGACGGAGATGGAGACTGGCAGTACAGGCAGAGGCTTAGCTGGGGGACCAAAGGGATCCAGGAGAAAGGACAGAAGAGCAGAGTCAGACCAGGAGAACGGTGTAGTGAGAGGGTTGGAGATAGGGATATCTGCTGAGATGAGAGCATCCAAGGTCTGTCCAGCTGAATGGGTTGGACCGGAAGGAAGAATGGTGAGGGAGAGAGAGTCACAGAGGCTGAGGAAGAGTCCAGTGCCCACATCCGGAGAGTAAGGTGAATAGTGAAGTCTCGGAGGAGGAGAAGCTTGGAGGTAGATGCCAGGAGGGAAGAGGTGAGGTCCTGTAGATGATGGCGAGAGTAAGCAAGAGGATAGGGGGAAACCCCAAGCCTGCAGTCGAGGCATTCGAATGAAGAGTAGGGTAGAGTCTGTATGATAGTAGCATGGACCCATTCAGGGAAGATCAGGGCCACTCCACCTCCAATCTGGTTAGGCCTGGGCTTTGAAAGGATTGTGTAGCCCTCAGGGAGGAGTCTGTCAAAAACAGTGACAGAGCTGACAGTAAACCATGTCTGAGTGAGGTCATAAAGGTCAAAGTCTTCAAGGAGGTGACAGATGTCAGAGAGGTGTTTAACAGAAGAGCGAGAGTTGAGGGTAGCTAAGTGAAGCTGGTTGCCACCCTTGAAGGTTTTCCGAGGAAGGGTACAGGGATGAGGTGGACCCGTCGGTAGTGGTGAAGGAGCCAAGGGGGTGGCAGAAGGGGGTGAGGTAGGAGAAAGGAAGAAGTTGATGAGGGATGGACGAGGCCTATCAAGAAGGAGGAGTTTGGGCTGAGTCCCCTGGGCCATGAAAGTGCCATTCTGGCAGACATTACTGATGCACCTAGAGGATGGGAAATGTGCCAAGAGAACTTTGCATCTTGTTCCACCATTGATGGTCGAAGATGAGAAAGGGGAGAAAACAGAGACCATATGACCCCCAGCAGGTCTCGGGAGGATAACTCATGGGCAACATGCTCACCTTGGAAGCAAGATGACACGGAGCAACACAGGTTCGATCCCTGGGTCCGCACTTAGAAACCTCTGGGTATTATGTGCATTATAAATAACCAATCAAATCATATCATATAGGGAGTCCATAGGTCCAGAGAGGGAGGAACAAAGGGATGTCAGTGACAGTCTGCCTGGAAGAAGCATTGACGTAGGTGTCATTGATGGGCAGGCCTGGGTTGGAGACCAGGAGAAAATTCTTGAACCAAAGGAGGGATAGGATAGGTGATATAGTATCAGTTAGAGTGAATATGGGAGATGGAGAGCACCATGAAGGGAGAGGGCAGAGTGATGGAAGGGGGGATAGAGAGAGCGAGAGACAGAGAAACTGCACAGTACACAATGAACTCACCAGGTGGCCTAGCAGCAAGACAGGCACAGACAAATCAGGTGCACAATGTCTTACTGGTCACCGGATGGGGCATTGTGCTGCTCCAGCAGCTTAGGAGGAAGAAGGCGACCCAGGTGGCATGAACCCTGGGTAATCGGTCAATGACTCCTGGCAGGCATAGGGACGAAACATCCAAGTAAGGGGTATCGAGTGGTTGCAAAATTACCAGAAAAACACAGTGCGTGGGGGCTGAAGCCATGCAATAAAAAGGTGGCAGCCTGCTGCTTGTGGCAGATTCTGCATATATTGAAGTATGACAGTTGGCTCATCCTATGCCGCTATGCCTGCCTGAGGATTGTAAAAGCAGAAGAGGTAGTCATCAGATCATGGCACGTAGCTGACAATCAGAGCACATGCAAGGAGTTAGCGCAGGTGGTAGACAGCCGGTGGGGTCGCACCCTACCCACCAGATGAGAGGCAAAGAAGGTTGTATCATCCAGGTAATCCTACTGTGTCATTTAAGTATAATTATTTCCACCAGTTTTAGTGGCCTCTCAGCCTAAGCACCTCACTGCAGCCACATTATCAGCAGTGGTCCCTCAGCTGCACCCCAGCTGGACTTCATTCAAACCAGGCCAAGTCCAGATTCATGCTCACATGCCACCCAGAAGCATGTGATAAATTATGGTTCTCAATCGCAGGATCGGTAGTGTGGCGCTCTGTCCAACATCCACATATGTGACTCCACTCCCCCAAGCCCGCTGTATGTTGCTCGTGCTGCAGGGAGCAGCACACCTCTTTGTTTCTATTCAAGCAACCCATGTTACCAGGCAAGCAGGCACACAAGCTGTGAGTCACCGCACCTCCCCCTGCTCCTCACAGCTCCACTGCATGATGCACCCAGACAGCAGCACTTGCTTCAGGGAATGCAGCCCAGGTACCCCAAAAAATGTGATCATGCCCCAAGCATGGGCATTCACAGGGCCTCAGCACTGCAGCACGCCAACCCTTTGCCTCCATAGTTACCCACTAATCTACACTGCTCAAGCCACCAGTGGACCAGCAGATTAGCAGCAGCCGCTGTGATGCTGGAAATGCATTGGAGGGACAGGGCCTCCATGTCCTTGTCCTGTAGTCCTTTTATCATGTGTGTTCTGTTATTTCTGGCACAGGAGTCCATGTGGGACTCCAGGCAGTGCAGCTCGTCCTCTTTTCTTTTTGGTTGTTGTGAACAGACCCTTGGGATACCCTATGGCACCCCTGGGTGGGGTTACAACCCTGTACCCCTAGTGTATGTGTGGCCCACAGAGCAGGGTATGGGCTGGTGGCAGCTCCATGCTGAATTTGATAGGTGCGCTGAGTATCCTCCATTTTGGGATACCCAGGCCCTGGCATTGGAATAAGTTGATTCCTGATAGGAGACACGATGGCCCCTCTGGCCTCTTGCTTTCTATTGCCTGTTACCTTGTTTTCCCAAAGTCATGGGAAGCTCTGACTCTGTTCCTTCCCTGAATGGCTGTTGGGTGGAAGTTCCATATATGGTATTGCGAAGAAGTCCAGGCCAGACTGGCTGGAGCCATCCCAGAGACTGTATGTTGTGGGTACACCCTTGGGGTGGTAACTGGGTGAATGGAGTGTGTGACCAATATGCATTTCATGTTATGGGTGTCTGGCTTCTCGTATGTGACACAAAGACTGAGACAGTCCTGCCCGAAACTGGTATGAATGCAGTGTGGAGTGCTGAAAGGATGGCTGGGGGCTTGACCCAAACCACATTCCTTGTTGTGAGTGTCTGGAGGGAGAGGAATGGCTTGAATGCACTGTGTGCCTGATTGGCTGCCTGCCTGCCTGAATGACCTTCTGAATGATTGGTTGCCTGAGTGTGACCCAGCAGAGCGAATGAGGGACCAAACAATATATCTGGGGACCTCTCCCTGATGGAAATTGTTCAGAAGCTGAAGTTGAAACCTAATGCTTGATCTCAAAGCCGAGCCGGAAGAAGAAGGTTAAGCGCTGTTCCCTTCAATGCAATCTGAAAGCTGCTGTACCTTCAAGAAACTGATCCAAGAGAGGACCTGGCTAGGAGACCTCTTCCTGAGCTACGAGGGACCATCGTAGACCAACTAACCTTCACCAGGTCTCCCTGGAAGTCAACCTTCAAAAGACTGGAGACGGGGACCGCCCAGGAAAAAGAAGTTAAGCACCCGAATATTCTGTCCATTGTCGTCAACCAGGGTTGGAGTATCATCGTAACCTCTGGAGGCTTGTCAAAGCTGTGTTGCCCAGAAGTGCGGACAGCTTAATGCCATGCCGCCGACGACCATAGCCGCAAAGCTCTACTGTCTACGAAAACTTTGAATCACCGACGATCGCTTTATCCCGCCAGAGAAAGTCATGGTCACCAACGAACCAAGGAGAATCCACTAGTGGGTTTCCCACCACCCGGAGACCACAAAGACGCCAACGACCTGACACCCTTGCTGGGCCAAAGTTCTTTGTTATCTCTTTGTGGAAACAAACTATCGCCGTCGAGGTGCACTGCACACCTCATCTTCGCAGGACATCCACGACCGATCGTCAATGAGCACCTTCGGGACTGAAGTTGCTGCCTCAATGCCTTTGTTCACATTTTCTTCGAGGGATCTCGACAATCCGTGGCTCCTGCCTTAAAGCGGGTCCACTCAAGAAGGATCCATCTACGACCCGATGTTGAACTCTGCTAAACCAGGTACACTGGGCTTGTAGAACTTTTATGGAAGGAAATAAGACTCTTATAAGCAATATATAGACTGGGCTTGTGTTATATATTTTTTTACAGGTTGCCCAGGTGGGGGGATCCCACACAGAACTGTGACTTAGTAGATGGGGTACTATTCTGCCAATTGCTTAACCAGCTTATTTTCCTCCTCAAGTCTACTGTTGGTTCACTTTATTAATTGATTTGTATGCCATTTTGAAACTTTCTACAATTGATGCATTTTAATGGAATCAAAGGAGTAATTGTGGTTCCACATAGAGACTGTATATATTTATCATTTTCGAATTGCTTGACCACAAAGTGTGTTAATGTGTAAGAACCCACCTGCATCACCTCCTGAGTGCTTAATCCTTGGTTGCTCATCCAAGCTACCAAATAGAGAACCTTGGCTGGGGTGCTCTGTAATTCTTCTCTGCCATCTAGAGAGCAGGAGTACAGATACCCCCTCCAGTCTTTACAGCCACCATGTTAGGTTTTATGCCGGCTGCAATCTACAGTAAATATTCAGTGAATTGGATCACCAATCCGCACAGGAGTCGGTTGGGTAGTGCTCCAACCCCCCGACCCCGATTCCAGCAGGAAACACCTACAGATCGAAGGTTCAAGGATCGATGACTACCTTCACGCCGGCTGCCACAGCCTCCGAAGTACTCAGAGTGGCGGGGGCCGGCACCACTACTACACCACAGCCTCTCCCTGCTCAGCTGTTCTCATTAGGTGGTCCTCACAACCACTCCTGGGGCATGGCTCAGGAAGCAGATTATCTTACCTTTGTTTCAGAGGCCCAGAGGGAGAGCATCGATGTAACGTCCATCTCCTCCGGCGGCCATTTTGTTTTTATACCATTATATAGCTGCAAGACTACATTTACTGGGTTTATGATCATACCTACACACTTAGATGCAGGACTGCTTTCACCGAGTGCATGGCTATGCCTATGCACTTAGATAGCTGCAAGACTGAATGTAATGGGTGCAGAAACAGAATGTATACCCATAGATAACTGCAAGACTGTATTTATTGTCTCTATGATCATATGCATGCCATAGATAACAGCATCAAGACTGCATTTGATGGATGCATGATCGTACCTATACAATCAGATAGCAGCAAGATTGAATTTACTGGGTGCACAATTATCCATGTACCATTAGATAGAAGCAAGAATTCGTTTACTGGGTGGACAACATACATATACCCTTAGATAGCAGCAATACTGTATTCACTGGATACATGATCCTCTGTAATACCACAGATAGCACAAAGACTGTATATACCTGGTGCATTTTCATGCCCATAAACTTTGATAGCTGCAAGGCTGCATTAAATGGGTTCGCGGATATACCTATACACTTAGATAGCAGCCACACTGTATTTACTGGATACATGATCCTTTGTAATACCACAGAGAGCAGTAAGACTGTATTTACCTGGTGCATTGTCATGCCCATAAACCTTGATAGCTGCAAGACTGTATTAAATGGGTGCACAGACATACCTATACACTTAGATAGCAGCAAGACGGCATTTACTAAATTCATGAAGATCCCTAAACCATCAAATAGCTTCAAGGCTGCGGCTACTGGGGGCATGATCATACCTACACACTTAGATAGTTGCAAGACTGTATTTGCTGTGTGCATGATCATCCGTACACCATCAGATAGCAGCAACACTGCACCTTCTGGGTAATCGGCCATACAAATCCCCTGATATAGTGACACAACTGCATGTACTGGCTCCATGAACATCTGTATACCATCAGTTAGCAGCAAGACTGCATTTACTTGGGGCGTGGTCATACTTATACTCTTAGCTGGAAGACTGCATTTACTGGGTACATGATTATCCCCATACAATTAAATAGCTGCAGGACTGCATTTAATGGCTGGGCGAACACACCTAGATCCTCAGATAGCTGCAAGACTGCATTTACTCAGGGTGTGATCATACCTATACACTTAGCTGAAAGACTGCACAGACTGAGTGCATGGTAATAACTATGCACGTAGATAGCTGCAAGACTGCATTTACTGGTTCTAGGATGATCTGTGTGCTAGCAGATAGAAGCAACACTGCATTTACTCGGTACATGAATATCCCCATACCATTAGATAACAGCAAGACTGCATGTACTGGCTGCATGATCACACCCATACAATTAAATAGCGCAAGACTGCATGTACTGGCTGCATGATCACACCCATACAATTAAATAGCTGCAAGACTGCATTTACTGGTTGCATGATCACACTGATACAATTAAATAGCTGCAAGGCTGCATGTACTAAGTGCACAGACTTACCTATACCCTTCGAAAGCTGCAAGAATGCATTCACTAGGTGCATGATTATCCCTATACCATTAGATAACAGCAAGACTGCATTTACTTAGTGCACCAACATACCTATACCCTTCGATAGCTGCAAGACTGCATTTACTGAGTGCACGATCACACCTATACAATTACATAGCTGCAAGACTGCATTTACTGTGTGCACAGGCATACCTATACCATTTGATTTCTGCAAGACTGTATTTACTGGATGCATGGTTATCCCTATACCATTAGACAACACCAAGACTGCATTTAGTGCACCAACATACCTATACCCTTCGATAGCTGCACGGCTGCATTTACTGAGTGCATGATCACACCTATACAATTGCATAGCTGCAAGACTGCATTTACTGAGTGCAGGGACATACCTATACCATTTGATAGCTGCAAGACTGTATTTACTGGATGCATGGTTATCCCTATACCATTAGATAACAGCAAGGTGCATAAACATCCCTATACCCTGCAAAAGCAGCACGACTGTATTTTCCAGGTGCATGATAATACCAACACCCTTAGCTGCAAGACTGCTTTCATTGGTTGGATAAGCTTGCCTGCACCCCAAGAAAGCTACCAGACTGCATTTACTTGGTGCTCCAAAGCAGCAGTTATTCTTACGCACCTGGACAGTGGTAAGACTGCCTTTATTGGATGCACTGTGCTCTCTATGCCATGTCTAGGTGCAAGATTGCATTTACTGGGTACACATATCCATATACCCCTGTTTAGTAGGAAGCCTGAATGTATTAGGTGTCCCATCACCCCCTTGGCCCCCCACTCCACCCCAAACCTGGGGAAGGCGTTAAACCCATGCCTACCTATCAGCAAGGTTGCATTTACTGGATGTGTCATTGCCGTTCTGCTCCTGCATAGCTGCAAACTGCATTTACTGAGTGTACACATTATCCGGTGTCGACATGATATGATATGATATAAGTCATTTAAAACGCGCCTGTACACAAGTGTTTCTAGGTGCAACAAGACAAATAAGGGAAGACAGAAGCAGGACAAAACAACAATCTTACTAGGCCTTGTGTCCTTCAGATCTTGCAAGTGCGGGGGGAGCCAGGGGGGTGGGGGTGCAATGAACGGGTAAGTGCTCCCAGGTGGCTCATAAGTGCAGGCTGTCGGGGGCTTGTAGGGTTGCAGATACAGTCCCTAAGTGGTTGGGAAGCCAGGAGGCAGTGCAGGGGCAACTGGTTGTTCAGGAGCCTGTTCCCCTAGGTTCAGTGGGTGGTTAGGTAACCGGTTTGTGCAGCAGACAGGGGCATTAGAGAGGGAGAGAGAAAGCGGAAGAGAAAAGGAGGGTCTTGGGTTGCTTCTGGAACCTTAGGTGGTCCTGCTCAAGTTTGAGAGAGGCAGGGAGGCTCTTCCAGATGGAGGCCCAGCAGAGAGTTGCAGGTGGATGAGCATAGGGCACAAGAAGGAAGCTTCTTAGGAAGAAAAAGTTGGATGCAGTGTGGTCCCCAGACCCAGAAAGCCTTGTGGACGATGCAAAGGGTCTTGAACTTGATCCTTGCAGCCACAGGGAACCAGTGGAGAGATTTCAGGGCTGGAGAGATACGATCCCTGGGCTTGAGGCCAAGGACAAGTCTTGCAGTCCTGTTCTGGATTAGTTGTAAAGGGCGAAGAGTAGAGTTAGGCAAATTGAGAAAGAGGCTGTTGCTGTAGTCCAGGCTACAGAGAATCAGGGCTCCGGAGACAATGAGCTTCTGGGAGAAAGTGGGAAAACGTAGAATACCTCTGAGGAGGTGCAGCTGATAGTGTGACTTCTTAGAGACATCAGAGATGTGAGGGGAGAAGGAGAGGGTGGAGTCGAAGAGCAAGGGGCACTTGGGATGCACCATCCCCTACGCACCCCTGAAAATCTGTAAGATTGTATTTAGTAGGTGCCCAATGTATCCGTACCATCAGACATAGCAGCAATGGTGCATTCAGTATTTGCACCATCACTCCTGAACAGTTGAATAGTTGTAGGTTTGCCTTTACTGGGTGCACAAATGATTTCTTCACTCTTCTTATAGGTGCAGGTGTAGAGACAGAAGTAGGTCGGGAGAATGTCCAAACCTGTGCCGTTTCATTTCTTAAATGTCTTCTGGCATGATTGTGTCAGGCAGTTCCTGCGGGCAGCGGAGGAGGCTGTGGCAGAGGTGCAGGGGGAGTCTCCAGTGGACGGTAAGTGCCAGTGTCACCTCCATGCTTCAGCAGATCACTCAGAGGAGAGCGCCTTCTGACAACAGAACCTGGGGCCGTGTCAGGGCTTTTCAGCTTTTTCAAATGGAAAAGGCCTCAAGCCTCAAAGGGGCCCCCACTAACTACTCCCATGTTGCCAATCCACAGTCTTATAATAAAATCTCAGGCTTTAAATGTGCACCATGCAGTGCTCGCAGTACAAGTTTCATTTGGTGGAGCCTAATACTGTATTGTTGGTTTTAAGTTGCTAATGCTGTTTCGATGAAGATCCCATGAAGAAGGTCCTAAAATTGAACATTGATATTAGAGGGCATGAAACATGTTGGGAAGTGTTTATTGGGCTACAATTTGGTAGCTGTGCAAAGATACATTAGGGTAGTGTCTGAGCTACATTAAAGTAGCGATTAGATCAAGAGGTTAAGATTGCAACATTGACAATACTCAGTATCAAACAGCACCCTCGCTCATTGGAAATTTGTTAGCAGTACATGTTTTTATTGTGTTGGTTTAAGGCTGTGAGATTCTGCGGGATTTGCACAAGTCACTTTCTTTGGGTGCGCATGTCACATTGGAATTTCTTGTTTGGGTGCGCATGTCACTTTGGAATAACTATGAAATACCATGTAATAACGTGTCACAGTTGGAATAACTATTCAATAACTATGAATAAAATATATTTTTTATAACTTAATATGTATTCACATGTTTTGATTAAACAGCATCTAAAGCAAAAGCTGGTAGATCATTGGTTAATATGAGGCACTGTAGGAGCCTTTTAAGATAAGGTCAAAGGTATAAAAGCTAGTTGCATGTACTGCCCCAATGTACTGCCCAAAGGGTCTGTTTTATTCGTCTAGTGAGACCTCAACAGCTGCATTTGTTCCACTCCCGGGCTGGGCAGGTTCCCAGACCTGAGCCTGGGGGGACACGTTTGAACTTCACCATGTATCTGATGACCCCTCCTCCCCCTCCACATAACCAAAGTCTGTGCCCTGCAGCCTGGCATGACAGTTATCTGGATTTGATGCCATATTTGCTTACCTTGTCGGTTCACTGTGCCCTTACTGTTCTGTTCTCGGAGGGGGCACCGGAGAAAAGTGAATAACTTTCTATGGTCACGAGTTTTCATTCATAGGCATAATCTCAGGGAGTGCGTTACTTCCTTAAATCATGTCAAATCAAAAAGAGCCTCAAAGGGCAGACTCTATTCAAACTCTGCTCAAGCAGCAAACCACTGCAGCCTAATAAGAATCAGCATATCCTTTCTCCTGCTGTGCGGTGACGCAGTGGCGAATTTAAAGGTAGGTGCATTTCCCCCGCCCCCTCAAACACCTTTTCTTAGCCCCAACCTGCTCTCACTCCTTTTCTTGGCCTCCAGCCCCCTCATACCACTTTTTTCAGGCCCCAGCCACCTTGTACCACTCTTCTCTGCCTCTAGTCCCTTCGTACCACTTTTATGGCCCCTAGTCCCCAGCTTCTTTTCTACACCCCCCAGCCCCTGACACAGAGCTCTCCTGTTTGGCATGCCCAATTCACCCAGCTCGGCGTTTGGCCCTAAGAGTGGGGTAGTATACCTCAGTGGCAATGAGCTTGTCTTGGAAGCAAGATGGTGCAGAGCAATACAGGTTTGAATCCCGGTTCCGCGCTTAGAAACCTCTTCGGTATTAAGCGTGTTATAAAAAAAAACAATTATAATTGAAGGAGTCCCAAGCGCCAGGCCAGAGCCTCTGGCTCGGCCCTAGCCAAGAAATCCTTGGCTACCCCAGCTCTACTAAAAAGAATCGTATCTCTGATGAGAAGGTGCGCCACTCTCCCTTTTAAAGTGCACACGTCTGAAGAGAAGTGCTGCACAGTTACCCTCGTAGCAGGGTTATGATATGATAGGTTATTTATAACACATTTAATACCCAGCGTTTTGTAAGCATGGACCCGGGGATCGAACCTGTGTTGCTCTGTGTCGTTTTGGTGAGCACATTGCCGCTGAGCTATAGTCCCGAGACAATCACACCAATGTTTCTAGTGGCTGGCCATATTTTAAGGGTACATGCTCCAAAGGTTCAAATCGTATAAAAGCTCCTCAGAGATTTCTGGAATTGTTCTGGTGTCTGACAAGTCCCTTTATGACGCAGTTGTCTAACTTTTATGGTTATGCACAAGGCTGTGTGTTAGACCACTCGGAGCCCAAAGGCGCCAGTCTGAGCCTTGGGGCTGCCTGTCCGGGAGCTCTGATCTGCGTTCATTGTTTTCAACACCCACGGTTTCCACAGCTCTCTGATCCCAAACATGTGCTCGATTCACAGCAAACAGGCACGCACTCTGACTGACAGCCATCACATTGTCTCAACAAGCTATTCCTATCAATGTTCCTGTGATATCTCTGTGCCCCCAGCCCCCTCCTTGGTCTCCTGGGTATGTCTCTGTGCCCCCCCGTCCCCTGTGATGTCTGTGTCACCCACAACCTCCCTGGTCCATGTGATGTTGTTGTGCCCCATCAAAGCCACACACCCCTCTGGCCCCTCCTTTATCCTTTCTTTATCCTTTTCCCTCCCCATGCTTTCAGCTCCTTTCTTTCCTGCCCCTTCTTCCACCCCCCCTTATCTATTCTCTGAAGGAGATCTCTTGACTCACTATGGTTTCACCATCGCCGACCTGTTGCCAATGCTTGGACACATTGACTTTGGTGCCTCACCTTCTCAATCTCATGCTGGACCTCTCTGGATCTCGTACTCTGGTTGGCCCTGAATCATGCTGTGCCTATCGTCTTCTTGAATCCTTGCCTACATTTTTTGTTCCTGCAACATTATGTGGTTTATTGACCTCTGCAACTGTATTTCGCTCTCCTCTCTGCGTCTCTGCTCTTTTTTCAAAGTTTTAGTCTCTGTTCTCTCCTCTTCTCGCTTCTCCCTCTCTCCTCCCACCCTCCCTTACTTTTTTCTTTGCACTTACTCTATCAGAATTGTCCATGGACCTAGTACGATAGCAACAACTGTTTCTCTCCACCCCGCCTCCCCTTCACCCCCCCCCAATCCAGCACTATATGAAATGTTGTCAGGCCTAGTACAATAGTCGCTTGTTTTGGTCATCTCCCTCCTTCTACTCCCCTCTCCTGCTCTACCAGAAATGTCATCAGGCCATTTCCTTCCTATCTGTGTCTTTAGCTCTTGCACTAGCTGAAAAGTCGCCAGGCGGACTAAGATAGTTAATTTCACATTCTTGCTGTTCGAGGCCTGTAAAAATGTCATTGCATTTACCCTTGTTCCTTTCCTTACCTGAAGCGCTTTGAAACACACTGTGTATAGGCGCTATGTAAATAAACGATCATATCATATCAATATACCGCCACAGCACACGGGCCTCGGAGGGTGGAGGCGTCCAGAGAGAAAGTGCCAACCCATCCATCCCAGCGCGCCTGACGAACACATTGTGTGTTCCTGTACAAAAAGTCAAATTAACAGGAGACTCGTGTTTTCGGTAATTTCTGCGTACTTGTATCCGGGGCGCTGTGTTTACCAAGGCACAAAGTGACGAACAATGCCTGTTCAGTGTTCCTAAATGATGAATAATGTGGAGGCCCCTTTCCCACTATTAATAAAACCGAGCGTGCTTCTGTCACTGGAAGTCGGTGTGTGAACACAGCTGCACTGGGAATCGGAGTGCACACCTGACACATCCCTATAACAACCGGGAGCCGCCTCGCCTCCTCACAAACATGCACTGCCGTCACATAGGACTGCTGCGTCTGCCTGCATCCTGAGGTGGCCGTGCCACTTCCGAAGGAGATGTGCGGGGGCTCCCCTGGGGGACCGGGGCACTGCAGCGCAGAGCAACCCCCGGGACCGCGCAGCCACGTTGCAGGTTCTACATGAAGCTACGTCCCAGAGGAGCAGACGACAGCCATGTTCTGTCGAGGCGGTATGCCTTGTAGAGCGCCAAGAAAACAATGCCATGGGAGCTTTATGTGGTACTCCCCACTTCTCGAATCGTATATGTGCAGTGGACGAGAAAGTGCAACATGAACGCCCATATACCAGAAGAATCCCCCATCACACGCGCACAAACATACGCTGCTGCTATGGTTCACAATAAGAAATTCTGGGCGCAATAGAGACATCGGTCAAAAGCAAAGCTTGGCGCCAAGAGGGAGGGGGCGCCCGCTCAAGGGTGTCAACGGGGCCTTACTAGAGGTGGGCGAACCGGGCAGCTGCCCAGGGCACACAGCAGGAAGGGACACTGCACAGCCAGGTGTGAATTAGCACTTCGACTGATGTTTCTAGCCTATTAATATACTAATCTAGCAGGCATCACAGATGACAGAAGCCTGCTCTGCCTGCCCACCTGAAGGTCAAGCCACCTCCCCACGCGCAGGCAACATAGCTCTTGTTAATGTACACCCCCAAACATTAGCACTGCTTTGTGCACATGTATCTTAACTTCAAAGGGAACTTGAGTGGGCAAGGTGTGGCCAGTGGTCCACAACAATGGATTTACCAGAGCTGAGGGTGGAAGAATTGGACCGTGCTTAAGCAAAAATGCAGAGGGTGGAGGACAGGAGGATGTTTCTTGAGAGTAAAAAGGGGGCGGTGGACAGAAAGCTAAAGTTAGAGACAAGAAGGAAAGGCAAATAACATACAAATGTAAAAAAGGGAAAGAAAATGGGAGACTGAAAGAAAAATAAAGGAAAACAAAGAAAGAAGAGGAAAGAAACAGAATAAAGAATAAGAGATGCAAGTGTCAGATATGAACGAAAGCAAACGAGAGGGGAAGAAAAGCAAGGCATTGAACTCAAAACAAACGGAAGGGAGAGAGGAATAAAGAAAAATAAATAGAGAGAAGGAGGAAGCGAATATTGCAGAATGTAAGAGCATAGCACAAAGGGACTAGGAAGAAAATATTTACAGTACGGAGGGCATGTGGAGGCCCAAAAGAAAATGAGGAGCTGTGGAGTGAGTGACGGTTGTCAGGTAACATAGAAAGAAAAGAAGGAAAACAGATTGGAAACTCAAGAGAGAGAGAGAG
The DNA here is from genome assembly GCF_040938575.1 of Ambystoma mexicanum. Taxonomy (NCBI): domain Eukaryota; kingdom Metazoa; phylum Chordata; class Amphibia; order Caudata; family Ambystomatidae; genus Ambystoma; species Ambystoma mexicanum. The sequence goes on along the minus strand of NC_090927.1, from coordinate 923,770,845 downwards.
ATGGGAGAGAGCTGAAAAACATATCACAGGCTAGGGGGTGCTTGCGCTATGGGGTGCGGTTTGTGAATTGGACATGGGCTACGCAAGAACGATGTGTGTGGTTTAGTGGTTTGCTCTGGGCACCATGTTGGCTAGAAACTGCGCTGCGTATAAGGGCCCCCCACTTGCTCGAATAAGGGAATGCAGTGACTGCCCTGAAGCAAGGCACCTTCATTTTGCTCAGCCTACAAACGCCTTCCAGGGGCAAAAGACCTGGCGGGCCTTCGAGCACAGCACCTGAGCAAAGTAGAGTGAAGTTTGAGGCCGCGCTCAGCCTCACAACTTACATACAGATAAAGATTTAAGGGCTGTCTGGGACCTCCATATCTGAAGCAGCTGTTTCTCTGAACCAAAGCCTCTTGCCTCATCCTTGCCACTAAGCTTATGGGAATGAGTGGAGTCTCCAGAATGCCTCCTTCCCACGTCTGCCAATCCCCAGATCCCTGTGGCACGCATAGTAAAAAGTACCTACCAATGAGTGAGGGCGTGGCAGGGTCTGACAATGGCAATGCTAGAAAGTGAAAGCGAGCCTGACCTCAAGAAGCTAGTGACAAGAGCACAGGGAGAATACCAAGTTGTTAGACCCTTTCCAGGTGTTTCTATGACTTCTAATGCATTATGATGCTGTTAATGCCTTTATGCATGCCTTTGCATGGCATGTTATGATCTGCTTTGTGTAGTCTCAGGTTTGTTTGCCCATCAAGGACTCTGACTGCTCACCCACACGAACACTCTTAAATTCAATGTTTCAACAACAAATAGGCATACCAACTAAGCAACCCAAACATGGCAAAGTATGGCCCTTCCCAACTGACTTCAAACATCAGTGCACCACATCTTTACAATCAACTTGCATACCACACCCCGGGCCAATGAATCCTTGCAACACTGCCACACGAGGCTCCCCTTCTGACACAGAGGCCTCTATGATCTTGACATAGAACACATGGAAACTGAACGGCATGCAGAGCTCAGGGTATTGCCGATTTGCACCAATCACTAAAGCAGCAAAGCTATCTTGCACTTTCCACACTCTAACCACTAACCTCACCCACCCCTCCTTTCTATCAGACCCACCAGAGGGGCTGGGGCCCATGCAAATAGCAAAGGAGGGCGGTATAAACTCTATTAACATAACACATTGCAACATAACGTGATATAAGCAATATGATATGACAGGTTATTTATAACGTGCTTAATACACAGAGGTTTCTAAGCGCAGACCCGGGGATCGAACCTGTGTTGCTTCGTGTCATCTTGTTTCCAAAGCGAGCACGTTGCCCCTGAGCTATCCTCCCGAAAAAAAGTGCCTGCAAAATAGACACAACATACCTGCCAAGTGGCCACCTGACATAAAAAACAGCTTCAGCAAGTCCTGGCTGTTCAGGCAACACCATTCTGCGTGATCTTCTTGCGGGTGTGGTTTTCCTACCATTGGTGCAGGCCTGGAACAGGCCCCCGCATACACAAGTGTAGCAGGCTGAAAAGCCAAGACTGAAGCCAAAAGGTGCCAACTTCAACTGGGGGGCACAAGGCAGCCATGCCAGAAGGTGCAGCACTAGTCAAAAACAGTTCTAGGCAGGGTAACGTTCCTAAAAAGAAGGGGCAATGGGAATGATATCATTGGTAGGGAGCTTATGTTAACGTGAAATATGCAAAGTTCAATCAATTGGCCTTTTAAATCTCAGTAAGACATTTCACGCTCCTTCACAGCACCATCATGTTTTTATGTGGTCACGTTTCTGGCATCCGAACTGACCGCTGGGTTTGAATCCCAGCACTAACCCATTCATTCAATTAACCGGTGCACACAAACGTTTCTTTTCTCCAGCCTGGAACACAACAGTCCATCTGCCTGTACCCTCAACTTGCGACCTGATTCTAGGGTTCTCAGGCTCTCACGTGCAAGATTTAAGAAGCCCATCTAGTCCCGTTTTTACCTCTGCACTCTGGGACTTGCAGTTTTGTTCTTCCCATTTTAAACTGAGGACTACAAGCCCCAGAATGCTGAGAGGTCAAACGAATATTCAATGAGCTGTGCATATCTACAAGGCATCAAGGGAGAGTTCTACAGATCTAGGTTTGCAGGATCCTTTATTGCACACACACTTCCGTGATGCCCACAAAGGGGAGGTGTGTGTTCTTAAGGTGGGTGTGAGTGTTAATACTGGAGGAAACCTCGGGCGGTGGGGGGTGTATGTCCCTACGGTGGCTGTGGTGAGTCCTGGTAGAACTGTGTGCTCTTCAGGCGAGTGCTGCGGGAACCAGGGCTAGTCGCTGTTCTTAAGTGGAGTGCTGTGTGACCAAGGAGAGGTGTGTGCTTGTTAGGTGACTGTAGTAAAGCTAGTGGGGGTGAGTGTTTCTCATGTGGCTCTGGTGAGAACAAGGGAGTTGTGTGTTTTTAAGTCGGGTGTGGTGGGATCTAGGGGAGGAGAGGGTGCTCTTAGGGTGGGTGTGAATGTTAACACTGGAGGTAACCCTGGGGAGGTGTCTGTTCTTATGGTGACTGTGGTGGGATCTAGGGGAGGGGAGGGTGCTCTTAGGGTGGATGTGAATGTTAGCACTGGAGGTAACCCTGGGGAGGTGTCTGTTCTTATGGTGACTGTGGTGGGATCTAGGGGAGGGGAGGGTGCTCTTAGGGTGGGTGTGAATGTTAACACTGGAGATAACCCTGGGGAGGTATCTGTTCTTATGGTGACTGTGGTGGGATCTAGGGGAGGGGAGGGTGCTCTTACGGAGGGCGTGAGTGTTAACACTGGAGGTAACCCTGAGGAGGTGTCTGTTCTTATGGTGACTGTGGTGGGATCTAGGGGAGGGGAGGGTGCTCTTAGGGTGGGTGTGAATGTTAACACTGGAGATAACCCTGGGGAGGTATCTGTTCTTATGGTGACTGTGGTGGGATCTAGGGGAGGGGAGGGTGCTCTTACGGAGGGCGTGAGTGTTAACACTGGAGGTAACCCTGAGGAGGTGTCTGTTCTTATGGTGACTGTGGTGGGATCTAGGGGAGGGGAGGGTGCTCTTAGGGTGGGTGTGAATGTTAACACTGGAGATAACCCTGGGGAGGTATCTGTTCTTATGGTGACTGTGGTGGGATCTAGGGGAGGGGAGGGTGCTCTTATGGAGGGCGTGAATGTTAACACTGGAGGTAACCCTGAGGAGGTGTCTGTTCTTATGGTGACTGTGGTGGGATCTAGGGGAGGAGAGGGTGCTCTTAGGGTGGGTGTGAATGTTAACGCTGGAGGTAACCCTGGGGAGGTGTCTGTTCTTATGGTGACTGTGGTGGGATCTAGGGGAGGGGAGGGTGCTCTTAGGGTGGGTGTGAATGTTAACAGTGGAGGTAACCCTGGGGAGGTATCTGTTATTATGGTGACTGTGGTGGGATCTAGTGGAGGGGAGGGTGCTCTTAGGGTGGGTGTGGAGGTAACCCTGGGGAGGTGTCTGTTCTTATGGTGACTGTGGTGGGATCTAGGGGAGGGGAGGGTGCTCTTAGGGAGGGTGTGAATGCTAACACTGGAGGTAACCCTGGGTAGGTGTCTGTTCTTATGGTGACTGTGGTGGGATCTAGGGGAGGGGAGGTTGCTCTTAGGGTGGGTGTGAATGTTAGCACTGGAGGTAACCCTGGGGAGGTGTCTGTTCTTATGGTGACTGTGGTGGGATATAGGGGAGGAGAGGGTGCTCTTAGGGTGGGTGCGAATGTTAACACTGGAGGTAACCCTGGGGAGGTGTCTGTTCTTATGGTGACTGTGGTGGGATCTAGGGGAGGGGAGGGTGCTCTTAAGGTGGGTGTGAATGTTAGCACTGTGGTAACCCTGGGGAGGTGTCTGTTCTTATGGTGACTGTGGTGGGATCTAGGGGAGGGGAGGGTGCTCTTAGGGTGGGTGTGAATGTTAACACTGGAGATAACCCTGGGGAGGTATCTGTTCTTATGGTGACTGTGGTGGGATCTAGGGGAGGGGAGGGTGCTCTTACGGAGGGCGTGAATGTTAACACTGGAGGTAACCCTGAGGAGGTGTCTGTTCTTATGGTGACTGTGGCGGGATCTAGGGGAGGAGAGGGTGCTCTTAGGGTGGGTGTGAATGTTAACACTGGAAGTAACCCTGGGGAGGTGGCTGTTCTTATGGTGACTGTGGTGGGATCTAGGGGAGGGGAGGGTGCTCTTAGGGTGGGTGTGAATGTTAACACTGAAGGTAACCCTGGGGAGGTATCTGTTATTATGGTGACTGTGGTTGGATCTAGTGGAGGGGAGGGTGCTCTTAGGGTGTGTGTGGAGGTAACCCTGGGGAGGTGTCTGTTCTTATGGTGACTGCAGTGGGATCTAGGGGAGGGGAGGGTGCTCTTAGGGAGGGTGTGAATGTTAACACTGGAGGTAACCCTGGGGAGGGTTCTGTTCTTATGGTGACTGTGGTGGGATCTAGGGGAGGAGAGGGTGCTCTTAGGGAGGGTGTGAATGTTAACACTGGAGGTAACCCTGGGGAGGTGTCTGTTCTTATGGTGACTGTGGTGGGATCTAGGGGAGGGGAGGCTGCTCTTAGGTTGGGTGTGAATGTTAACACTGGAGGTAACCCTGGGGAGGTGTCTGTTCTTATGGTGACTGTGCTGGGATCTAGGGGAGGTGAGGGTGCTCTTAGGGTGGGTGTGAATGTTAACACTGGAGGTAACCCTGGGGAGGTGTCTGTTATTATGGTGACTGTGGTGGGATCTAGGGGAGGTGAGGGTGCTCATAGGGTGGGTGTGAATGTTAACACTGGAGGTAAACCTGGGGAGGTGTCTGTTCTTATGGTGACTGTGGTGGGATCTAGGGGAGGTGAGGGTGCTCTTAGGGTGGGTGTGAATGTTAACACTGGAGGTAAACCTGGGGAGGTGTCTGTTCTTATGGTGACTTTGGTGGGATCTAGGGGAGGGGAGGGTGCTCTTAATGTGGGTGTGAATGTTAACACTGGAGGTAACCCTGGGGAGGTGTCTGTTCTTATGGTGACCGTGGTGGAATCTAGGGGAGGTGAGGGTGCTCTTAGGGTGGGTGTGAATGTTAACACTGGAGGTAACCTGGGGAGGTGTCTGTTCTTATGGTGACTGTGGTGGAATCTAGGGGAGGTGTGCACCTTTCAGACGTGTGCTGTGGGAACCAGGGCTGGTGCGTGTTCTTGTCATTGAGACTCATGCAAGGAAATTCAAATAGGCCATTCCATGAGGTCCTAACATTGTTCAGAGAGAAACACTCAAAGTGGTTAACTGTGATGTTTAGCTCCATGTAAATGGTGCTACATCATTCTCAATGACTGAGATCTTTTCAGGTTGATTAGACAAGGCACAGTAGAGATGTTTTCCTGATGAAGAATGTACACTTCAGAAATACAACATGTTTGAATCGATCCAGTGTCTATAGTTAAACACATTTTACATTATGAAGATCTGGGTACATTCTGTGAATATTTTGCGAAGAACTTCGATTTTTGACTAACTTTCAATATACATATGCGTGTGAACACATAATGTGTGAGATTCTCACCAGCGTTCACCCAGTTTCTGATAAGGTGCTGCTGGATCAGTGTCACAAGAAAACTACTGCCACAAACATTTTCAAAAGGAGTTTGAACCTCCTGCATCTATGTCAGAACCATTCCCTGTGCGAGCATAGCTCTACATCATCCCCTGTAGAACAAGATCAGTTCATCCAACACATGTTGCACTTTGCTTTTGGGGACTTGTAGTCCTTTAGAAGACGTGTAGTCCTGTATTAATAAAAGAGAATGCTAAGCTAAAAGTACTGGAATAAACATGATATAACCAGGATTAGGCGGGTTCTCCGTGCCTGCTCTGGGTCAAATTGAGAGTTTTGTGAGAGAGTCCTTCTCATGTCATCCACACGTTTCACACACTGACTGAGCTTCTTCAAGGTCAACATTGTGGCATGCAACTGGGGTCAACTGCATGCAACTAGAGTCCTTCCTCTCTTCTATCTTCCTCTCTACTTGTGGGTTTCCCCAGGGGTCTAATCTCTCATCCTGGCTCTTCAACCAACACCTTGCAACTCTCTCCCACTGCATTGCCATTTTCTGCACTAATTTCCAGTGCTACGCTGATGACACTCAACTCAATTTCCAGCTGCCCTCAGCCACCCCCTCTCCCTCTCTCATCTCTGCCTAACCGCCATTCAAGATTGGTGTGCCACCAATGATCTTTGTCTGAATGCCAGCAAAACTGAGATCCTCCTCATCGGCACACCATCTCCATCCTTTTCCCTCACTCTCTGGCCGGCCTCCCTTGGCCCTCCTCCTACCGCTACCTGCGAGGCTAAGAACCTCAGGGTCATCTTTGACTCCACAGTTTCCTTCTCCGCCCATATATCTGAGGTCTCTAAAAAGTCAAACTTCCTACTGCACCTCCTCAGAGGTACTCTGCCTTTCCTCTCCTTCCCTCAGAGGCTCACTGTCTCCCAAGCTCTGGTTCTCTCTAGGTTGGACTATTCTAATAGCCTCTTTCTAAATCTACCTGCCTCTAGTTTCCGCCCTCTTCAATTTATCCACAACAGGACTGGCCTCGAGCCCTGGGATCATATCTTTTAAACTCTGAAATCTCTCAATTAGCTCCCAGTGGATGCAATGATTAAATTAAAAACCCTCTGCATTGTCCACAAGGCTTTCTGGGGCCTGGGTCCAAAATACCTTCAGCTATCGCTCTGCAAATACCTCCCCTCTCGAGCTCTTCGCTCTTCTACCTCTATCTCACTCCGGGTCAATCGTTTTTCAAATAAACAAGCTGGGGTAGATCTCTATGTTTGGCTGCGGCCTCCCTCTGGAACAGTCTCCCTGTCACTGTAAAACGTGAGGAGAACCATCTCTGGTTCCAGAAGCACCTCAAGACCTTCCTCTTTGCTTCTGCCTTCGCCCCCCCTCTCCCGTGCTGATCTGCTCTTTCTTGGCACCCTGCACCTGGCCACCCTCTGTCCCCTGGGCCCAGGTACCTGCTCACCCTGCCACCCTCCTGCATTGCCTCCTGGCCACCCCTTGCACTGGGGACTGTATCTGTACTCATACAGCCCCCCCCATTTTTCTTCCTTTTCTGCACTTATCAGACTTACCCAGTCTGCTGCCTTAAACACAGCACTTGCCACTTGCTGTCTGCACTACCACTGTTTATTGCCTCCATTTTCTATTTATTTTTATTATTATTTATCTGCTCTCCTCTGCTCCCCACTTTCCACTCTCCCCCTTCCATGAACTTTTTACCTTTTCCATGCACTTGCGCGTTCTCAATGTCACTGGGCGTAGTAAGATCGTTGTTGTGTTGTGTTCTCCCCTGTTCCCCTCCCTTGCCTAGTCACCCTCTGAAACACTTGTGTACGAGCACGATACAAATATCATATCATATATCCAAAGAATGTACCGAATGTAAGGAAAGGTACAAATTGATGTGCACGTTGATCCTTACTGCAAGAATCCCTTAAACCGTCACGCAAACCTCTCTTTTAACATGTCTAAATAACCAAAGTGGTCAAAACAGCTCTTCTTATAGCTCTTCTTATAGGGTCAGAATTTCACCCTCAAACACCAGAAGGTCCAATGAATCTAGAGCGTGGGACCCGCTCATTACAAAAGAAACTGAGCTGGCACATCCAATGACTGTGAATGTATAGAAATAAGGGTATTCTGGGAAACACATGGTCTAGTCAAGTGCAATCATGAGCGCGTCAGCTTCAGTCATGACTACATTCAGCCCTGCCTGCTATCAGGTGGATCTATAGGGTTATTGCCAGAAAAAAAAGGTGAACCCCAAAAAACGACCTTTTTTTACCCCATTTTAGAGAATATATATATGCGGGGGAGACTCCCTGCAGCCCCCTCAATACCCTGCTACCTTTTTTATTAACTTAACCTAGCCCCCCCCACACATATATACAATAAACTGGGGCTCTCGAAAATTCAGTATTTTGGCTTCGAAATGCTTACATTGTTTATTTTGGTGTGATCCCCTATGAGATACTACAGGTTTTTTTTTTTACTTTGGGGTTTTCATAAAGCGCAAATCTCCCTTTGGGTTACAGTGGAGGATGATCCTCACAAAACTCCATACCATTAAGCTAGCAGGGAGCAAGCAGTTCACATTTTCAGTCAGTGGGGAACGTGCAAAAGTGGTGTGGGAACGAGGTGTGGGTTCAAGTGTATTTAAGGTGGTGCTTCTTAAAGAGCAGGGTCTTCATTTATTTTTGGAATTAATTAATTCATTTTGTCATCTGTATAGCACCTTTCACCATAATTATGGTCCCAACGCACTGTTGGTTGAATGCCCACGGAGGGACCGGAGTGCAAATTTGTGAAAATTAGGAGGTGCTATTATGCGTGTGTGCATTTCAGCCATTAAAGATATATAAGGGTGGCCAAGACCCTGCTAGTCACCCATGTCTGAATGGTGTGTGGATGGGCACAGTAGAGGTATACTATGAATTAAACAGAGTTGGATTGTGTTTAAGGAGACGAGGATTATGTGGGCAGCTACAATTTGAATTTATGTCATTAAAGGTAGCTTCATTCTTATGGCAGAGGTGTTGTGCAATAGTGGTTGTGTTATATGTGAGTGCAGTGTGTGTGGAATGAGCCCATGCCTTGCACTAGGTTATGACAGTGCAGTGTGTGGCAGGAGAAAATGGTTTAGCTGTATGAACAACAATGTCTACATCCTGGGATCCATCTTTGTAACTTACAAAATTGGGCTTAATGAAGATATGGCTGACCAACACACAAGGGCCAAAAGCAGGGTATGCCTACCATTCCCAACTAGGCCAAGTTTGAGACATGGCTGGATAAAACAAATGGGCTAGAGGCAAGGCATGGCACCTTACACACTAAGGCTAAATGTAAATACGGATACCTTATACAACTAGGCTAAATGCAAGATATGTTTAACACAAATGGGCTACAAGCAAGGTAAAGCTACCCTACCCAATTACGCAACATGCGAGATAGGGCTGCCTAATACAAATGGGCTAACAGCAAGGAAAGGCTACCTTACACAGTTAGGCTAAATGCGAGATAGGGCTGACTAATGCAAATTGGGTAAAAGCAAGATATGGTTTCCTTACACAGGAGAAATGCAAGATCATGCTGATTAATGCAAATGGGCTAGACGCAAGTGAAGGCTACCTTACAGAGTTAGGCTAAACGCAAGATCATGCTGACTAACAGAAATGGGCTAAAAGCAAATGGCGGCTACCTTACACAATTAGGCTAAATGCAAGATATGGCTGGCTAAGACAAATGGGCTAAAAGCAAATGAAGCCTATCTTACACAATTAGGCTAAATGCAAGATATGGCTGGCTAACACAGATGGGCCTTCACCTAATGTTGCAAGAATATCACCACTGACGTATATTAGAGCAGTTTCGGCCTCACTTGTGGGTTCAGATTGACGGCCATTTGGCTGGTTGTAGATTTCCACGTATTCCTGTTATTGTCTTGTTTCAGGATTTGACTTGTAACTGTAGGTTTCTTCAAGCCAGCAGTGACGCTTGCATGCATGTTCCAGGCACTGACTGCTGAGGATGGATGCATTCAGTATGTTTGTGAGGAGCAAGGGGTGTACTGTGAGGATATATTTTAGTTGGCCAGCCATGCAAGTAGCCACCCGCAGTTTGGATGTATTACGTGTCGCTGTTACTCTAGCAACTTCCTCAGCCTTTAAGCATTTACGCCTGGCTTTCAGGTTGGATATCAGGTTGGTATGTTGGCAGGAGGTACGCAACCTGTATAGGTGGGGCCAACTACTTCTTAGCCAAATCACAGTGCAAACATATTGCCACAAAGGTCTGTAGCTGGTACATCTTCGGGAGTGTTCACCTACTGATTAAAATGCCCTGCAGGCAATTGCACAACTTGGAGATAAGTGAATAGCTTGGCAAGTCAGACACAGACTACATAATGGAGCTAAATCCAAGACAATTGGTGGCATACGAATTCCATGAGTGCGGGGGTTTGAGTGTGATGCTGATTCGTATGAGGTTCCACAATTTGGGGTCGTAGACTTTCTGTTGTGGTCTTCCTGCTGTTCTAGTCTGGCCATGTCCTAACTTCTGGTGATCCGCTGACCACCAGAGAGGGTGACTCTCTCTGTCAGGTAGGAGGGAGGTATCCATCTGGACAAACTGATGGCAGAGTTCTAGGTATGAGGCGAGCAATCAGAGGACATTCTCTACAATTACTATGCAGTAGCGCAGGATGCTAATGAGGTCTTGATGGTCTGCGGTGTTGAAGTCTGCTCAGAGATTAAAAAGTACCGGAAGGCAGTGGTGCCCATCGTCGATGATACAGAATGTATACTCTACTGCTTGGATGGTGGCTGTCTGCTTCTGAAGCCTGATTGGTAGGTCTGCAGGGGGATATCGGCATCAGAGTGCACTTAAAGTTCGGTGGCTACAGCACTTCGAAGCTATTGCCTACGAACAAAACGGTTAGGAGGGTAGCTATGAAAAATGTTTTTAAGGAATAGCACGCCCTCCATTAACTAGTATGATGCCTGCTTTCTTTTCCATGTCCTGAATGTAAGCCTACAATGAGCAGCTCAGTGCAAGCCTAAAATGATGGCCTCTGAATCTAGAAGGAAGCCTGGTGCAATATAAAGCAACGGTGCACACCCGTGGTGTCATGCAGCACGCATCTTGATGCATCCTCCCTGCCATATTAATCAGCCACCATTGGAACCTATTAAGACTCAATAGCCACCGTGAGCCCTTCACCACTGCTGTGTCTGCTGCCATCTAACCTTTGCTGCACTTTTATCTGCTTAAGTCCAAAGCAAAACAAAGGAATGAAAGCCAGAGTAGAGCTCGTTTGAGCTTGGGATGCCTCAGATTGCTGTTAACACAGCGAGTGCAGTGTATTAAAGTGATTCGGCAAGGGCATGGGCTATTTGTTTTCCCGGATTCTGGATGCATGGAGACTTGTTTCGCTGGATTACGAACACGGAAAAATCCAACCCAACTCCAGCACTGGGGTTAGTGTGAGTTTGGCAACTAAGCACGACAGAATTGCATCACTTTGAAGAATCCTTTCACCTCCTTGAGTTTTCCCCGTGGTGTACAGACTTTTGTAAAGTGCGCCCTTTGTCCCCGCGCATTTGGTCAAAATAGACCAATTATGCACCATATATATATATATATATATATATATATATATTGGTAGGTGAGTGGCAGGTTGGGGCGCGTAGGGTGGAGTGGGGTGTGGGCTGAGGAGTGAAGGCGGAAATCCCCATTAAAAAAACGAGTTGAATTCACGTCGAGTTAAAGTGCACAAAGAAAGTGTATACTTTTAAAAAGAAGTCTATGAAAACATGTTGAACTGGCCTACAAGTTAAACAGACATTGGAAATATCAACCATTTTTAATTTGGTTTCGGCATGAGACAGGCCTTTGCCAGACACTACCATAAGGTTACTGCCTGGCCACAACATGCTAACAGCTGGAAAAGTGGACGAATAACTGGGCATACGACAGCACTGCCTGGTAAATGCCTAAAATGTTGGCTTTGGCAATTCTTGTTTTTAGCAGGCTTTAAATGCAATTAGCAGATGTAAATCAAGTGGCTGAAGGCATACCCAGTAAAGATGTGTTTATTACACCAGTAGCACATTTAAGGCTGCAATTCATCCATTAACTCTCGAAGACTGCTAGCAATAACACTGGCATGTCAACATTTGGTGTTACTGCTTAACAGAGCTAGGTGAAGGAGATGCGGCGTGGGAGGGGGAAGAGTTTTGGGCAGGAAGGGGCAGATAGTGGGTGGGAATGGCGATGCAGACTCTGCTAGGCTATGGACAGTCAGTGGGAGGGGAAGAGTTTTGGGCAGGAAGGGGCAGATAGTGGGTGGGAATGGCGATGCAGACTCTGCTAGGCTATGGACAGTCAGTGAAAGGGGGAAGAGTTTTGGGCAGGAAGGGGCAGATAGTGGGTGGGAATGGCGATGCAGACTCTGCTAGGCTATGGACAGTCAGTGGGAGGGGAAGAGTTTTGGGCAGGAAGGGGCAGATAGTGGGTGGGAATGGCGATGCAGACTTTGCTAGGCTATGGACAGTCAGTGGAGGGGGGAAGAGTTTTGGGCAGGAAGGGCAGATAGTGGGTGGGAATGGCGATGCAGACTCTGCTAGGCTATGGACAGTCAGTGGGAGGGGAAGAGTTTTGGGCAGGAAGGGGCAGATAGTGGGTGGGAATGGCGATGCAGACTCTGCTAGGCTATGGACAGTCAGTGGGAGGGGGGAGAGTTTTGGGCAGCAAGGGGCAGATAGTGGGTGGGAATGGCGATGCAGACTCTGCTAGGCTATGGACAGTCAGTGGGAGGGGGAAGAGTTTTGGGCAGGAAGGGGCAGATAGTGGGTGGGAATGGCGATGCAGACTCTGCTAGGCTATGGACAGTCAGTGGGAGGGTGAAGAGTTTTGGGCAGGAAGGGGCAGATAGTGGGTGGGAATGGCGATGCAGACTCTGCTAGGCTATGGACAGTCAGTGGGAGGGGAAGAGTTTTGGGCAGGAAGGGGCAGATAGTGGGTGGGAATGGCGATGCAGATTCTGCTAGGCTATGGACAGTCAGTGGGAGGGGGAAGAGTTTTGGGCAGGAAGGGGCAGATAGTGGGTGGGAATGGCGATGCAGACTCTGCTAGGCTATGGACAGTCAGTGGGAGGGGGAAGAGTTTTGGGCAGGAAGGGGCAGATAGTGGGTGGGAATGGCGATGCAGACTCTGCTAGGCTATGGACAGTCAGTGGGAGGGGGAAGAGTTTTGGGCAGGAACGGGCAGATAGTGGGTGGGAATGGCGATGCAGACTCTGCTAGGCTATGGACAGTCAGTGGGAGGGGGAAGAGTTTTGGGCAGGAAGGGGCAGATAGTGGGTGGGAATGGCGATGCAGACTGCTAGGCTATGGACAGTCAATGGGAGGGGGAAGAGTTTTGGGCAGGAAGGGGCAGATAGTGGGTGGGAATGGCGATGCAGACTCTGCTAGGCTATGGACAGTCAGTGGGAGGGGGAAGAGTTTTGGGCAGGAACGGGCAGATAGTGGGTGGGAATGGCGATGCAGACTCTGCTAGGCTATGGACAGTCAGTGGGAGGGGGAAGAGTTTTGGGCAGGAAGGGGCAGATAGTGGGTGGGAATGGCGATGCAGACTCTGCTAGGCTATGGACAGTCAGTGGGTGGGTAAGTAGCTTAACAGCGCTCATAAGCTGCGTGCCCCTCCGACATGTCATCCCCCTCATATCTGTATTTAAATGCAATTGTTGTGACTTAGTGGTGGTGCTTCAGTGCCAACTAATATCCAAAACTAAAAAAAAAAAATCAAAGAAACCAGGAGAGAAACAAACAAGTGAAATCCATGGGCTGTGCACATGACTCGGCTGTTCCTGGCAGGCAGAGGTGCAGCGGGACTGGGAGTCTATGGTGAACTCCCATCATGCACGAAGGCGCACAGCGTGAACAGGGAGAAACCCGTCTGAGTGACAGACAAGAGGACGCACAGAAAGAAAGGGGATTTTCCCGTGACAGGAATTCGGGAAACGCAAGGAACTTGGAGGACTGCTGGTAGAGAGGGCAGAGCCGAGTCTATGCGTTTCCCTAAATATGTAGCCATTTGCCTTTATCAATCTCCTTACCTCTCTGTTCATACCGGCCCGTGTGCATGCATGTGTGTATGCGGGTGTGCATTGTGCGCGTGTTCCTCAGTCTTTAAGTGCGTGTGGATGTGCGTCCGATCATATTCAATGTGACTGCGCAGGTGCGTCTCATGTGCGTCTGTGTGAGTGCGTTTGAATGTCTGTGAGTATGTCGGCTTTGTGAGTGTGCCTGTGTCACTGTGTGTCTGTTTTCCGGTGGTGCGAGTCTTTGAATGTGCGCATTTGCATGTGCGCAGCAAGCGTATGCACATACGTGTGCCTATGTGTATGTCTGTCTGAAGGAGTGTGTTCGTATTGCTGAAAACGGCCATGGATATAGTGCAGGCATGACCACCCACAGACACAGTCTCTGCTCACTGAACCTTGCGAGGGTGGTCCTGGGCGACAGCTGGTTGCTGCCCGTGTGTCCCTTTGCAGTCATTCAGGCGGCGGCTGATGGCGTTCTTGCACCCTCGGGTCTTCCAGACTTCCTGGTTCAGGCTTTACTGAAGCCACAAGTTCACCTCCACGACCTCCCCGCCCACACCCCTGGTCAACGAACCCACCCGATGTCGCCAGCATTGTCCGATGTCTGGCACAACATCCACAGAGACAGGAGGGTCGTGTGACCACTGCACGGCAGCCGAAGTGAAAGGTGTCACCCAACAGGCGTTGTTGCATTGGAAGCAGAACGCCTTACCAGGGAGCAGGAAATGGGCCGGAATGCTATATATCCACAGAGCAATTCTGGCGGCATCTATTTCCAAAATATTTGCCCCAAGAAAGATTATTGTCACTGCAGGTTACGTAGTGTCTTCCTCTTTGAAGTAGTGACACCACCTCAAATAAGCAGGTTGCGGGCGTGTCTCTGTGTGGGGGGGGGGGGCAGTCTTTGGGGTGCAAGGGTCCTTGCATGCCCCATCCATCCTGATGAACTTTGCCACACCGAACATCTAAAAGGTTGAAACAACTCATATGTCTGGGTGATGCGGGGCCCCACCCCAAGATTCACATTTCAGCCCCACAAGAAGACCCAGCTCTGCACCATCTGGACCCCGCCAGTAAGAAGTGGGGAACCAGAACTACCTGTCCTCTTCAACCCCACCCCCACCCCCATCTGCTTAGCTCCTACTATAGCATATTCCACCCCTCCACATGCCATGTCATTCAGACAGGGGTGACTAGCAGCATCTTGGCCACCCTCTCATAACTCCAATGGCTGAAATGCACACACGCATAATAGCACCTCCCAATTTCCCCATATGTTGGAATTTGGTCCCTCGAAGGCGGTAACAGGCGCAATACAAATGCCTAAAATGAAATGCAATGAAACATATCATGGTAAATCTGGCGAGGATATTTTACAAGACCGACTCAGCGCTCTCCTAAGGCGGTTTCACATCCACACCACGGGCATCTGCTGTACACTCTCACACATCCTCTTTACACAAGCACACAGCCAATACGAACCGTTCATATGCACCTGGCACAGGCCTGCCACCCCACCCGTTCATTCTTCATCAGGCTGCTTGTAATTTGTCTCGTATCCCGTGTAACACCATTTCATGCATGGTTTCCTGCAGGTACCACCCGCAAGCCATTGGGCAAACAGAAAGTGAGATTCCAGGTGCACGGCCAGGGCGGGGCTGGGAGATGCCTCCCCCAGGGCACCAACGTGCTCCTATAATCACTGTAATCATCCTCGCTGGCAGGAAGGAGTCCTTCCCCGGAAACAAGTGCAATGAGGCGGTTGCTGATACTGGCAGCACCACAAGGTCGAAACAGCGCCCTTCCCCCCAAAGTCGGCCCACTCAGGTGCTGCTTTGATCGGGCGTCAATAAATGGGGTGCAGTTGTACACATCTGTGTTAGCTAACCGATCACGGAATTACAAAAGAGGCGCTGCTCTCCAACCATCAGTCGATCTGCTGAGCTAGTTCAGAGAGCAGCCCCAAGCGCAGAGGCTGGTATCTTATGCCCTCGCGCTACATGTGGGCATGGATCTTCCGCGCTGTTAGCCGAATGCCTCTCCCTGCACCTGCCTCCGAGTCCTGCGCGCACATCCAACGTCTCGGGAGGGTACTCACCGGAGTGCCCCCTCAGGGGCCGAGCTCGCGAGGGTTGCCACTAAGCAGCATCGCTCCCTCTGTAGTGAGGGAAGAGTCTCCGCTTCCCCCACAGATGCCTCGTGTCAGAAAGTCTCCCGAGACTCAGTCAAGTCTTTGGAACTAACGTGCCCATTTTTTTATATATATATTATATATATATTTACACACACACACACACGTTTGCGATCGCCTGTCAAGCTGTCCTCAAGCAGCTAACGGTGGCACGAGTGACGTAGGGAAACAAAGCCCTGCCTTAACGGGCATCCTCAGGGCCATCATCACATCCAGTGAGCGAATATACCAGACTGCGCTCTGTCACATTTTGTGTGTACATCAGCCGTGTTGTAGTTACACAAATCAGACTGCTGCTCATATGCAAGATTTAAGGCCGGTGATGTAACGGCGTGCGGATAAATCCGCGTTGGTTTGCATTCTAAACGGATAATAAATTAGATTTATTACACTTTTAAAAAAATTAAAATAAAATTGAATAGAAATGAAATATGTCATTTTAAGGCAAGTCAAAACCCAGAATGCGGGAGATCTATCAGAGCTTCGTGTGCGGCTGCCCCCCCCTCCCCAATCTATTAAAAATAGATATGCCTCGGAAACGAACACCCGGCCACACGCCAGGCGGCGTGTTATCTCCCATTCCCTGCGTGTGTTGCGACAAGGGAAGGAGGACAGGCCGGGCGAACGCGCGGAGTCCGCGGATCCGATTCGGTGGGCTATTCGGTTGCCCCCTTAATAACAGCAGACAAAGCAACTCGCCATTTAATAGAAGGAAAGATGCAATTCGCTGCGTGCTCCCCACCTTACCCATCAACAAGATGCTCCCGAGCTCAACTTTGCAAACATGACGGCTACCTGCGACGCACCAGCTATATACAAACGCCCATAGAACACCTAGCAGCACACATGCACCGCACACCGTTGACGCGTTCGTTTTATTTATTTATTTATTTATTTATTGTATTTAGGGTGCATTTAGCATCGTTTCACACTACCTTTAAAATGCAGTACAAAACAGGCATAAGCACATACAATACAGTATTGCACTATATACGACGCGTTTACAGATTTCAACTAGATGGCTGGGCTGGCGAACAAGATGGAAAGATAGGTGGATGGATGGATAGATGGATAGAGAGATGATGGAAGGGCGCACTCTGTACCTAGACCCGTGTCTGTCCATCTGTCCCTCTGCTCATCTTGTCTATCCTTCTAATTGCCCATCTCACACACACACGCTCAGATGGAGCGGTTCAGTGAATCCTGCGCGAAAGCCACGCGTTAATGAGCACGGGAGCAGCCTCTTGATCGCCTTCTTGCAGACTGGTCGCATTTCTGGAACTTGGGACGTGCGCCTGCCGGGCGCTCCGGGTCTCGCATTCGCACTTATGCCCCCGCTTGGCGCAATCGCACCCCCAGGCTTGATGGACAGACATGTGTGTGCGGTTGCTGCTGGCATGGGGAAGGTCGCTTTAGAAAAGACGCGGAGGAAGCATGTGTTATATAAGAGAGGCAACTCCCTCCGCCACCACCTGTTACTGCCACATGTCTCCCCCCTCTGCACGTCCCCGTTCGTTACCTTGTTACATCGCCCGCTCCACTCCCTGCTGGAGGCGCTCCTGCCCCTGGTGTCTCTGGAGCTCAGCTGGGGCGCTCCTCCTGAGCGGGAGATGCTCCTGCCGTGTATCTTCCAGCCGTGCAGGCGGAGATTGTCCTCCTGGGTTGATCACTTGGGTTGCAGCGCCGCTCTTCCCCGGCAGGGGGCGCAGCAGCACAGCCTGGCTCCTGGCAGTTCAGCACCGGGCCGCCCGGTTGCAGAGGGGCAGGGAAGACTCTCCCGGACAGCCTGAGGGCAGTGAGGAAGGTGTGCGGGGGTGGCGGCGCCTTTTCCCCTGGACTGGTGTCAGACTGGCAGCAGGAGACCCTGGGGGCGGCAGGGGGTCTGTCACTCGTAGATTGTGTCTCGCCCCCCCTCATATATTTCCTTTGAT
Organism: Ambystoma mexicanum; assembly: GCF_040938575.1. NCBI lineage: Eukaryota > Metazoa > Chordata > Amphibia > Caudata > Ambystomatidae > Ambystoma > Ambystoma mexicanum. The sequence continues at coordinate 923,753,073 of NC_090927.1, read as the reverse complement.
CCCAGTGTCTTGAGTGGATGCTCCAGGAGCTGCTTCTCAGCTCTTCTCAGACTCCACTTTCACTGCGCGTCCAGCTCCCCAGGGTGCCTCTGGGAGGAGTGCCTCTCGCCCGTGCCTCTTTCCTCGCCTGTGTGCGCGCCTTTTTTTGGCCCCGCGTTCCTGCTCTCACTACCCATTTATGAGGCCACCCCTCATCACGTGTCGGTGTGATTCTGAGCTGGCACCGGCACAGCAGCGACCAGAACAAGTGCGGGAGAGCTGGCCAGAACACGAGGGAGACGGGAGGAGGCAGCCGTCACGCACAGTCACACACAGTCACTGGCACACGCACACGCCGGCTGATGAAGCTCGGGGGCAGCACGCGTCCAGGTGCCCGAGTTGCTACCACTGTAGGGGCACCCTGGAGCAGCTTACTTAGTGGATATTTGTTACCACCCTCTTCCGCCCACCTCTCCCTGGGAGCCCTCACGTGCCCACCTGTCGCACAGTCCACCAAAACAACCGGCAAACCACCTTCTACCTCGCAAGAGCTTCGAAGGGCGACTGCCTGAGCTCCCCAAAGGTCGTCTGCCCAGGAGCACACCTCTCCACAACCAGCGAGAGACACTACATACGTCTCCACTCGCCCTCGCAAGAGCTTCAAAGCGCGACTGCTTGAGCTCCCCACGTCGTCTGCCCAGGAGCACACCTCTCCACAACCAGTGAGAGACACTACATACGTCTCCACTCGCCCTCGCAAGAGCTTCAAAGCGCAACTGTTTGAGCTCCCCAAAGGTCGTCTGCCCAGGAGCACACCTCTCCACAACCAGCGAGAGACACTACATAAGTCTCCATGTCTCCACTCGCCATGTCCCCATACAGACTTTAACCTACTACTGCCTCCATTAATGGAGATAGCGGCCTGACGGACTAACGGAAAGCCCTCTCGTACAGTGTTTACGTTGTATGGGTTCCTAGTAGGGGAACCCCTATAGTCCAGATCTGCAGCTTCTTAACCAGCTGGCGGCCACCTGTTCTTGTTGGTACCCCCATAGCCGCCAGGGGGCGCAGCTCCCACTAGCCGTAGAACGAACGGGAGACAGCAAAAGAGACTGCGCAACACGTAGACTCGTGCAAACAGAAAATAACATACACGCACCACTGTGTACTGCCACATACGCCACGCTGCATCCTGCTTGCCTTTACCAAGAGCCTGTCTGCGCGTTCTTTTTGTTTGTGAAAGTCTGAATTGCAAGCAGAGGTGCCCGGATATCAATTATATAGATTCATACATCACACACCCGTCATTTATCCCTCCTCTCTCAAAACAACGGAGGCTGACATTGGTTCCCTGGAAGGAGCAAGGTGTGGTATGTTTATACTTTTGCAAGGGGAGGTACTTCCGGTGGAAGTGTTTTTTTATTCCATCCCTCTTATCAACCACTTTCCCCTTGCCCCTCTTCTCCAGGAACCCAGAGAAAGTGAACATAAATGCAGTTAGCTACAATGGGGCTTCGCACTCGCCACACCCATTATTTTAGTGACCAGCGCCGCAGCATCAGACCACTAATAGCGCAACAAGGTCGATATATTCTCTACATATTCCCTTCCCTTTCTCACTCTCTTCAGTTGGCTGAGGTGCCTCATGACCAGGCCCTCACCATCTCATTGGGCAATGCAGTATACTACGTCACTAATCCTGTCTGTCACCACATATGGTCCTTTCCAGTTCGGTTGACGCTTCGCACTCCTACCTTCATTACGTAGCATCACTGTGTCCCCCATGCGCAGCACCAATTCCCTTCTTATCTTCTTGTGTTTCCTAGCTGTGTCAATGTCCGCCTGTGTCTGTGTCTCTAGTGCCATCCTACGGATGCCCTGTCGCCTGTTCACCAATGATGATATTCAATCAGCATCCAACACTTTGTAATCTTTAGCCGCCCCCGTCCTTAGTGGCAACAGTAACTTCGTAAGGCAGTGGCAACAGTAACTTCGTAAGGCGAGTACCCGTAAGGCGAGTACCCGGTAGCTGAGTGTTTTCTGGATCGTAATCCGTGCAGCACAAATTGAAGCAGTAAGTCCCATTGTGATCCTTCTTCATCCATTATCTTGAACAGTTCCTTGGTTCCGTCCCGGGTTTCGGCGCCACTTCTGACAGTGTCCGTCCTGCTCCCCACCGACAGCCCTGCCCTTAGCACACTGAACTCTGCAACACTCTGCAAAATAACCACACGGGAGTCCAGAAGTAGAAAGGTTGGCATGAACTGAAAGCAGGAACCAAATGCCTGGGCATAACAGAACTCAGTAGTTTCCTCGTCTTGGCTGATCACAGTATTACTCACACAACCTGTGCTCAATGACCCCGATTTTCCCTCCCTACAACAACACCTGTGATATTCCACCATTTGCTCTATGGCGCATCATAAATACTGTCCTGCTGTGAGAGGGCCATCACTCCCGAATGTAATGATCATCAAACTGTGGGGCTGGCCCCTCTAGGGGGGCCTGAAGGGTGTCCAGGGGGGCACGAGGCTCTTCCAAAAGGGAGTACTGTGACTACTTTTCATAGAACATTGCAGCAGGCCAGGATGGCTTTGGGCGGATCCGGCAACAA